>NC_062267.1:12454621-12771251 GCF_916048215.2 Malus sylvestris
GAACCTATCCAGTTACAATTACAATGCAATGCAGTCATTTTCTAATACAATACTATTAATCACATTGTTTGAGTGATAGTTCTCTATATAATTCAATTGAATATGATTTGGAATAAACTTCGTAAGTGATATTCGTATGCTTTGGCCAAAGACTCCCGAATCATATCTCAGAGTATTCTCCCTCCACCATGGAAGGTTAGAGATCCCTTGTTGTGCATTCATATGCCTACATGACTAGATAGCTTGACCCCAACAATGTAATGGACACTCTCGATGAAATGTCTTTGACATGATCAAAGATCAAAGACCTAACTATTAGACATCTCTGATGCCTCAGGTCAAAGGACCACTTTGCATATTGCAAGTTATGAGTTCTTACATGACATGTATGTTCGAACTTTATTTTGATTGTGGTTCAGTGTGTTCAATTACCATTTTGAGCACCTATGTGTCGTCTCAGTGTCCACCACTAAATGACTTGAGACTAGTCATACTTATGCTTGAGTTAACATAACACGTACTAACCTTAGCGGATTGTCAATACCCAATTGGCAATCCTATGGCTAGAAATGAACATAAGAGATAGGTCTCGTTAATCTAACTTACTTAGATCACTTCTCTCTTAGATTAAATACATTCCTTGGATTCCCAAAACACATAATACAATAAATAGTTATTAACAATAAGCTTTGCGCTTCATTAAACATATAATAGTTTAACACAATAAGTATTCCAAAAGTTATTACATCAAATGAGTGGCTTTGTGGCATACTTCCAACAATAGATTGAATTAACATCAAATGAGCTCTGATTTATTTTAGAGTGATAGTTGTCTCCCTAGCCAATATAACAGTCCTAATAATTGCATATTCTTTTGGTACCCCAGCTAAACCAGCAATCATGACATCATTATCAGAAACTGACTCTCCTGCAGCACTTAATTGATCCCTAAAGTTTTTCAACTTAAGCAGGCATTTATCAATTGAATCTGTACCCTTTTGAATAATATGCAGTTCAGTTTTGAGATGATTCACTCTTGGTTTTGACATAGATGCAAATCTATCAACAAAATTATACCAAGCTTCTTGAGCATTCTTGCAACCAAGAACATACTCTATATCCTCATCAGACAAGGTAGCAAGCAACAAACTAAGTAATGTCATATATGTAGATTCCCATTCTATATATGCAGTTGTTATTTCTTTCGTAATTCCTAAATTTGTAGTAATATCAAACTTTGGTGGACAAATTGTAGTACCATCAAAGTGACCAACAGTTTATACCACTTCAAAACAGATTGAAATTGAAATGCCCATTTGGCAAAATTGTCCTTTCTCAATTTTATTGCAAGCATTCCTAAAAGATCATCCACTTTCATAGTTGAGGAACTCATGATGAAAATATAAGTAGCAAGAATTAACACTTTAGAAACAAGAGACTGATACTCTTTAAAACACTTCAGAGATAAGAGACTGATACTCTTTGATTTTCCTCAATACATAATTAAAGCTTCAAGAATCGAAAGAATGACACTTTGGTAATCCACAAGAAAGAATGATACTTTCTGAATTCTTAAGGAAGAATGATACTCCCTTGAACAAATTACAACAATCTTGAAAACTGACACTTACAGCAATATTCATCCAGACATTAGAAAAACCCTAAAACTTCCATTGAACAACCTAACATCTTCATATGATTTTGATCACACAAATTCTCAGAGAGATTGACACCCATATATTTCAATATATACAGAATGTAAGAATTAAAGAAACAATATCACCTAAATCGATTTTCAGTTGAAAAATTGATAAATCAAGAATCCTCAAATGCACCAAGATCACATAAGAAATCAAGAATCCTCGCAAAAATATTCTGAACCGACTGTAATCTCCAAAATTAAAGCAACTTATGTAGACATCGAAATTTCGGTAAAATAAATGTACACCAACGTATTAAAGTTCTGACATTCCAAGGCATACATGGCATGCGCCATGTGTCTCATAAATCGTACATATGGATGTGACTCATCAAAATCAGATGAGTCATCAAGAATGATGTGTGTCAACACTTGGTGGAAAGAATTTATTTGATTTTAATTTAATTAAATCAAATGGAGTCAAATCACGACCTGCCGACAAATCGAGTCATGGTTATTTCGTCAATTAATCAAGCCCTAAATCAAGGCCAAATCCATCCATAGTCAAGGCTTGGAGATTATAAATATGAGGCTCCTAGACAAAGAAAAGATCTAGAGATCATTCAAGCTTCCAGATGCTGCCAAAACTCAAGCACCCAAATCCCCAAAACACTTATAAGAATTTAGAAAGTTCTTTGTGTTCTTCACCAAACCTTTGAAGAATCATCAAGCACTACTACCCGTGCCAATCCTTCAAATTGCCAAGAGCCAAAACCTCGTGGCAACCGTTCATCCGAGATGAAGTCATCGACCCTTGGATCAACAACAATGCACACTTTACATTTTGAATATTGAATTAGAGGAGCAAGTTGTAAAGAGATTGTACCCCTATAAATTCATTAACACAAACATTTTTTGTGCACGTGTTTTCTTGTCATTTGTTGCAGGATTTTCATGTTTACAGCCCAATGAAGTAGTGTCAAAGTAGCAGTAGCAGAAGAACCCTCAGAATCGGAAATGGTGATGAACCTTCTCCGATGATGATACCATGATGGCCAAAGTAAATGTAAGCAAAGGAAAGATTAAAGAGGAAGCAGGAAGAAGTAGAAAGAGAGAATTTGTAATTGGGAATATAGCTTTGTATTTCGTGATACCATAAATGGCAAGTACACATTAGCTTTTATAGAAGCCTCCTTACACTTTCAATAACAATAATACCTTTCTAACAAACTTAGTCCTTATACCAACATTTTTAACAACATTTCTAACTAGTCCAGTTCTTATAACTACCTTATAACCAACCAAATCATAACAACACATTTTGGTTAATAATTTGGACCATATTGTTGACGACTTCTGCAATACAAATGGGTCCGACGTAAATGTACATAGTCCACCTCTATTAGAGAAGCAATTAACAGTGTGTTCAATTAAAATGGATCCCACGTAAATGTACAGATCCACCTCTATTAGAGAAGCAGTTAACAATGTGTTCAATTAATATGGTCCATCAACGCTCTTGAAAAAAAATGTCAATTTCCATTTATGATTTAAATAATTGGATCTCTTGTTGATAATTGAAGATCTTAAGTACCACGAGTTCTGTGATAGATCCGAAAAACTATGTGGATTATAAATTAAATTTGCTCGCGTGAGAGTGTGGCACATAACATCTAATATGTGTGTTAAGTTAGGGAATAGATTTCTGCACTGTCGTTTATCTTTTGCACTCCATCATTTGTTTCCATCTCTTAATTTTCTTTTAGTTTGACCAAAAATAAAAAAAAACTCCTATGATTAATTCAATTTTCAATCCAACATTTTGAACAAAAAAAAGAGTGCAATGAGATTAATAAGGAAGTGAGACTAAATGCGTTGGACACAACCAAAGGCGTACACTAGAGGAAAAGACTGAAATGCGTGGAATGCAAAGTGAGATTGAGTAGTTTTTTCTTAAATAAACGATATTATCTACAGTAGAAGGATGAGAGAGTGGGCTAAACCTTACAATGAGTTAGCAATAATGTGGTTCAAATTCGCTTTTTGGCAAGAATCGAACCCTCTCACTTATAAGTGAAGATGAATATCACTAAACCATAGTAATAAATAGTAGGATACTCACATTCATGGCTTAGAGCTCGATCTTGTTATCCAACAACCGACATGACATCCTCAGCACTCAATAGCTTCTCTCGACCAGATACGACCTGTCGTTTCACGGGTTCGGCTAACCCAACCACCACCAAGGCACCAACCAAGCAATCACAAAATTCCAAATGAATAACTGTCAAAAGCGATCTAAATGCGTCTTATTTGATAGCGACTAAAAGAAATAGGACATATTGCATTTGCATTCAAATGAGTCTTATTTTATATACTTTCTATATAAAAAATAATTGATGGAAGACTCACTTATGAGGATGGTTCGGACCAACAAGTCATATTAGCGTGGTAAATTTATGCTATTAAAGAAGAGAAATAGAACAATTTGAAAAATACAAAACCGATCCACACACACACTTACTCTTCCTGGCATTCAAGACATTCCATTTTTCCTTCTAATCTTGCATAGCAGCACCATCTCTGCCTTTGCTACTATGCAAAAACCACATATCCGACCCCCAAACTTAATTTTGAGCCATCTCCATCTCTGTCAAAATTGCAGAGGATCTCCTACATGCAAAATGGGATGATTTGGTCACTCTCTCTCCCAAAATTTCTCACTTTGTCTCCCTTCTGTAAAGATAAGAAAGGGAATATCAAAATATGGCTGCTGAGTTTATGGTGAAAGATCTCCAATGGATTTGGGCAGTGGTTTTTAGCGTTTACCTCTTAATTTTATTAGATTGATGATAGGTATAAGTTACAACTTAGTGTTGATGCTACCATCTATGTCTAATAAAGTTTTTGTGTTGAGTTTATGTTGTGTAACTTGCATTTCCCTTGAATTTAATTATTACGTGTGTGTCTATGTCATTAGCCATTATTTTGATTCTATTTAAAAAAAAAAAAAACTTTTGATTTTCCTCTGTAAAGACTATTTGTTTTTGTTGTGGCAAGTCAAGCTTCTACAGTGCCTTGTGCAAAATATTGGGGTCAATATTTACTTCAGTCATTTAGGAGAGCTATGTACGCTGTGTTTTCATGAGGAGGTAGTCATTCACACAGAGCTGAATTGAAAATGAAGTTCAATTTGTCACATATGAGTTGAATGATTTACCATATTTCATTCATATAATCGGATTCTTTTATGGAAGTTCTGAGTTGTCAAATGAAACTTGTTTTTCAAATCTTATGTTGAATGTATATGCTGACTTATGCTTTATAACCGATAACCTTGAATGGTGTTCAATTAGTAGTACTTTGTGGAGTGGTGACTACACCCTCTTCTGTCATTTTCAAGTCATAATTTTACTTTGATCTTATGGTTTGCTTTTGGTGATCTGAGTGGTTTGTGATTTTTTGGATTTTATGTCCCTTGTTATTTGGCTCCCCTAAACATATCCATGGTGCTTCTTATTGCATGGGTTGATCGCCTCATTGGCAAAGACCATCTTTTCAAACGCAGTAGCATACTAATTAAGGCAAAGTGCTATGGGAGCCGAATTCTTGGTGCCATCATGTTTTGATTTTAACATATGCTTTGGAGACTTTGGTTCTGTATATTCTCCATGTCTTCCATTCATCTTTGAATGGTTCTCTAGCAGTTAGTGCTTTAACGCTTTAGCACTAGTAAACTAAACCGAATCAAATCTGTTTGTTTTTTATTTTTCTGCTTGGTTGATGATAAATGATGAAAAAGTTGGTACTGAAATCTGTGTGAATTAGCGTATCTTGATTGGCATTTTGATGGAATTTGATCTGACAATACATGTTGCAGTGGAGGAGAAGCAAATGCTCGAAGAAGAAGGGGAAGGACCATAATGAATATAGCAATTAATAGGGTTATAAGATGCCGAGGGTAACCGCCAGCAGGAAAAGCAAATCTAATGCATCCCATGCCGCATGACAAACAACTCTTGTGGGGTACATTGGACGTCCATGAGAAGTGAAGCTATACAGGCAAGCCTTTAACATTGTGCTTGTGGCCGTTCTCAGCTCCTTGGGGTTCTTAAGTTTTGTCGGATATACAACATACAATTATGTAACAAGTAGAAATGTCTTCTACAAGCAGGTTTCTTCATTTCACATGTATTGAATTATGTGTACAAATTAGAGCTTAAGCATCCGAATTGATATTGCTTTCTTGTTCGAGCGCATGTCAACCATGCAGAAAGAACCTAATATTGACTGATAGTTCATGGTCGTTGCCAATAAAGTAAGATGGTGAGTTCAAAATATGTAGAAAGTTTTCTAGAAATTACATCAAATGATTTTTTGAGCCTATGAGCAACTATACTAAACAACCCCTAGTTTAGTTTGCAAAGGTGAATCAAGAAATAGACATCCTTGGTCTATTTTCTAATTCTAAACATGGGCACCAGTACAAACCTCCCATGTAGTACCCCTTCAAAAATTATGTTCTCTTCACCCACAATTTTTTTTACTTACATAAAATAAGTATTGAAATTATTGTGATTCTTGACTTTCTTGTGTTTGTGCATACATACGTAATGGATCTCTAATCTAATACACGAAATCATATCAACTAAGGGGGCATTGGTAACAAGCACTATTTTTGAAGCTACAGCAAAATTACACTATTTTTGAAAACTGAACCAAAACAACTCAAACTATTTCTAGAAGGAACAAAATAAACACTATTTCTAGAACCACATCAAAATAACCACACTATTTATGAAACAAAACCAAAATAACTCCTATTATTTCTAGAACTACTGTAAAATAACCGACTATTTTTAGAACTATAACACACACCATTTCTGAAACTAAACCAAAATAACTCATATTATTTCTGGAAGGAACAAAGTAAACATTATTTCTGGAACTACAACAAAATAACCACACATTTCTAATACAAAACCAAAATAACTCATACTATCTATGTAGCTACTGTAAAATAACTCACACTATTTTTTGGAACTACAGCAAAATAATCACACTATATATGAAACTGAACCAAAAGAACACACTATTTTTGGAATTATTGTAAAATGACCCACACTATTTCTTAAACTATAGCAAAATAATACACACTATTTATGAAATTGAACTAAAATAACTCAATATTTTTGGAAGAGAAAAAAAAATAAATATTATTTCTAGAACTGCAACAAGATAACCACACTATTTATGAAACTGAACCAAAATAATTCATATTATTTCTGGAAGGGAACAAAATAAACATTATTTATGGAACTACATCAAAATAACCACACTATTTATGAAACTGAACCAAAATAACCCACATTATTTCTTGAACTATTGTAAATAACCCACACTATATATGGAACTATAGCAAAATAATCCACACTATTTTTAAAACTGAACAAAAATAACTCACACTATTTTTGGAACTGCTGTAAAATAACCCACACAATTTCTGAAAATACAACAAAATAATCTATTATTTCTGAAACTGAACAAAATAAACACTATTTCTAAATTTACAGCAAAATAACCAATACTATTTCTGAAACTGAACAAAATAAACACTATTTCTAAATTTACAGCAAAATAACCAATACTATTTCTGAAACTGAACTAAAATATCCCACACTATTTCTGGAACTACAATACTAATAGTACTAATATTCAATTTAAGAAATAGTCACTCTTCAGTTCTACGAATAGTCAGTGTTTAGTTCAAGAAATAGTGATAGTGTCAGTGCTCAATTCTAAAAATAGTGGTAATGTCCAGTTCTAGAAATAATGTTCAGTTTGAAGATTTTGCATTTTGGAGATTTTTCATGTGTTTATTATGGTATCAAAGACCTCCGCGTGTAGGAATCTAGAAATATATAATGTAATAATGATCCTTATAGTTAACAATGTTTGACCTTAATTAATCATACCTATAAAATGACTACATGAGAGTTTTACAAGTTGATACAACCATGGATCACACAAAGTATGATTAATAATTGATCTGATTTCTTGATTATTCTATTGAATTTGCAAAGACGAAGAAGGTTTAAATGCATTATAAAAGAGGTAATTGTAGCATGATTGAAAACATGCTCATCACGCGATCGGGATCCTAATTTTCAGGTTGTTACAGGCTTCCTCTTCCTTATAGAATATTTTTATGATTAATAGTTGATCTGATTTCTTGATTATTCTATTGAATTTGCAAAGACGAAGAAGGTTTAAATGCATTATAAAAGAGATAATTGCAGCATGATTGAAAACATGATCATCACGTGATTGGGGTCCTAATTTTTTTTCAGGTTGTTGCAGGCTGAAGAAGGCTTTGGTGTATTTAACACAATACGTTGAAATGAAGGAAAGCTTATTTATTGATATCCCCGATAAGCTACAAATATGTACATATACATGAGTCAAAATAAACAAACAAGAGAGAGCCTTCACAAAGGTTGCTTAGGAGAAGTCGCAGCAGTCGGTAGAGCCCCAGAAAGAGAAGGCACCGGAGGGGGATCATTCGGAGCCTCAGTACTGGACAGAACCCTAGAAGTAGGAGGCATCAGAGGTTGATCATTTGGAGCTTCATTACGCGGTACAGCCCCAGAAGACGAAGGCAATAAATGCCTTTGGAACAAACCCACAAATCTCTGATGATCAAGTAAAACCTGACCATCATATTCCTTCATCTGGTCCAGCTTCCTCTTCATGTTTGTAGCATAGTCATGTGCGAGACGGTGCAACTGTTTATTCTCATGCTTGAGCCCTCTAATCTCCTGTTTGAGACTCATCACTTCAGCCGCCAATGATTCAACTTGGCGGGTTCGAGCAAATAGGCGTTGGGCCATATTAGACACAGAACCTGCACACTGAACACTGAGAGCCAGAGAATCCTTAACAGCTAACTCATCAGATCGTTTGGAAAGTAGTCTGTTATCTTTGGGAGTGAGAAGGTTCCTGGCCACCACCGCAGCGGTCATATCATTCTTCATAACGGAATCCCCAACGGTAAGAGGACCAGTAGGGGAGACGAAGGATGGGCGCCATATGTTGTCTGGAGAAGGCGGGGCTGCCTCTTCAACAAGGTTCAAGTCAAAACGACGGTCGGAGGGGCCAGACATTTTCAAAGGTGTTGAAGAGAGAAGAGGTCGAACAAATCAAGATCTTAGAAGTGTAAGAATGGAGCTTCTACTGGTGGAGATTCAAGTGTGCTTTGGAACTTAATGCCAGCCCCTATAAAAATCTGCACTCGACGGAGCTTCAGAAATCGAAGAGGCGCCTGCTCAGAAATCGAAGAGGCGTTTGCTTTCTCAAAAGCTGGGCTGCTCAGAGACCACGAGGGTCGATCTCAGAAATCGAAGAGGCGTATGCTTTCTCAAAAGTTGGGCTGCTCAAAGACCACGAAGGCCGATCTCAGAAATCGAAGAGGCGCTTGCTTTCTCAAAAGTTGGGCTGCTCAGAGACCACGAGGGCCGATCTCAGAAATCGAAGAGGCACCTACTTTTCCAGCCTTGGCAGCACCTGTCACACGCACACTCAGCTTTGCGGAAATTATGGGCATTCTGTCGAAGACTTCTGGTGAAGTAGAAAGCACATGAGTCTTACTGTTCAATCACCCACTTCCCACACGCAATAGTAGCTCATGTGTATCACAGATAACTTTGCCAAAGTTCTCTGCCAAAGTTGAGCACGTGAAGCTTGCAGCTTCCACTACATCGCTCTGACCAAGACGGGTAAAAGAATAGCAAAGAAACAGCACTAACAAAGTTTAGACACATAAATTTTGAAGGTCTAGCTACCCCATATTATTACCCACAAGGGTAAAGGAACAGTATCACTGCTGGATAATTGGAAAGTCCCTGTGTGTCAACCTCTGTGCTTCGTGGCAAGGTAGACTAGCAAACATGCCCAACCTTTACTCACATTCGAGAAAACACTCCCAACAAGATTGCTTGCTCCAAAATCGAAGAGGCACCGTCCTCCGAATCTCGAGAGCCAGACTCCCAACATGACTACTTTCTCAAAAATCGAAGAGAGGGTAAAGGAACAGTACCATTGCTGGATAATTGGAAAGTCCCTGTGTGTCAACCTCTGTGCTTCGTGGCAAGGTAGACTAGCAAACATGCCCAACCTTTACTCACATTCGAGAAAACACTCCCAACAAGATTGCTTGCTCCAAAATCGAAGAGGCACCGCCCTCCGAATCTCGAGAGCCAGACTCCCAACATGATTACCTTCTCAAAAATCGAAGAGACACCGCTCTCCGAATCTCGAGAGCCAGACCCGCAGCAGGATTGCTTTCTCAAAAATCGAAGAGACATCGTTCTCCGAATCTCGAGAGCCAGATCCCTGATAGGATTGCTTGTTCGAAAACCGAAGAGGCAACACTTTCCCAACTACAAGAGCCGGATCTCCTTGGATAAAGCTGTCTGTAATCTTCACACGCAACATCAGCTTTCCACATACCACAGACCACTTTCTCAAAGTGCTCTGACAGGGTAAAGGAATAGCATTACTACTTGTTGTTAAGGAGACTCCTATATATGTCAATCTCCATCCCCAACGGACAGACAGACCTGCAAAAATGCTCAACCCTTCCTCATATATGAGAGGGCACTCTCAACGAAGCCTTTCGAAATATTCAGCTTTCTTTCCCCCCGATAATACCTCTGCAAACAAGTTATACTAGAGCAAGAATATCTCATATCATCAGGGTTAAAAGCAAGAGTATCCCATATCATGCTTTTTCCCTGTCTTTTCCTTTGGCCTTGTTCTTACCTGCAAGACAAGGAGAAAGAGAGCAATCAGTCAGCACTTGGAATCAAGCTTCCAGCCAGGAACTGACTGCCTGGAACTTACTTACCTGGCATTGCTCTCGAGTACTCATCTTCAACATCTTATGCTTCCAGGGAAGATACCGCATCTGCCTGAGGAACAGATAGGGCAAGTGAGAAGGATACAAGGAAGCATGTGGAGACAAGCGTAACAGCACACGTGCCGATACATCCATTACTCTGTCAAAGCAAAAGTATCCCATATCAGTAGGGTCGAACGTACTCTGGATTTGATGGACTTGTTTTGACCCTCAAATTCTTCAGTCGGCCTTATACTCTGGAGGAAACCAGAAAACCCTCCAGCTCAGTTCAAGAATAAGCCTGTGGAAAGTTACTTCTTCAAAAGCAAAAGTATCCCATATCATCTCTTCTCATTTTTCTTCTCTTTATCCTTCATGCTGCCTGCAAGATAGGGAGAATGTGAACAATCAGCCGGAGCTCTGATTGCTTACCTTGTCTGTCACCTCTTTCAGCAAATCCCCTAGCTCGGCAACTTGAGGGACTCCTACTACATGGTTTGTATCGCGCTTGACCAAGCCTGAAACTACAAGTAAGCTTCAAGTGAAATTGATACATTACCTTGTGCATCTCCACCAGTTAAAGATACCACCCCTGGATGGAGGAAGAGTACTTCCAGAGAAGATGCCACATCTACCTGTGAGACAGATAAGGCAAGTCAAGACGATACCACATTCCGATACTTAGAAGTTTCGTGATTACGAGATCATTCTCCCACAATATTTCCTAATGTCATTTGTACTAAATCATTCACCTGTACTCACTAAAGGAAAGCTTGAACCTATGTACTTGTGTAAACCCTTCACAATTAATGAGAACTCCTCTATTCCGTGGACGTAGCCAATCTGGGTGAACCACGTACATCTTGTGTTTGCTTTCCTATCTATATCCATTTATATACTTATCCACACTAATGATCGGAGCAATCTAGCGAAGATCACAAAAAGCGACCGTTTTCGCTACCTAGGATATATCGTGCAAGAGAACGGAGAATTAGAGAGATCTCAACCATAGAATAGAAGTTGGATAGATGAAGTGTAAGAGTGCATCCGGCGGGTTGTGTAACCGTCGTAGGCCACTGAAGCTCAAGGGAAAATTTTATAGGACGGCAATAAGGCCAGCGATGTTGTATGGCACAGAATGTTGGGCGGTGAAGCATCAACACGTACACAAAATGGGTGTGGCGGAGACGAGGATGCTTCGTGGGATGTGTGGGCACACAAGAAATGATAAGATTGGAAATGAGGATATTCGAGGTAAAGTAGGAGTGGCCGAAATTGAAGGAAAGATGAGAGAAAATCGGTTCCGGTGATTTGGACATGTGCAAAGAAGGCCTACTGACGCTCCGGTTCGAAGATGTGACTACGGGACAGAGGTTCAGGGCCAAAGGGGTAGAGGAAGACCTAGGAAAACTTTGGAAGAGACTCTAAGAAAAGACTTAGAGTACTTGGTTCTAACGGAGGACATGACACAAAACCGAGCGCAATGGCGTTCTAGGATTCATATAGCCGACCCCACTTAGTGGGAAAAGGCTTTGTTGTTGTTGTATTTGATTAGGAGACGAGGCGAGGAACTGGAGATAATTAATTATGTTGGGGGTTAATTGGTATCCTCTAGCAAAAAGTGTTTTTTTGTTTTTGTTTTTGACGAATCTTCTAGAAAATGTTGAATTTATTTTAAAATTTTATGTGGTTTTTGAGCTTTAAAGTAAATTGTAGCAATGATCATTTAACTTTAACTCAATTGAAGCAATGATTCATTAACTAAAAATCCATTACCATTGGTCTCTCAACTCATCAAAACATATAGCTATGATCCCTCAACTAAAAATTCATTACCATTGGTCCCTCAACTTTAATACAACTGGAGAAATGGTCTCTTAACTTTAACCCAATTGGAGCAATGGTCCCTCAACTTTAACTCAATTGTAGCAATGGTCTTTCCAACATAACTTATTTTGACAAAATGCTGACAAAGTTGGCTAAAAGGACTTTAGCTACACGTTTTGATGAGTTGAGGAAACCTAATTGTAGAAATGGTCATTCTAACATAACTTATTTTGACAAAATTATAACGAAATTTATGAAAATGACTATAGTTACATATTTTGATGAGTTGAGAGACTAATGATAATGAATTTTTAGTTGAGGGACTATTGCTCCAATTTGATTAAAGTTGAGGAACCATTGCTACAATTTACTCTGGGCTTTAATGAGTTAATGGCATATTTATAAATAAATGAATGTTTAATTCTAACAAAAGTGGGCTGATGGAAATCAGGGGCAAGGATGGAAAAGGAATTTCTTATTTTGCACGTGAGGCTTCTCTGTTTTGGTTGTTCTTTCTAGTTTTTGTCATTTTCATTAAAATTTAAATCTTTTTTATTAAATAAAGTTAGTAAATAATTTTTTGTTAATAAAAATTTTGAAAAAGCTTTTTTTATATTAAAGCTCCCAAAAAATAATTGATGGAAGACTCACTTATGAGGATGGTTCGAACCAACAAGTCATATTAGCATGGTATATGTATGCTATTAAACAAGAAAAATAGAACAATTTGAAAAATACAAAACTGACACACTTAGTCTCAAAAGCAATAACTTCCTTGCTTTGTTCACTACTTCTGTAATGACCCGTCCCCAATTATTAAGGTTTTTATAATTTTATAGTGTGAATTTACAAAAATACCCTTACATTAAAAAATTCGTACAAGCTTCGTTTTAACTTCGAATTCGATTCTGATCACACCTACACGTTTGCATCAACGAGTGCTATAGGAATAAAATATAAGAAAATTTCTAACATGTCTCCGGACGAAAGTCAACAAAAGTCAACCCTTCCATCGTTAGGATTATTTTTGTAATTTTAATTAATCACAACATAAATTTTTGATATGGATCGTTACAACCTACCTCCCTTACCTCCCTTAAGAAAAATTTTGTCCCCGAAATTTCATTACCTTAGGTATTTATTTTTGTAAATTCAAGCTATAAAATTATAAAAACCTTAATAATTAGGGACGAGTCGTTACAACTTCCCTCACAACTAAGCAATTAGAATATGCCTATCAATGAATGAACTACTTTAGTTGTGGCAAGAGTTTATTAGTATCTAAGGACATTGTGACTGAAATAATTCGTCCAAAATTTTTTCCACTTAAGGAGACCAACATCATGTCTATTCTTTGGCTATATTCAATAGAATTTCAGATTCATGCAAACAAGGATAAAGAATTTTCGGAGCAACCATATACCTGAATTTGGAGCCTCCACCCTCATCCTGAATGCCCTTGCAATAGTCACGATCGAGAACAACACATCAACCTGAGTACCACATTTTATAAAACGGATTGAAAGCAAGAAAAGTCGTGCCGTCAAGAAACCCAAAGGGCTTTATTTCTCCAAATCACTAGTTTCAAATCTAGAGAGGGTGAACTTTCTATCATTTTTTCTGTTCTTGTTCATACAAGCTTCTAAATGATGCAATCCCAAATTACCAGCATACTCCCCATCAATGATCATGGAAGGATCAAAACCCACTTCACAGTTGACCACCTTGGAATGCTCAGAACCCAAAACACGATCTTTATTCTTGGACTTCGAACTTAATAGCACAATTATTTGTTGAGTGCAGCAATTCGTCGAACACGTTGTGGCCCAGGTGAACGCCAACATTTCTTCTGGAATTAACATCTGTTTTACATCAAGAATGAAACTCACGTTGAAACGGATTGGAAAATCTATAAGAATTCCATCAGATAGAGAAAAACCAGAAGACTTGAATCTTTCATTGACAGAATTAACCATTTTGTACCCATGATCTGTGACATTCGACTTTTGCACATTGGATCACAAACAAGGGCGACTCTTGCGCTTGTATCTCTGACGAAACTGAGAAAAGAACTGATCTGCTTTCTCTCGGGCTAGAATCTTTTCCTCGTGGAAGGATTGAAGCTTGAGAACGACTTGATTCGATTTCACAAGAGAGATAGGAGATGTCATTTTGATGAATGGCTGATGCACCGATGTAGCTGCAGAAGATTCACAACTATATTTAGCCATAAGCAACTGTAATTGAAGAAGAATTAAATCCTGGGTAGTCTTGAATTTGTTTCGGAATTTGTCCTGAGAAGTCTTGAATTCATCGATCTTGGTTTTCAGATTGGAAACTCTAGATTCCATTGTTCTTGTGCGACTTTTGTCGCGTTATACAACGGAGGAGGATCGAGAGGAGCAAACGATTGGCTGATACTAATGTTACAACCTAGCTCCACATCTTCAATGGTTGCACAGCGAGAAGGTATAACAGAACAACAATACAATTCATTAACTGTTTTGCCTTCCTTTACAAGCTACTATTTATCTTCTAACAACCCATCTTCAAATAACCAACTAACTAATAACGATCTTTGTAAACTTGTCACCATCTTATTGTGCCATCTATTATGGTATTCTAATACATGTGTGTGCGAGGTAAAAAATGATGTGGCTACCACATTTTTTATTTTTTTATTTTATTTTAATAAGGTTAATATTATAATATTTTTAATGTATAAAAAAATATTTTTTTTGCCACGTGGCTGCCACATCAGCACAAATGTGGCAACCACGTCAGCTCTTAACGGACCAATGAATAGAAAATGTAATGAATGTATTATATTGAAATAAAATAGTACGTGAGGTATGAAAGTGAAATGTTTTAAAGATGTTATAAGGAATTGAAATCGACCACAAACCTGAGGGGATAAAATGTAATTTACCCTATAAATATTGTTGATATATTGTTAATATTATAATTTTTATTGATTTTATACAAAATCACTCTATAAAAATAAGGCCAAATCGGATAAATGATCCCTATGATCATAAGGTATTTGGAAGATAGCCCCTATGCTAAAAAAACTCGGATTCTGTTAGCAAATTTAGTCCAAACGTGATTTTTCCGTTAACTATCTGTTAATACATGGGTAAAATTGTACTTTGATGTGTGCACCTTCTTCTTCCTCATCTTTATACTGTCCAATGTATAAGAACAAGGTCTATAATTTGTACTTTCACAACACCATGTCTGAGAAGTATGGATAAAAAGAAGGTCTGTAATTTGTATTTGTACAACACCATGTTTGATTCAAATTCAATTAGCATAAACTTGCCAGCACAAATATCATGTTAGTTTGTTTCAAATTATCTTGTCAATCGTTGTATCACAATCACAAACAAATTAAGAGGTCTCCGATTCCAACTCCGATAACAAAAGTAGAACACAAAATTGAATTGAACGAAAATCATCATAACAGCTTTCGAATAAATTTCGATTTCTTCGAAACAAATCAAAGCTTCCTCCTAGAAACGTGATTTCTTTTTAATTCTCCACAACTTCATTAGAAAATTAAAGCATCTGGCACAAAGAAAATAGGCAAAACCAACATTGCATTCAATTTGAAGTGAAATTCAGCAACTTTACCATGGTCAAGCGTTGTAGGAAAGTCGGTCGAGCGGTTCGGCATCACTAAAATCTCAATGAAGAAACCAATCAGAACCTCATCCATTATTCCTGGCACGTGACCACCGCCATCATCAACAGCTTCACCTTCTTCTACAGGTTCGTTATGAAGCTGTAGCAAGCCCGAAGCAAACTTGGAGATCTCAGTGACGACTTTCTTGCTGTTCGTAGAAAGCAACGAGAGGCCAGTCTTGAAGCTTCCTGCGGATCTTAATGACGACTTTCTCAGAACTGGTTTTGTGAAAATTCAAATTACAGAGAGAGCAGAAAGACTGGAAGAGTGCACATGTCAAAATACAATTTTACCCATGTATTAATAGATAGTTAATGGAAAAATCACTTTTGGACTAAATTTGCTAACAGAGTACACCACAGGGGTTTAAATCCGAGTTTTTTTTAGTACAAAGGGCTATCTTCTTAATACCTTATGACCACATAGATCATTTATCCGATTTGGCCTAAAAATAATGAACAAAATATATCTAAAACTAACAATAAAATATAAAAAAATAATAAAAATAAATACATAATTTGAGTATACCTATTCAATTAAGAGAAGAAGGCTTGTCAACTTTTTGCCTCCCTTTTCTTCCAATTTTGCCCTCACTTTTGAATACACAATGTTGACATAAGGGGGGCAAAATAGTAATTGTGTATCTTTTGAACTTTTCCCTTATTTTCATATTTTGCCCTTAGTTTTGATATACAATATTTACATAAGGAGGGCAAAATAGTAATTGTATATCAAAATATTTACATAAGATAAAAAATATGCACTTATTAAGAGAAATTGTCCCATTATCATTTTTTCATACACATAAGTGAAATCATGATATTTTTTGAATAGTTTGAATGAAATGAAGCGGTTGCAGATGAAGAAACGTGAGAAGAGGTGAGCAGTTGTTCATACACAGTGCTCATCTGCTAGTAACTATAAAACATTTGAATATTTCAGAAGAGTAAACTGTCATTTAACCTCCTGAACTATCACGTGAGTTTCAATTTCCCCCCTGAACTATTTTTTTAGCCAATTGACCCCCTAAACTATGTTAAAGTGGCCAATTAACCCCCTACCGTTAAGTATCTTTAACTCCATCCAATTTTCTGTTAGAAAGTGTCATGTGTTTGGCACATGACCACCTTTTTACATTTTATGTCTAAATCTTTACAAAGAAAACATATAAAACAAATATTAAAAAAAAAAAACTTACAAATCCTAAACTTAATCATTCAAAATAATAGAAAAGGTAAGGCTTTTTATATTAACACTCCACAAAATGTTGAATGCACCCCATATTAAAATTTAATATTAAATGACTTATTTACTCTACTATGCAATGACAATTTTGACCTTATTAGGTTTTAAAAAAAAAAAATTATAAATACACCCCAAATCACTTTTAGCGTATTATTTATCTTCTCAACTATCAAAACCCTCTCATCCTCCATTGTTGAACAAAATCCTAACCAATGAAACTACAAACATGTTGATTGAGAAAAATTGTTTTTGACGAATGAAACACGAAATCGATGTTTCTGAAGCTTCACATGAGGTAAGACTTCACATTTTTCATTGTTTTAGTGATTTCGATGACATCGATAATTATTTAATCTTGCGTTTGCTGCATTATTTTTCAATATGAACCCTGAAAGATGAATATGAATATATAAGTTTAAATAATGCAGCAAACACAAGATTAAATAATTATCGATGTCATCGAAATCACTAAAACAATGAAAAATGTGAAGTCTTACCTCATGTGAAGCTTCAAAAACATCGATTTCGTGTTTCATTTGTCAAAAACAATTTTTCTCAATTAACATGTTTGTAATTTCATTGGTTAGGGTTTTGTTCAACAATGGAGGATGAGAGGGTCTGATAGTTGAGAAGATAAATAATACGCTAAAAGTGATTTGGGGTGTATTTATAATTTTTTTTTAAAATCTAATAAGGTCAAAATTGTCATTGCATAGTAGAGTAAATAAGTCATTTAATATTAAATTTTAATATGGGGTGCATTCAACATTTTGTGGAGTGTTAATATAAAAAGCCTTACCTTTTCTATTATTTTGAATGATTAAGTTTAGGGTTTGTAAGTTTTTTTTTTTTTTTAATATTTGTTTTATATGTTTTCTTTGTAAAGATTTAGACATAAAATGTAAAAAGGTGGTCATGTGCCAAGCACATGACACTTTCTAACAGAAAATTGGATGGAGTTAAAGATACTTAACAGTAGGGGGTTAATTGGCCACTTTAACATAGTTTAGGGGGTCAATTGGCTAAAAAAATAGTTCAGGGGAAAATTAAAACTCACGTGATAGTTCAGGGGGTTAAATGACAGTTTACTCTATTTCAGAAAGTGTTTCTTACAGGACCCTGAACAGGCCAAACTGAACTGAAGAAACAAATCTGGAGCTCAGTCTCTCAGTTACCAGAGTTCACCGGTTGTTATGCCATCTTACAATCCCCGCCAATTTTTCTCTCTCACCCTCTTCCTCTTCAAACCAAACCCTAACCTCCATCTTCTCTCTCGCTCGCCGCGATTCTTCTCCAACCAATCATGGCTCTCCGTACGCGGCAACCCCATCATCAAGTGGCCCTCACCACCCGACGTACCCTGCTCCCTCCCACACCCAAACACAAACCCTAACCCTAGCTCCGGCCCCAGTTTTTCACCGATGGACTTCTCCACCATCGCTAACTTGCTCACCGACCCAACCATTTCCCCCGGTTCATCGCTCCAGAGCGCATTGGACCGGACCGGAATCGAGCCGGGTCAAGGTCTGGTACAAGCTGTGTTCGACCACTTCGATTCGTCCCCCAAATTGCTGCACACTCTGTTTCTTTGGGCGGAGAAGCAGCCCGGGTTTCGATCCTCTGCGAAGCTCTTTGGGTCCGTGATCAATGTGCTGGCAAAGTCGAGGGAGTTCGACTCCGCCTGGTCTCTGATTCTCAATCGGATCGGAGGAGATGAGGAGCCTGGTTTGGTTTCGGCTGATACGTTTGTGATCATGATTAGACGGTATACCCGCGCAGGTACATTGCTATGTGATTGTATACATGTACTTAATTGAATTATGTAATTTAAATTTTGAGTTTAGTTATTGAATTTGCACGTTCAATTGGACTGATATAGATTGTATTTGGTAAAGATTTAGTTCAATTTGCGATATTACGTGTTGGCAATCTCTGCGTAAGTTTTGGCCCCGCACTATTTGAAACAGATTAAAAATATGAACTTGCACCTGTTAGTTAATTGGGGTAGCCTTAAGTTACTGAAATCATATTTGTGTTTACGGTTATTGATATCGGGATAAGTTCATTTGATTTTTAAATCCATCATCTTTTTCTCGGTGGTGGTACAATTTATGCAGGCATGCCTGAATCAGCAATTCGGACTTTTGAGTTTGCGAGTAATTTAGACTCATTTCTCAACTCCGAAGCAGAAATGAGTTTGTTTGAAGTATTGTTGGATTCCCTTTCTAAGGAAGGCCTCGTTAGGGTGGCTTCGGAATACTTCGATAGGAAAAGGAAGTTGCATCCGAATTGGATTCCATCAGTTCGCGTTTATAATATACTGCTGAATGGATGGTTCCGATCAAGGAAGCTGAAACAGGCAGGGCGGCTTTGGGTGGAAATGAGGAGGGAGAATGTGAAACCTAGTGTTGTAACGTATGGTACACTTGTGGAAGGATACTGCAGAATGCGTCGTCCTGAAATTGCAATTGAGTTGGTGAGCGAGATGAGGAGGGAAGGAGTTGAGCCCAATGCTATTGTATATAATCCAATAATTGATGCGTTGGGGGAAGCTGGGAGGTTCAAGGAGGCGCTGGGGATGATGGAGCGCTTCTTGGTCCTGGAATCAGGCCCCACCATTTCAACATACAATTCTCTGGTAAAGGGCTTTTGCAAGGCTGGAGACCTTGTAGGGGCTAGTAAGATCCTTAAGATGATGATAAGTCGGGGTACTGCCCCTACTCCAACAACCTATAACTATTTCTTTAGGTACTTTTCAAAGCATGGGAAAATTGAGGAGGGAATGAACCTTTATACCAAAATGATTGAATCTGGATATACCCCAGATCGGCTTACTTTCCAACTTTTGTTGAAGATGTTGTGCGAGGAGGAGAGATTGGATTTGGCAATTCAAGTTAGCAAGGAAATGAGATCTAGGGGATGGGATATGGATTTAGCTACAAGCACCATGTTGATTCATTTGCTTTGCAATATGCATAAACTCAAAGAGGCTTTTGAAGAATTTGAGGACATGATACGGAGGGGTTTAGTTCCTCAGTATATTACTTTCCAAAGAATGGATGATGTGTTGAGGAAACAAGGAATGAATCAAATGGCTTGGAAGCTGTGCAAAATGATGTCTTCTGTTCCCCATTCAACAAACTTGCCGGATACATATGTCAGAGATGAAGATGCATCTCGTGCAAGGAGAAAGTCTATAGTTCAGAAGGCCGAAGCAATGTCTGATTTGTTAAAAACTTGTTCAGATCCAAGAGAACTTGTCAAGTTTAGAAGATCGCCTGAAAATCTTGTATCAAGAGCGAACCAGTTGATAGAGGATATTAAGAGAAAAGCTAACATCCAGTGATATTCAGTTTCTTTTCTTTGGTACTAGACATTAAGTTTTGGATTCTGTTGGCATTCTTCACGAGGAAGGTGAGTTAACTGCAGGTGCAGTAGAAAGGCAGTTGAGAATTATTTCAGGCAGAAGTAACAAAACAATCTTTATTCATGTGCCGATTGATAAAACTTTGATATTTATATGGGAAAACCTGTGAGGCAACTACTTTTGGAGGATTCCTTTCATGAATTGAGATTATTAGTAATGTTAAACTTCTTGCAATTTAGATGTGAGTTCTGAATCCTAATGGGCTTCTGTTATGAAGTCAAGTGGTTTGAATACAGGTTCACTACGCGTACAAGCTAAATTGTACGGGTGCAAGTAAAAGAGAGACCGAAACATAAGTTGAATGTGTGTCCTAAATGACGTTTTGGTGGGATAAAATTTCCAGATGTATCTAAGATGCGAAGTGGACTAGTGGCGAGGGGGCAACCAATAATGGTTCTTTAGTTAAAGTTGGTGGAAGCTGGATTTTGGAGTCTTTTGGGTTCCGGCATAACCTGAAAGGATGGTGAGGTCAGTGTTTCTGGTAAATATGCGGCAGTCAACCACTGAAACACACACTGTATGCAGGTAAATGTCCAACTGTTGACATTTTAATCAAGAATATATTATTTTCGGTGCAGTCAAGTCAAACTGCTTTAGTTGGATTATGCTAAACCTCAATTAAGAATATAATATTTTTAACACATTGGTAAACATGTTATTTTTAACTTGCAGTGGCTAATAATGTAACTTGAAGGATGGGGCACGACATATATTAGTACAACTGATATATTTCTTAGACTTTGTCTTTTAACCAGGCTCTGTTTGCACGTGCATTGGATTTTTGCATTTAGAGTTTGTCGAAGGGCTTCAAAGAACACACATTAACGGGGTATGGGTTGAATTGAAGACAAGTTGAAGTTTTTTCTCGTATTTGTAAATAGAAATTAAAGAAGCTGAAGAACCCTAAAAACGTAGCTACCTGCTGTTCTATGTTTTTGTGGGAGTGTTGTATTTTACTGGCAGCTTTTCTTTACAATTTCTTTTGTTATGGACAAGGCATTTTCGTCATTTGATAAGTTTGGTGTTTAGAGGATTGTACAGTGTATACTAGATGCTAGATGAAGTCTTATCCCCGAATATATCACCACCACGGTGTCTCGTGCCATGGAAGTTGCTCTTCTCATCCCAAAGAAATTTGGATGACTAGGTAATTTTCAATTCGAATAATTTTCTGTATGGATGATCTTCAAGTGAAGATTAGAAGTTGAACTGTTTTGATTATGAAATTCATATAGTGAATATATGTTATTCGAAAACATGGTGTGGAACACACGTTTTAGTATTGTGAAAAGGAAAGTGATTTTCATACATCCTTTTTAGCTACTCACACACTTCTTTATTAATGCCCATCGGGTGAATAAATCAAACTAAATCAACAGCCAAGATTAAACAGTGTAATAAGCTAAAATGGTATGTGAAAATCACTTTCCTTGCAAAAAATTTAGTATGCTACGACGTATAAGAGGGAGTTTTTATTGTTAGATCTTTGTCATTAGACTTTGATTAAAAATCTAACAGAGAAATATTTTGGCATATAGATATACCGAAGCATAATAGATAATCTCAAGGGGATTGTACAATTTGTATTACATGTTAGATAATGTATCATCCCTGTGGAAGTTGGATGGATCTCGCAGTGGTTTTTGCACTTATTTTGATCGTGCTAGTCAATCATGCTTGAAGAGACCCTGTATGAACAATTGGATTGGATAATGTATGTCTGAGGACCAGATTTACAGACAAGTCTCAAGAGATCCGATCTGATTTGGATTGTCAAGCGCTTTGTTTTCAGCCAACCCCAACATACTAAATGAGTGCTTCCAATGACAAAACACAGACTAGTACCTCTTTTCCTAATAACAATAAAGATAAACGGATGATGCAACGACTATTTTAGCGTGACAATAACAGCTCCGTGCGCTTATTTTCAAGACACGGTTGTATTTCTTCTTGACTGTCTGTTGTATGCATAGCAGCATCGAAGCCAAAGAGCGAAACTTTGCCATTGCCATCACAAACGAGAGAGAGAGAGAGAGAGAGAGTTAAACTACGAAATGCATGTGGAATTCAACGATGTTTGAACGGTTTGATTGAGTCAGTTAAAATTTAATCTTACAAATCTAATCGTTTAATACGTTAATGCATTTCATATACCCGAGTATTGTAAAATTTTATGGAGATAATTTCAAAGATGGGGTCTTTTGAGTGACGGAGATAATTTGAAAGATGGATCTTTTGAGTGACGGAGTAGGGGTGGAGGGTTCGGCACGATGCCCTAAGTCGGAAAACGACGGCATCGGGCTTTTGGTTTGATGGGGTTACAGTCAACAAAATACTTGAGATATTCTTCCCCCACTCCACCCGTCATGTTTTGCTTTTTTCCACCACATTTTAGACCAAACCAATTCCATTCTCTCTCTCTCTCTCCCTCCCTCCCTCCCTCCCTCCCTCCCTCCCCTCATCTCTTTGTGTTTTGATTGAATAATGACATCAGGTTCACCCAAAAAATAATAGTTATATTAAACTCAAATATATTTTAGTGCAGAAAAGGTCAGTTTTGATATGTCTTTTTGTAAAATACACCTTATACTTCATAATATGATTGAGACATGCATTGTTTTTTAATGAACACTACTCAGCTGCATCTCAATGCGAATCTCTTTATCCATTTAGTTGTAATTTTTTATTTTACACATTTTATAATTGGTATTATTAGCATTTTTTATGAAAATATTTTTTCTAGGATTTACTTGCATTTTTACTAAAGATTGATTCCAAAAACACTTTTTTCAATCATTTTAAAAGCACTCCCCAAACGAGCCCTTAGATATCATCTAATTATTCATACGTACCTAATAAATAGATAATTTTAAGTAATAGTTAAGATCATCATATTGATTGTTCATTTATTTGGTACATGTGGACACCCAAACCATAAGCACCAGTGTGGAGGCGAAAATCATCTAAAAGGCATAGCGTCAAACACTGGTCTCGACTCAATTGAGGTTTCTCTAATTTTGTTCTATTGTGTGCATATTCATATATTTATTTTCTATTTATTATTTATAGAAATTTAACACCTAGGTGCCCTTGGGGTCTAAACCTATGTATTTCACATTTTTAATGAATAATCTTGTCTTCTTTTGTAGCATCACATATCTTAGGGGTGGTTTGGGAGTGAGGTGCTTAAAAAAAAAGCACCTATGAAAAAAAACTGTGAGGGTTTTAGGTGTTTGGTAAACTAAAAAAAGGACTTTTTTTGGAAGCTGCTGTGAGAATAAGCTGAAATCAAAGAAAAAAGATGAAGCAGCTATTTGCAGCTTTGGAAAACTGG
This sequence comes from Malus sylvestris, assembly GCF_916048215.2. Classification (NCBI taxonomy): domain Eukaryota; kingdom Viridiplantae; phylum Streptophyta; class Magnoliopsida; order Rosales; family Rosaceae; genus Malus; species Malus sylvestris. The sequence goes on from NC_062267.1 coordinate 12,478,675, forward strand.
CTTTTTTTTCAAAGCACACGGAGCTATAGTGCTTCTTTAATGAAAATACCCACTATCAGACATCTTTTTTTTTTCGAAAGCGCTTTTACAAAAAAGTTTACCAAACACTCTGCTGATTTATTTCACAGCCGCTTATTCTCACAGCACAACCACTTATTCTCACAACAGTTTTTTTTCAAAGCACAACAATACCAAACCAGCGCTTTACCATTTGATTTCATTTCATGCGTGATACAATGCACAAAATGGTGTGAATTATGGAGTAGTATTATCGTTCCTTTTTTTTTTCTCTCTCTTTGTCTCTCTTCCTATTTGAAGGATCACGATTAAGTCACGTTAATATCTTACATTAATTTTTTTTATAGAAAAAAAAAAACAAAATGGAAAGTGTGAGAGGAGAGAAGAGGAGAAAAGGGGAGGAGAAAAGGATTATATGCATGACAAACCATTTTAGGATTTATGGGTTCTCATTTTTATCCAAGAGCTAAAACCTAGTTTTCATCAATTTTTCTTCTTCCAATGCGTAGAAACAAAAAATTAATAACAAACCAAACAAATCCCAAATACATATTTATGTTACCTTAAGACCAACTCCAACCCTGGGCTATTTGCCAAATTTTGCCCCAAAATTTTCCCCCAAACACCACCCAACCCAAGCTAAAACATTGGGCTAAAAGCCAAATGCTAAAGCTGGGCCAAATTCCCCCCAAACACGAGTGGACTCGCATGATTTTGGGCTAGTCTCGGCCCGGTCACTTGCGGACGCGCCCCATGCGGGCTGCTTGCCATCATGTCCCGATAGCGTGGGACCCCAACGTCAGGGCCATGTCGGCCACTTGCCCGAGCCCAACGGCTCTTTTCCCCATCTGACGACTATCGTTTAAGGACCGTTGGTTAATCCAACGGTCCAGATTAAATTTCATTTAAAAAAAATATGTTATTTTAAAATACATTGAATCCAATGGTTAAGATTGAATATACTCAAATATAACGGTAAAAAAAGAGATCTAATGGCCCAAATTAAAATCCAACGGCTAAAATAATTAAATAAATTTATTTAACACAAAATTTACCCAAAAACTCTATAAATACCTTATGTATTTGTTCAAACATCCACACAAAACTCAATTTTCTCCTACCATTCTTCCAATTTATCTTTCTACCATTTCTCTCCATTTCCAAATTGTTCAACATGGCAAGAGAGCATGTTAGAGGTCGTAATTGGACTTGTGAGGAAGATGTTTCTTTATGCTTGGCATGGGTTTCTATTAGCGAAGATGGTGCAGTTGGCACAAATCAAAATAAAAAGGTTTTGTGGGATAAAATCATTGCAAAGTTTCAAGAAAACTGCAACGGCGGCGGGCGGGACGGTGGTGGTGTTTATGATCGGTGGAAGACTATCAACAAAGCATGCACTTTATGGAAGGGAAGCTTGGAGAGAGCCATGGTTGGCATGCGTAGTGGAAGGAGCGTCATAGAAATTGTGAGTTTTTTTTCTTGATATTTTATTTGTCATGTACATAATATTATTTTGCAACTAATTATTTTTATGTATTTTTTGCATAGGGTGACAAAGCAATGGAAATTTACAAGACAAGAGTAACACAAAAAAAATCAAGTTTTTAAGTTGCAACCTGCTTGGGATGTCCTCAAGGATTGTCCAAGGTGGGCAACCGATGCAGATCAACAATGGGGAATATTATTTCAACGTGAAGCCGCACCGAGAAATGAAGGTGTAATGAAATGACCCCATCTCCTTCTTTAGCAAGGCCCCCGGGAAGAGATAAGCAAAAGGAAGCAAAGAGAAAAGGGAAGTCCCAAGATTCGACGAGTGGAGACTTTGCTACCAGAATTGCAAAATTGCACGAAACTCATAGCGCTCGCCAAGAAGAAGCGGCCCGAATGCGTTTGCAAATGAAGGAAATCTCGGATAGGGAGGAAAATAGGTTTGAAATTGAATTCATGATGAAGGACTTCAGCAAATACACTCTAGAGAGGAAGAAGTTCTTATGTGATAAGCAAAAGAAAATTATGCAAAAGTCTGCCTCAAGGAGTATGTTTCAAGATGATGACTCCTTTGAACCCTATATCCCAATATTTCAATGAAGTCCATCACCAAGTGAAGATGGTGGATATGATTATTAAGTTTATGTAGTGTATGAATTATGTGCTTTATTAATTAAGTTTATTAATTGTCGTTTGTATTAAGTTTATGTTGTTTATTATGTGGTTTATGTACTTTATTAAATTTATGTCTTATTAATTATTGTTTCTATTTAATCTAGATGTCTTCGATAATTATTGTACTTATTATTCCACACTTTGATGTAGAATAGATGCCTTCAATAATTCAACCTCCATTCAATAAATTATCCAATGTAGTAGACAAATAACAACATAGTACACTTACAATTATTACATAAATGCTCAACCAACATCATCAACGTTCACTTTCTCGGCGCCACACATGCTCAACCAAATCCTTGCAGAGTGTGTCATGAATTTGAGGAGCTTGAATTCTATTTAAACGTCTCATATACTCACCCAAGGTGACCCTATCATGTCGGGTCTCATATGTGGTTGGAGCGAGATATTCAACATCTCTTGCAATATCTCTCGCATGTGTTGGTTGGTCATCATTCATATCTTCGTTTGAATCTTCTTCAATTTCGATGTATTCATCCTCCACAATCATATTGTGCAAAATTATGCACGTCATCATGATTGAATGGAGGTCTTCGGGTTGCCAAAATCATGCAGGCCCTCTAACAATGGCCCATCGAGCTTGTAAGATCCCGAACGCTCTCTCCACATCCTTCTTGTAAGACTTTTGCCTCTGCGAAAATAATTTCTTCTTTGCACTATCGGGATGAGAAAAACTTTTGACAAAGGTAGACCAACTAGGATAAATACCATCAGTTAGGTAGTAACCTAGCTCATACCTATTACCATTTACCTTGTATTGAAATTCTGGTGCCTATCCATTCACAACCTCATCGAGCAGAGGAGAAGACCAAAGAACTTTGATATCATTGTTTGATCCGGAAGAGCCGAAGAATGCATGCCAAATCCATGTGTCGTAAGATGCCATAGCCTCTAGCATGATGGTTGGCTTGTTATGACGACCCTTGAATTGGCCCGCCCAACCAATAGGACAATTCTTCCACTCCCAATGCATACAATCGAGACTTCCTATCATGCCAGGGAAGCCTCTTTTTTCTGCCTTGCTAAAAGCCTTTTCAAGTCTTCACGAGTTAGCTTGCGGAGGTATGTGGCTCCATAGATGGCTTGAATTACTTGACAGAAGCGCTTCAGGTTCTTAATAGCAGTACTCTCCGCAAGTCGGCAATATTCGTCAGTTGAGTCAGCAGAGCACCCATTAGCCAGCATTTGAAATGCAGATGTGAGCTTCTGATGAGGTGATAGAATTTGTCGACCTACGACATCTATCTTTCTTGCAAAGTAGTGGTCATGATTGACAACTGCGTTCAAGATGCTTCAAAAAGCTTTATCCACATCTGAAACCACCTCCGAAAATCATGAGCAGGAAATCTCGGCCACTTAATGAAATAATCTTTCATCATTTGGTCATGACACTCTTCTCTATCACGTTGCACGAATGAACGCCCCGTGACAGAACCACAATGGCTGGATTTGCCATGGTGCCCATATTGCATAAACGAGTTTACAAGTTCAGCTTCGGCGTTGATCATTTATGAATCCTCAATGTCAAGCCTTGCTTGGTATTGTGCCGTCTCCATTGCCCTGCTACGCTTTCTTCTATCACTCATTGATGAGATATTGAGAATTTTTAGGAAACAAAAACTCTTTGAAAGTTGAAAGATTGGTGAATTTAGAGGATGATTGAAGGTTGAAAGATTGTGTGATCAACTAATATTGGACCTGTGTTTATATAGAGGATGATTGATGAACAGTTAGTGAAAGTTGAAAGTTTGGTGTTGAACGGTTGGTGAAAGTTAAAAGTTTGGTGTTGAAAGTTGAAAGTTTAGTGTTGTGAAAGTTGAAAGTTTGGAGTTGAACGGTTGGTGAAAGATGAATGGTTGGTGAAAGTTGAAAGCTTGCTTTGTGAAAAATTTAATGATTTTTCAATATTTATCGGAATTTAAATTTTTTTAGATTAAAATGTTCATAAAATTAATTTACAATAGTCTACATATTTATTTATATAAAAAAAATGATTTAAGAAAAAAATTAGCCTAAGTTCATTCTTTAATAATTCCGGGCTAAAATTTTAGGCCAGAAGGGTTGGAGCAGAAAAGATGTTTTTGGGCTAAAAGCCAAATTTTTTAACCCGGACAACTCATATACCTATATTGATATAACTTTTAAATCTATATGGTATATAATATGTAATTACTCTTAAAATACGTTAATTTTCGACAAAAAATAAAACTACGCTAATTTACAAAGGGAAAATTTAAACTTTAGTACAAGAAGAGGAACACATGCCATAACAAACATGAATTGAACTTTCAAAGTTGTTAAACATCAAAGAGTATATGGGTTTTTTTTTTTTTTTTTTTTTTTGTTGAAGAAGATATATTGTTAAATGCAAGAACATGAATTTATGGAAAACAAAAGGATGCTTCATGAAAAAGCTCGCAATGGGAGTGAGCCACGTTCGTGCATACACACAGAAACACAAAGCCTCTCTCCGCACCTATCCATCTTAACTCTCCATTGCTTCTTTCGTTAGACTTGACAATTTCTTACACGATGTGTTAACACGACACAAAAACAATGAGTTTCGAGTCAACACAATAACTAATCAGATTATTATCTGGTCATCCATTAAAAACCCGTTATTGACGAGTTTACACATGGATAACCCGTTGAGAAAAAAGTTAATTTGATAATTTTAAACTTCTAAAAAAAAATCTTACTAGGTACTACATAAATAGCTATAGTACTTAATATCACACATAAGTGAGATTAAAAATTTCCAAAGTACGTTAAAAATACAAAAGCCCGTCAAATTTTTCATAATAATACATTTACAAGAGTGAAAAATATGGAAAAATATGTAAACACTCATGATCACATCTTTTACGCTTTGACAATAGTTACATCATCATTAGAATTTATAAAACCCTACAAACCTTCATGAATAGTGTTTTTAGATGCAGTTCAAAATAAATAAAAAGTCATAATAATTAATGTACAAGTTGAAAAAATGAGAAAGAATATATAAAACTCGTGATTGCATCCTCTGCGCTTAGACAACGGTTACATCGTTGATCTTTAAAACCCTTCAAACCCTCATGAATAGTTTTTTTTTTGTTTGAGTGCAAAACTAATAATAATTAATAATAATTAATATATAAGTATGAAAAATGTAATATATATATATACAATCACACATAATGACAAGCTTTACAACTTCCGTGAAGGGCTCAACCTTGAAATCTGATACCATAATCCACTTCCGTGAAGGGCTTAACCTTGAAATCTGATACCATAATCCACAAACCTTAGATTTATATTTAACTGTCGATTGTCGTTTAAACTCTATTCTTCTCACCAGATTTCGTTTTTCAAATCTTCTATGAAAACATGATCTTTTAGTGGATGTAGAAATATAACGGTTCAAATTGTTGATATCATGTTCCATGTTTACAGTTAACTAAAATATGAGTCAACGTTGTATAGTTTCTAGAGACTTTACAAACTTTGAAGAATATTTTCACTAACCATAAAAATCTGAACGTAATATCAATTATCCGAATAGTTCATCTTTCAGCATCCACTAAAAAATTATCTTTTAAATATAGAAAATTAAAAAAAAAAAACAAAAGTCATTGAGAAGAATGGAGCGTAAACGTAAAGGACAATCTACAATTAATTTTAAATCTATGGTTTATGATATTATAGTGGTGAATTTCAAAGTTGAACTTTTCACAAAAATTGTAAAGCTTGCCATTACGAACATTTGTATATTTTTCACACTTCTACATTAATTAAAAAACTATTAAAATAATATACTACACTAATAGCTATAGGATTTACTAGCAATGAATGCCCACGCAATGCAACAGGATTGAAAGAAGAATGCAATATCTTGAAATAAAAGTAACTGCAAAGGAAATTAACAATTTGCATCATTGAATTGAACTAAAAACATAGTAATGCCATTAAATCTCTCCTCTTAGAATTACATAACATTGTTTACATGGTTCACTATAAATAATAGAATTCAATTGAATACTTTCAATAAGAACAACTAAAGACATCTAAATGGTAATATTGTTAATTACCAATCAATTTACTCGCATTTATTATCAAATGCAGATGTATCATCATACTACCTCTGCTGTTGCATATCCTCATCACCAACAAGTTGATCTCTTCCTGGAAACAAAACCCCCAAATCACTAAAACAAAATTTGCACAGAAAACCCATTTGGAAAATTTACAATTCTAAAGACATAATATTCAAACCAAAAAATGACCAACGTGAAATCGGCCAAAAAACTCACCAAGAAATCCAACCTTTTTTAGGATTAAGATTTTCTTCAAATATGCACTAGATTTGCGGTTTTCAGAAGATGTTCTCTTTAGTAGTTTCTGAGAGAACTGAGTAGTGGTTCAACTAAAGATTGCAATTCGAAATGGAAGTTGTTTTGAGGGAAATGGAAAGTGAGGTTTCTGTTTTTGTCATGGTCATCTCAATAATTTGTGCAAAAGATGTAGGTCTTGCAATAAGAAACAAAAAAGATACAGATTAATCCTTACGGTGGCTAGAGGTCGCAGTACCTATGAGTCAAAGATGGGGAATGATGTCTTCATATTGTGTAAATACTTCTTCGAATCCATTACAATGTTGCTCGTCCTCATAGAAGCTGAAGACGTCCTGAGCATGTGTAGATGCTACAAAAATATACATGAAGGTTGTCATTCACTTGATCCAAATGGTAGTTCTGCATAGACATAATGCAGAAGACAAATCAGAAGGAAATAAATATTGTAGCGACATAAGTTCAATACTTGCAGCAAGCAAACAAACAGAAACTTTACTCAATTTCAAAATCCAAATCAGAAAATGAAAAAAATTGAATTAACTATGAAAGAAAATTTATTCACTGAATTAGAATCAAACTAATGAAATTGAATTGAACAAAACCCTTACTCAAATTTATGGAATGGTGTTTATGAAATGTAAAGAGAGTGTTACTCACGGAAAATATTAAGCACACGTCCATAGGCTCCATCTTCTCTTCTCTGTCTTAAATCAAGTTCCTTTTTATACAAGTTCTCAACAAATCAGACCTAAAAGCTCTTTTTTTTTTACATAGACCAATTCCATCCATCAAAATTTTCATTAAAAAATTTTGCACAACCCATGAAAATTAATCATTGACTCACTAAGAAGAATATGGACAAAGACAGAGGGCATGCAAGGTGGGTGAGATTAGAAGGAAAAAACACGGATAAAAAATTATAAACTGAAAAAAAAATCATACGAATAGATCATTTAACAACTAATGACAGAGGAGGGGAAGGGGTTAAGAGCATGTGACCTTTCCTTGGCATAAATTTGTACCTGCAAGTTTAATTCCAATGAAACAAATATGTGAGTAAAGCAAAAGACATCAAGGCTCCATGTACTGTTTTACAATCATCTCAAGCTGTTGACACAAAGCCTAAGATATCTCAGACAAAAAGTTTTTCTTATAAATAAAGCACCTCACCTAAACAATAATTGAGGTTGTGGTATTTGAATCAAGTAGGCAGATGCTTTGCAATGTCTTCTTCAATACCATCTCATATTCCCTTTCCATTTTTCCTGTATGATACAATAAATAGAATTAAGGACCTTTGTTTAGAGATTAGGAGGGAACAAAAACGGTTTGAAAAGGAAAAAAAAATCTATATTTAATCATACATACAGTTGAAAGCATGGTTAATGTAACATCCCACATCGTCCAGGGGAGTGATCCTTAAATGTACATTCACATCCCTACCTAGACGAGGCCTTTTGGAAGCTCACTGACTTCGGGTTCTATAGGAACTTCGAAGTTAAGCGAGAAGGAGGCCAGAGCACTCCCAAGATGGGTGACCCACTGGGAAGTTGCTCGTGAGTTCCCAAAAACAAGACCGTGAGGGCTTGGTAAGCCCAAAGCGGACAATATCGTGTTACGGTGGTGGAACGGGCCCGGGATGTGGTGGACCCAGACCGGGATGTGACAGTTAAGATGTATTATATGTCAAAAAACCTTTGCTTTCAAAATCTAAATCCAAAAAAGGGTCGCGAGGGTATCTATTAGCAATTAACCAGTTTGTTATAGTTCAATAGAATACAAAGGGAAAATCCTTCTTTTTTGTCTATTATATGAAAAATCTAAATAAGAGATGGCAGAAGAGGACTATGAAAAGAAAAATATGCGTATGAGTTATGCAACTTTCTTGAATGATTCCTATTAATGGTAATTCCCCAAATCCAAACCCCAAAGCTAAACAGGGCAACTACATATGTATTAAATTCACAATAACAAATAAGTAAAATTGAGCAAAATTTACCTCCATCAAGCAAAATTTAGGATCTTCCATCTTCACCATAGCAGGTGGACTCATCTAAACCTTAGCTGAACCAAACCAAAATCAAGATTACCAAAGTTAATTCCAATCATTAATTTCTATAAAATCATACCTCAAAAGGTAAAACAAAACGAAATTGAAGGATTTTACATGGATTTGCAAATGCAAGAATTTGAATTTCCGAAAAACCCACTCCAAAAAAGAAAGAAAATTTCCAAAACATGAAACCCTAAAAACTAAAAGCCCACAAATTTGCCCTCCCTGAGGAACCATCCAAGATTCAAATCGAAGAAATCACACAGAAGGGATTGGAGATTATCACATACCGAATTGGAAGAAGCAAATATTTGGGCGAGAAAATCGTGATCTGACGATCGTATCTATGGATGCAAATTTTCGCCTTCTCTTTCTTGGACAAAATCGCACCTACAAAACAATTAACATCTTAGGTCAAGGCCAAAAACCTCACGCACCCATGATAAATGGGGGAGTTTTGGCCGAAGAACCTTCGATGCAAAAGTTAAAATTTTGAGGCAAAAATGTTTGGAGAATTTAGAGAATTTAGTAAGAGTGTAGAACTTAGGTTTTGGAGAAAATGAGGGTGTTCATATAGGAGTGTGGCCGACCCCTTTTGGAGGAGGAAGATTGGCCACTTGGATGGTTTTTGGGTGAGATTCATGATTTGTTAGCAATTAATAAATTAATTAGGTAATAAATCAATTAATTAGCTAATTAATATAATTAGAAACGAATGATTTGGGGGTTACCTTGTGGAGAAGATTGATGATGATGGATGAAATAGATTTTGAATAAATACCTATTTTGGGCATTTTTGACTTGATTGAGGAATGATTGTCCACTGCTTGCGCGTAGAAATCTCAGTGTGCCTCGAGGGTAGTTTTGTCTTTTTTACCCAAAATCCATGTGTCGCCTCCATATTTTTCTTGATTATTTTTGGCTCCACAGTATCCGCCTCATCTTCCTTGGCTCTTATTTGAATGCTTCGATTTCTGAGCTTCTTCTCCTTCTCTAGTTTTTAGGGTTCCTCCGAAGTGGCGTATTAGACTTCTGAGCTTCTTCTTCTATCATCGTGATTCTGCAAGCTGCAAGCTCTCTCTCTCCCTCCCTCTTTGCAAGCTGAAGGCTCTCTCTCGTAACTCATCCCCTCACCAAATCCCACACAGCCGTTGATACTACTGTATGCAAACCCCATATGATGGTTGACCTAACACTTGTATAGGAAGGCGCCCAAACCCTACGGACAAATTTACCATCCTATTTTTTAATAATTACCCTCCAATCCAGATGGCTTTGTGGTAAATAACGTGAAATTGAGTGGACTGTAACTAAGCTACAGTCAAATCCCTCTTCAACTTTAGAATAGATAATATGATTATTTCTTATAAGACTGATATCTGATAAGGTTCCACAAAAAAACTCCCATCATTTTCCATATCATTGAACATATGATATTTTAAAGTAATTTACTAATGATTTTTCATTTAGGCTATTATTTTGAAGTATGTAATACTTGAAAGACAAATGTGTTATTATGTTTTGAAGTAATGTTTATATGACAATGTGGTATGTATATACTAATTTCGTATTTATTTTTCATTTGATTACTTATTGGTTTAAAATATATTTTCTTTAACAGGTCGAGTCATATTATCCGATAATATTAACGGGTTGATTTCAGGTCATGTTATATTATCTATTTATTTTAACGAGTGTTATACGACACGACCCGTTAAAGTAATTAGGTATGTCACGAAAACGACATGTTCGCGAGAAACACAACACGAATACCAAGTATTTCTCTCCCTATGATATGTTGCTAAATTTATCTTTTAACTACATAATTTTCTTACTTCAAGAGAGTTGGTAAACTTATTTTTCACCTGTAGGAGTTGCACTACGCTCTTTAGGTTTGGAGAATTTCTAACCAAGTCTTTAAACATTCTTTTTTAATGTGTTTTTGTCTCACTATCTACATCAATTAATAAAAAAAAAAGGTGACTAGCTTGTTTCATTAGATAATACATAATACAATATTAAAATCTATAGAGTCTGTTGGTAAACAAAATTGTGTAGTAACAAATTTTACTTTTTAAATTGTCACTAAATCAACCAACTTGTATTTAAAGAGATATTTATAAAAATGGTTAATCTTAGTGTACTACTTTGAAATTTCTTAGTTTTTAACATTTTGTAAATCAAATTTTTTTCATCTCAGTTTAGTACCTGAAGTTATAATTTTGGGATAGTTTTGTACTTCTGTGAGTTTGACCGTTAACTTTTCTATTAACCGATGATGTGGCGCTAATGTAGATATTGACTGGATGTCACGCTATTCTAAAAATCTCCACCTAGTGCCACCCAGGCAATTGGCCACCGCTTCAATTAGTCCCTAGGTGTGTGAAAATTAAGAAAGTGCACCTAGACCCGCTTAGGCGTTCGCCTAGTCAGCCAAACCCGCCTAGGTCACTATTCTCATTTAGACAGAAAATCATTAACTTTCATTTTGTATTTTATTTTGTCAATAAAATGTAAGACACTTGTTAGATACCTGGATGAACACTCATTATATACTTCTTTCCCATATTTTCATTATGTTCTAGTACTTTATAATTTATATGTCAGTTTATTTTGCAATTGATGTATAACAATACAATTATGTGTTTTTTTGGTATAAATGGCCACTTATTTACATAATATATAATAAAGTTATTTAAAATCCAGCTAGGCCCCGCCTGGGCCCCGTTTAGCCAACTAGGCCCTAGACCCCAACCCGTCGCCCGGTTAGTGCCTATCACCTTTTAGAACCTTATTTAGCCCCATGTGGACATTAAAAAAATTGATTTAAAAAATAAAAAATTTGAAAACTAAAAAACTAAACCCTAAAAGCTCAAGCTTGCTACAGACATTCAAGTAGCTTAAACTGTGGAGCTTAAAATATTCTCAAAAATTCTAGAGGCGACCCATGGATTTTGCTCAAGAAAGACAGGATTGTGCGTAGCTCAACACCCGTAAAGGTCCATGCAACTGCATACGACTGACCACAACTCACATGCCTTTGGCAAGGAAAAGTCAAAGTATTAAAGATAATGATTAATTTATTCAAGTAAGTAATTCATATTTAAATCAATTAGGGATATTTATTTCATTATCTCAAGATATTATTTCCTATTAATATCTTGAGAATATTCTCTTCATAAACCTTGGCCAATATGATGCTGTCATGTGTAGGGTAAAAACCTTACACCATGGCTATATATATATATATATATATATCTAATTTTACCAAATTTCGATAAGCTTAAACTACCCCTAAAAGCCCTAAACACATACTCTTTTTAGATAAACTAACTTAGGCATCGAAGATCCATTGGCCTAACCCCCCTCCCCACCTCATGGGTGCGTGAGGCTTAAGTATTTGATCAAAGGTGTAATTGTTTGCAGATGCATTTTCGTCAAAGCAAAGAGACGGGGGAAATTTGCATCGACACAAACCATCTTTCACGTTATTCTTCCCGAGCCCAACATGTTGAATAAAAAATGCAGACACCTCATGTGTGGAGATCCGCAAATCGCTCAAATCCTCCTTCATGGCATCTCTCAAATCTTTCAAATCCTCATCCATAGCCTCCTTCAATCTTTCTCCATACCAACCTATACCATCACTACTACGTCCACCAGAGCCGCCCATGGTTGCTTTGCTAGAGGTTACTGGAAAAAAAGAAAAAAAGAAAGAGAGAGAGAGAGAGAGAGAGAGAGAGAAAGAGATTTTTGGGATTTTGTGATATGGTTCACGGGTTGATAAGAAATAAAGTGGGGAGAGTTGTGGGAAGAGAGATGTGGCTGTTTGCCATGTCTATGTCTTTTTTATTTTGTCATTTTTTGTCTATGTCATTAGGGAATAAGAAATTTATTTTTATATAAAAAACAAGGTTGTTTATTAAATGAGAAGCAAAGCCCAATAATAAATTAAATATATGGGTTGAGTAAATGTTATAAAACTAACATAAAAGCCCTAAAAATTTACAAATATACTCATACTTTATAATATATATATATATATATATATAATATACAAATCCGCCTACACCACCTAGGAGCCTAGGTGCTAGGCCCCTGCTCGCTGCTCGACTAGCGCCTTGGGTTTTTTAGAACCTTGGTCTGCATCAAACTTGATCTTTTAGGTTTAGTTTTTAGTTTTTTTGTTGCAGTCATATTTAGAATAGGAATGTGATTATATAAATCCTAGTGTATCTAAGGATATCTTGGAATATTCCCTTTAGTAGTTAGTATCCTATTAGAGTTGTGATCCTATTAGAGTAAGGATTTAACATATCCTACTACTATAAATAAATGCACAATGGGGTGATACAACACACACCTCATAATTAAATCTCTCTTCTCTCTCTTGCTGTCGACCTTTTTCCCTCTCTAGTCATAAATATAGTTCAGTCAAATAGGCTTACAACACGTTATCAACGTGCTTTTGCTAGAAGCTAAGGAACTGAAGGATCATAGGAGGAGGTTTTCTTCAACAAAATTCAAAGGTTTTTATTTGTTTTTTGCCAATTAGGTACGCTTTAAATAAAGTAAGATATTTGAGACGTCCATGAAGCACGAAAACATTCCCCATGATGCATGAACCCCTTATATTTATATTTTCCTTCCAATATATTGTATATAATTCATATATTTATCAATATATATATGCACACATGTTTCATGCATTACTCAATTATTTTGCTATATAGAATTTGTGAGTCAAAGCATATAAATAAATGATAAGCAATTTAGGGTTTTTCAAACCCTAGAGATGTCGAAAAAAAATTTGGGAATTTAATGCAACATGGCTACTGTTCGTCGCCGCACCATCGTTGGCATCACCGTAGAGCATCGCGTTGGTTTGCAACCCAACCGTGTCGAGCACTTTACCAGGATGACATCATTACGACGTTTGGACCATGGCAATAGCCCTTTGGGCTTTGCTGCTCCTACACAGACACGCCAAGCCTTTAGCCTGGTAGGGTTACAGGGGCTTGCAACCTAGCCTAACTCCTAAGAAGGCTTGCAGCTCTTCTTGGACCCGTTTATGTGTCCCCGACCCAACTTGCCAGCAGCCTTATGCTGCTGGGCTTTGTCTCGTTTCACAAGCCCATCTGTAGCAAGCCCGTGTTGTTTGCTGGGCTTCGCCACCCCTCGGCCTACTTGCTCGCTGCTTATGATGCTGGGCTTGACCTGCGCCAACCCAAAAACCCAAAACCCAGCCTCGGTTGGGCTTCCCCGCACTAACCCGCAAGCCAGCCTTAAGTTGGGTTTGCCTTGTGCCTCGGTTTTAGGCCCAAACTAGCAACACTTGTTGTTGGGATTACCCAGATCATACGACCCATAGGCCTGCAATCCTTCCCATGGCCCAATGGCCTGTAGTCGTGCTGCAATGCCCATCCTCACATCGCAACTAGCTCACTTTTGGCTGGGTTGCGTTATTTTTTCGACCCAATGCCAATTTTTGGCATCCCCATGTTATAAATCATGCCCAAATATTTTTTTGGGGTACTTTGGATTACGCTAATAAATTCTAATTTAATTATCACTTGGTTTATCATCGACTGAAGCTAATATGACCTATCTGTCATTATTTTACTTCCACGATCGATCTCGTTGGTCACGATTTATTGAATTAATTAAAAGTGACCTGCAGTCCATTAATTTGATAATTTATAAAAAATTATTGACCTGAAGATCACTTTTGGACATTAACTATTCAATAATTTATTTTTCTACTTTGAACCGTTGACAACGTTTCGTATTCCTGAAGCTCCACACTTGAGTTCCCGAAGCAATTAAATCCACTACACTTAAATCAACATATTGCATTCTATGCTCTTGCATGAAACTCTCCTTTATGAACTAATCGTTCATAAAACAAAATTGAACTTGTAATTTCATATTTAGTGCCTTTGAAACCCGAAGTTTTCATTCAAAACTTACCACATGAAACCTGTAGCTTTCATGTTTAAATTAAACCAATACATGTCTATAGAACCCGAATGTTTTATGATGTATGTCTAGGGATTACCATATGACTATCTACGTTTTGTTGCACCCTTTGTTTTAGGGACATATTGAACTTAAACAAGCTCGATTTTACCGCTCTGAAGTATCTGGAAGAAACTACTTGAAATGGGTTCAATAAATGAAGCTCCATCTTATTGCAAAGGGTATTAGAGCCACCATTGAGGCACCTACCGACGTCACCCTGTCGATGAAGCTTAGAAAGCTACTGCAATGATCTTCATTCGAAGACACATCCATGATGCACTGCAATCTGAGTACCTCATTGAGGAAGACCCATGCATTATCTGGTTTACTCTGACCTACTGTTTCGATCACTAGAAAGACATTTACTTGCCTAAAGTAAGACACGATTGGCAGCATTTACACTTCAAAGACTTGAAGTTCATGAGTGAATACAACTCTGAAGTTTGTAGAATTCGATCACTACTTAAGTTATGTAAAGTGGACTTAACAGATGTAGATCTCTTGGAGAAAACCTATTCGACCTTCCATGCCACCAATATTGTTATGCAGCAGCAATATAAGGCACATAAGTTCACCATATTTTTGAATTTGATATCTTTTTTACTTCACGCTAAAAAGTAACTAGCTTTTGATGAAAAATCATCAAGCTCGACCCATTGGCTTAAACTTTGCGCCTGAAGCGCATGCGACCAATTCCAGCAACCATAAACAACGAAAACATCATCATGGCCGTGGTAATGGGTTGCAAGCCCACCCACAAGCCCAAGGTCAACTGAGCCAAGGCCCACCCAAAGGAGGAAATTTGACCTAGAACCACCAACCCCTTGCACCTAAGGCTCAAAACTTTAAGAACAAGGGAAAAACTACCATTCAATTGGCTTCCATTAAAGTGGACATGTGCTACCACTGTGGATCAAATGATTATTGGTCATGCGTATGCAAAGCTACCCCCGAGGCTATTGCCAAGTATCATTCCTGTCGTGAGTTTAACTTTGCCAATGTGGAACATACTGAAGATGCTACTACACCCTTGTAAATATTAGATTTTCAGGAGGCATCAACTCTTATGGACGAATAAGTTTTATTCTTCTAGACATGTTTTTAGGGTGTTTTTACCCCTAGTGGCCGAACCCCCTTAATTTTTTTTAGGTTTATGGTTTAATTTTTGGACAATTTTTCTAAATATTTGGAATAATTTGTTTGGTTTTGGTTTTGGTTTGTTTTGAATTATGGATAATTATTTAATGGATATTATTTCTTGAATTGATTAATTGAATGAATGGAATTATATTTATGCATGTCACCAATTCAATCAATTTATTTCTATGTATGTCTAGTGGGGAAGTTAGTTGTCTGGCTGATAGTGCTACTACGCATACCATATTGCATGAGTGACACTATTTTAATAACTTCGTACCTAAAAAAAACACATCTGACAACCCTCTCAGGCCCATCCAACCTGATTGAAAGATATGAAAAGGTCCGTATAATGTTGTCTAATGGTATTGTCTTAACCATTAAAGAGGCCCTCTATTATCCACGTTCTGGAAGAACATTGCTGAGTTTTAGAGACATTCAAGATAATTAATATCATGTTGAAACCACTGAAGAGAATGGTTATGAATTTCTTTATATCACTTCTTACGAGTATGGCTAGAAGTGTATTCACGAAAACTTGGAACATCTCTCTAGTGGGTTGTACTTCACAACCATTCGCGGCATAGAAACCCATCATGTGGCTGGCCTTGAGCCCGGGTTCCACAACACTTTACTGCTTTGGCATGACTGTATGGGACATCTCAGATGTGACATGATGCGTCATATCCTTAAATCATCACATGGGCATCATTTACATCTCTACGTTGGATTCCCACCATGCAAAGCTTGTTCTTTGGAAAAGTTTAATACTCAACCCTCCATTACAAAGATTATTCACAACCCTTCTAAGTTTATTCAGAGGATTCAAGGGGATACTTTTGGACCTATCCAATCAACATGCATACCATTTAGATACTTTATGGTGTTAGTTGATGTATCGACACGTTGGTCACATGTCTGCTTATTGTTCATAGGCAACGCTACATTTGAGAAACTCCCAGCATAAATTATTAAGCTTAGGGTTCACCACTTTGATTATCCAATCAAGTCGATTTGACTAGATAACGCTAGAAAATTTACGTCACAGACTTTTGACGACTATTGCATGTCAATTGGGATTGAAGTTAAACATCTTGTATCCTATGTTCACACCCAAAACGGCTTGGCAGAAGCTTTCATAAAGCACATTCAATTGATAGCTCAGACTTTGGTTATGTGAACCAAACTGCTGGTATTTGCCTTGGGCTATGCAATATTGGATGCAACTATGTTGGTTCGCCTGAAGCCCACCACTACCCAACCTTATTCACCATTACAGTTGGTTACTGGATACTAGCTTGATGTCTCGCATTTACGTGTGTTTTGGTGCGCAATCTATGTGCCAATAGCGCCGCCACTACGTACCAAAATGGGTCATCAGAGAAGAATGCGAATCTATGTCGGTTATGATTCACCATCAATTATTCGCTATTTAATGCCCTTAGTAGGAGATCTCTTTACCACACGTTTTACAGATTGTCACTTTGATGAGACAATCTTCCCGTCATTAGGGGGAGATAAGCTTGCTAGCGTTCCTATAGAATGCCATGAATTGTCGTGGTATGCTTCGACCCCGCACTGCCTAGTTTGAAACTGAAGTGCGACGTATTATAGATCTTCATAGCATTGCTCAACATATGCCAGATGCTTTTATTGATCTAGCAAAAGTGATGAGATCACATATACCCGCTGCAAACACACCTGTAAGGATAGACGTACCTAAAGTACGCCATAATATCAAATGAGGAGGCTAAACCGTCCCTAAGGGTGGGGCGGTCGCACTTTCCATACGGCCCGGTACACTGGCGGCTAGTCAATGATCTGCTCTTACCTTGAAGCGTGGCATACCTCTTGGTTCAAAGGAGAAAAGCAGCACAAACTAGTGACCTTAGTCTGAATCCAACCATCGCTATCTCATTTGCTTTAGTGCATGATATTATTCTAGATTTTGGTGATATCTTAGATAAGACAACCTTACTTTTAGAGAATCGCGAGATT
This sequence comes from Malus sylvestris, assembly GCF_916048215.2. Classification (NCBI taxonomy): domain Eukaryota; kingdom Viridiplantae; phylum Streptophyta; class Magnoliopsida; order Rosales; family Rosaceae; genus Malus; species Malus sylvestris. Next base: position 12,496,423 of record NC_062267.1, read on the forward strand.
ACGGTCCATTATGTAGTATTGGATGTGGTTTGGAATCGGAATGAGATGATCGTCAACGATGCATTTTCTTACACAATAGCTATTGTATCATGTTTAGCGATGACATTGAAACCTGTTCCGTTGATGAATGTCGATGTAGAACAGATTGGCCCAATTGGAAACAAGCAATCCAGGTTGAAATCGATTTGCTTACGAAACGTAAGGTGTTTGGGCCTATAGCTCTTACTCCACCACATGTGAAGTCTATGAGCTATATGTGGGTTTTCATGAGGAAATGTAATGAGAATAATGAAATAGTGCGATACAAAGCACGCCTCATAGCGCAAGGTTTATCTCAACGCCTTAGGATTGATTACGAGGAGATGTATTCCCCCGTAATGGACGTCATAAAGTTCCACTACCTTATCAGTTTGATAGCTTTCAAAAAACTGAATATGCAGCTTATGGACGTGGTAACCGCCTGTCTTTATAGGGATCTAGATACGGAAATCTACATGAAAGTTCCAGAAGGACTTCCATTGACTGGTTCAAATAGTTTTAGACCACGTAACACTTTCGCTATTAGATTGAGGAGATCACTCTACGGATTGAAACAACCCAGATGGATATGATATAATCATATGAGTGAATATTTGACAAGTTAGGGTTATGTGAACAACGAATTATGCCTATGCGTGTTCATAAAGAAGTCACATTCCAGATTTGCGATCGTTGCAGTTTATGAAGACGACATGAACCTTATCGGAACTCCCGTAGAGCTTGAAGAAATTGTCATTCACTTGAAATTGGAGTTTGAGATGAAAGATCTTGGAAAAACTCGATATTGTCTCGGCCTGGAGATCGAGCATTGTTCGGATGAAATCCTAGTACATCAATCGAACTACACCCAAAAGGTGTTGCAACATTTTAACGAGGATAAAGTGAAGTCTTCGAGTACTCATATGGTCGTTCGAACTCTAGATGTTAAATGAGATCTCTTCCGTCCTAGGGAGGATGAGGAAGAAAATTTGGAGCCTGAAGTTCCATACCTAAGTGAAATTGGTGCTTTATTGTACTTGGCTCAATGCACTAAATCTGACATCTCATTCGCTGTTAATCTTTTGGCTAGATACAGCAATGCGCCTACAATCAGGCACTGGAATGGTGTTAAAGACATTTTTTGTTACCTCAAGGGTACGACGGATTTGGGTTTGTTTTACACCCACGAATCCTCAAGAGGAGCTGTCGCCCCCCTTGATCCTCAGGTTGATTCCTGCCTTGTTGGTTACGCATATATTGGTTATATGTTTGACCCACATATGACACATTATCAAACGGGCTATGTCTTTACCGTTAGAGACACCACTATATCTTGGAGGCCTACCAAGCAAACGCCAGTTGTGACTTCTTTGAACCATGCTAAAATCCTCGCCCTGCATGAAGCATTGCGTGGGTGCTTTTGGTTGAGAGCAATCATGGAACATATCCGAAGCACTAGTGGTCATACTACCATCATTGACCTTCTTATGACGATCTTTGAAGATAATGCAGTATGTATCGAGCAGTTAAAGAAGGGATACATCAAGGGAGACAACACCAAGCACATAGCGCCAAAGTTCTTTTATTCTCACCAGCAACAACAACATCAGAGCATTGAAGTCAAGCAAATCCGTTCCCAGGAAAGCATGACTAATCTCTTTACCAAGTCATTGCCTAAGTCTACTTTTTAGAAGCTCGTCCAAGGAATCGGTATGCGTAAATTATCTGAGTTGAATTGCTTATAGTTCTCTTATTTGGAAGTTATGTCTAACTCAGGGGAAGTATCTTGAAGCATACTGACTTGATCTTTATGTACTCTTTTTCATACGATTAGGAGCATTTTTCCCATTGGGTTTTTGCTAACTAACGAGGTTTTGATGAGGCACCCATCATGTGATGATCATACTCTGTTGAGTTCACTACTTTCGTCCTGTTTGACGTTTATTTTAGACATTATGCATACTTCTCACTTTTCTCCTTAGTCTATGGGTTTTCACTTACCTTAGGTTTTACCATAGCGAGGTTTTGTACTTTCTTTATATTAGATATTCATATAATTCGCCTGTTGTGCCGCCGACTTCATCAACTATTCTACCTTATTTGCTGAAGATCTGATGCGATGTTTTGTTTGAGTATTTCCACACTCAAGGGGGAGTGTAGCAGTTATATCTAGAATATGAATGTGATTGTGTAAATCCTAGTGTATTTAGAGATATCTTGGAATATTCCCTTTAGTAGTTAATATCTTACTAGAGTTGTAATCCTATTAGGATAAAGATTTAACCTATCATAACTACTATAAATAAAGACACAATGAGGTGATACAACACACAACTCACAATTAAATCTCTTTCTTCTCTTTCTTGCCGCCGGCCCCTTCTCCCTTTCTAGTTCTAAATACAATTCAGTCAAATAGGCCTACAACATTTTAAAATTTTTAGTTTTTTTAGTTTTTTTATAATGTCCACGTGGTGCTAAATTGATAAGTGGTGTTCAGTAATTATCCACATTGGCGCCACGTCATCGGTTAACAGACAAATGAACAATCAAAATCATAGAAGTATGAAAGTGTCATAGAATTATAACTTCAGGTTGGGATGAAAAAAAAAATTTAATGTACGAAATGTTAAAAAGCCAATAAACTTTAGGGTAGTAAACTGAGATTAACTCTTATAAAAATTGTTGGAGACGCTTTTACTCAGTAGAAAGAGACATGCTAAAGGAAACTCTCTCAAGGTGAGCCTTTTCCTAGACTATTTGTCATCTCACAGTCTAACGTTAATTTTTGTGTCAATATTATACAAAAAAATATGAGGTGCTTAAGAATCTATAAAGAGTCTTACTTTTGAGATGATTTTCTTAACATTATCAAATAATTGCCAATAAAAAGAGAGTCTTAACGAAACACTTCTGATACTGTTTACATTTAATGTTAAAAATATTTAAAAATTATTCATGATACTATTTACTTACAATACATTTTTATCATTTTGATTAAAACTCAAAATGTTCAAACTATTTTAATTAATTTCCTAAAAAAAGAAACCTCCCAACCCCGACATATATTCCCCCACAACCAAACAACCCAACACCCACACATTCAGACAAACACCCCATTTAATCTTTAGAGAGAGAAGACTCAGAAAAGCCCAAGCACAAGTCACAACACTTGCCCAAGAACCTTTTGCTTTTAATTGCTTCTGTCTCTCTCTCTCTTCCTCCTCGGTCTCTCTGCTCATATAAGAGCCCCCAAGATTCCCTCTTTTTCTTTTAAAGTCTTCTTTCTTTTTCCTTTTCTGAAAATCGAGCTTTCCTTTTCTTCTCTTTTCACAAAAACACCATCCCTCTAGCTAGCAAAGAAGCAACAGCTATGCAGAGTGGTGGAATGGGGATGGAGATGGAATGGCTGTTCTGAAAATGGCCCAGCAAGGCATCCCCAACAACAATGCCACAACTCTTAGCAGCCAACAGCAAAAACAGCAGCCGGAGAAGCAGAAGCTAGAGGAGCAGCAGCTGGGGAAGCACACCATCTTCCATGACTTTCTGGGCATGAAGCCTGGAGATTCCCCTGTGCTTTTGCCAGCAAAAGCCTCCACCGATTGCAGGCTCTCTGAGCCTTCTCCCTCGGCCTCCGCTTCCCTTGGGGCTTCCTCCGGCGGCGGCCGGGGCCCCATTTCTACCACCTCTGATCTGGGTTCCGGTGAGTTTGTACCCATTTGGTAAAAAAAAGCTGCTTTTTTTTTTGACCCCTGTGCTTTTATTTGAGTTCAGAACAAAAACCCATCAAATTTTTTTTTGCTTAAAGATAATTGCTTTAATATCATTTTTGTAATCAGGTTGATAAAGTTCGTTTCTTTACCATGTTTTTTTGGGGGCTGTCTTTTTGTTGTTGTTTTGGATTGCTTGTGTAAATGAAAATGAGAAAGATGGGAGTGGGTTTATAACTTTCTATGTAATGGATTAGTTACTGATGTCAGTGAGGAGTTCGGTAGCTGTTGTGGGCTTTCTCTTTTTCCTCTATGCTTTTGATTTGTTAAATTTGTATGGATAGGTTGAATCAAGGGCAAGCTTTTCACTTGATTTCCCCTCATTGCCTTTGTTAGCTCTCTTAATTTGTGTATTATTGGAGCATTTGAAATTAGGCTTGAGAATCATGATGCTGAAATGGTTTTGTGTGTTTGTTATCATTTACTTTGTGGCGGGGCTTTTTCGGGTTTTGATGTTGTTATCGTGGGAGTGAAAAAGTTGAGTGTGTTTGTCAAAAGTTATCATTACAAAGTGAGACTTGTCGGATGAGCATTTGTTTATGATGACGTTTTTGTTATATTATTGACCTTTTCATCTGGTGATTTCGGTGAATGAATGTTAACTACTGATCTTGAGCTTGTCTGTTATGATTATATAACTGAAATGTCAACACACATACAGTACTTATCTTTCTTATCTGGGTTGGATTAGATTTTGATTTGTTGTCTCATTAAATTTGGTAGAAAGGCACGCTGGAAACCATCTTGAGGGGGTTCCGTTCTATGGCCATAGGAGCGATATATCTGGGCTTGAGATAAGTAACAGGTTACTAGGAAGTAAACGGAGTAATTCAGACTCGACTTTTATGGGTTCATCCAGAGATGGTGTCCCTCATACGGGTCCTGATCACCTTGAGAGCTCGCATTTGATGAAGGTGTTAGTGTGACATGATACAATACTTTTATCCTATTCTTACATAAGGAAAACGCCCCACCTATGTTTTTCTCATCTGATGCGTTTTAGTTATCCTGAAATCAGATGCTTCGAAATGGACCAGGGGGAGAACGACCTAGAAGGTCCATTGACGATGAAGCAGTCTTTGCTACACAGCCACTGAGGCCAACTTCTGGTCCTCTGATTTTTCAGCCTCCACTTGGTGGTAGAGTTGACACCAAACGGGAACGACCTAGTCCTATGAATATGGGTGCTGCAGTACAGTACCCTCCACGAGGGGGTCATTTTGTACCCATGGTGCATCAATTACCTTCAAATCGATTTAGGGATGCCAATACCATTCCAAACAATATCTCTCAATCAGCAGCAGATGAGGGGTCTAGAACTGGAATTAAAGGCCCGGGAATTTTGAGTTCCATTAATGCCGGCAGTGATGCTCCTGAAAGAAACTCATCTGGGGTGCTACCAAGAGGCAGCAGGCAGAAATCTGGGACTCATAATTTAGAGTCAGAACCTTCTAATCCAAGGTAAATCTAATTATACAAGATATAGTACATGTCTGTTACTTTTGTTTGTTTTTTTTTTTTTTCAAGAGAAAATTTGATGCCTTATCTTTTGTCGTCCATTGTGGCAGTCAACATGGATTTACTTCAGCTGGTCGGCAGATGACCATATTTTATGGCGGTCAAGCTCATGTTTTTGATGATGTCCATCCGAACAAGGTTTGCTTTCTTAAAGAATGTAGTTTATATATCCCTTGATTTATAGTAGAGCGAGCTCCCTTGATTTATAAGTTTATATATCCTAATATAGCAAATATATGTGGACAATCTCTCATAAAGAATATATACTACAGATATCAACATTGGCTAGCTTATGGAGTCATTGCATACAGATAAGCAATCTGTAAATTGCAGAATTGGTGTGATCTGATATTAACTTATAGGTATAGTGTAGTGTTCTAGAGCATGTGGTTTTGGCTTTGTGAATTCTTTTGTAGCCATAAAAGTTTCTTGATATTATCATAAGCTCGACCTTTTAGATGTCTATATTGAGTCATTAAAAAAGAGTAGGTTATAGTTATTAGGGTATGTCTAGCTAGGATTAGCACGGTACTGTTTGAAAATTGTGCGGAAGTTGCTTTCCCTGTCAGTCCCTGGTTGCGGGAGATTGACGAGTTAATGACTAGAAGTCCTTGAAATTGGGTATGAAGATAATTTTCAAGGCTGTAAAAGACTCTGAACGTGTTTTGTCTTGGTGTGGGGCAGTTTAGAGTTACGCACTTTCTTTGTCATTATGGTCACGCATGACTCTATACTAGTGCATGCCTGATATTTATCTGCTCTTTGGCCCTGAACCGGAGCTGTTTTGTGTATTTCTTCCTCATTAGTGCTGGTTTCACCCGTCAATGTGGTCAGCTTTGCTACTTCCATTAATTCTTCATTTTTGGTTGGATTAGTGGTCCTCATTATTGAGTGCTTTTGAAAGTCAAACAATCATTGTTGGTAATAAAAATGTGACATGGTCTTAAATACCAAGTTATTATATCAAATTGGTGGAAAGTACGATGTAGACGGGTGTAACAAAGAAAAAGTACATCATAGAGAATCTCCTATAGTACTTTTCATGATTGATGTGAGGAAGTTCATTTGTTAATTGTGTGGGAAGGTTCTTCAGTTGCTGTCTCATTCTGGCGGTAGAGAGTAGCCATTGGTATTTTACACATGAAATATGCAGTAGTGGTTTCCCGTGTAGATCATTTATGAAGTCATATTTGCTGTAATTTATACGTTGTTATGTGTTAGTGTTGGCCCTTTTATTGTCCTTCATAGGGATTCATATGTGAGATCAAGTTCCAAATTAAGAAAGAGTCAGAAGGGATTGTTACATCTTTGGTTTGACTGAAGACTTGTATGCCTAAGCTTTGGGAGTGTTCTTTTGTGATTTTACCCAAGACTCGTAGCCTAAGGTCTCTCGTACACTTGCTTATGTCATGTAGGCCATGGATGGTGTCGGGCAAACTGAGAGAAAGTAGAACAAGGAGAGAGAGAAATTAGGGAAAACTTTGTTATTTCAACCAATCAACAAGTGCCCTTAAATGATTCTTGTAAAAAAAGGAGTTGGCTTGCGTCATTAATCCCATTGGTGCACCTACTTGTCCATCCAATTGTAATTGATATATTTTAACCGTACAAATCTCATAATTGTAACCGGTCGTTTTATTAATCATGTTTAAAGATCATCTCTGCAAAAGAAGTTCAATCAAATTGACAATCGCTTACTAATGGACAGTTGGTTATGTGAATATTAGTTGTTAACAAAACCGTTGATTTGTTTTATACATATGGATGTATAATTTCCAATTTGATTGATTTCTTATAGAGCTGATATTAAAAGATGATAAAGAAAGTGAATGGTGCGGATTATGACTTAAGTCTAGTTTCCTAAGAACTCCCTAAATATTAATTAGAAATCTAAACTTAAGTCTAGTTTCCATCCCATAGTCTACTGCTATTTTCTTTCATATATTATTCATCAATGTTTCTCTGTCATTGATGTCTTCAAAAAATTATAATTCCCTTTTCTTCACCATCGTTTCTATTAGCAACATAGTACGAATTCAAATATCTTTTCACTCTCTGCTGTTAATTACGTGACATTGTTGTGACCACTGTACGTACTCTTTTCAGGCAGATGTTATAATGGCTTTAGCTGGATCAAATGGAGGATCTTGGTCAACAACCTACTCACTAAAACCTAATGCAAAGCTGGGCAGTGAAAGTCGCATGCCTAGTGGAGAGGTTGAAACCGGTGCAGCAAGTAACAATGCACTGTTGCGAGAATACCATGGGAGGTTAAGTGTTCCTGGGAATTCTAGTCCAGCTGCGGGTTTTGCTGATCGAATATTGACACCAGCAGGTAATCTTCTAACTCCATTATGGTTGCATGGATATCCAGTGGGGTGTTTGACACCGAGAGATCAATAAGAACATATGGCCACAACCGTGTATTCAATGGTCCATTTGGTTTGTACTGTAGGTGGCCATCAAGGTAGCAATTTAGTCAAAGATACAAGAAACCCGATTCAAGCTGCGGAACCCAGTTCAAAAGAGAAAAATGAGCTGTGATGTTAGAGAGTTTCCGTATTTCGAACCCAGGATACAGTAAAATCTTCGCCATTGTAGTTTCCTTGATGTTTCAGTTTGGTCTCGACTTGTATTTAATCCTATAATTTTGAATCTTTGTTGAATCCTTCGGATGAACAACACCCCGCCATGAAAGCCAGTGATAGCAGAGCTTCTCCCACAAATGACCAAGAAACTTGACTTCCTCAAGTCTACTTACGGCAAAGGGAATGCCTGGGATTTGGGAATACCCTTAACAAAAATGTCTTTCAAGGATAAAGATTCATTTCTGTTAGCTTTTTATTAAAATCACCTTTTAGTGCTTATTCAGGAAGTGCTTTCAGATAAAAAGCAGTTGGGTCCTCAGTAGTTGGATTAATGGGATGGCCACCACCATATCATCTGATATGGGTTGGCCTTCAATGGAACATACTTGGGTTACAACTTAATCTGGTTGGTCGACATCGATATGGTCATGGGTCAAAATTTAGCAAATCCTCAAAATAGTGATCGGTTGACTAGACCAAAAACTCACCCTTGGTGTTCTCGGAAAAATTAGTACCGGTCGGACCTAGGTCAAACGACCGATCGGACCTAGACCAAAGATCGGTCGGTCGGTGATTTGAACTCTAAGCTTTGATATGGAATATATTACAATGAAATAACTTGATAAACATGTTCTAAGCATTTGAATGACAATTCAAATAAAAAAGGCATGTTTCATATGAAGTGGTATAATGCAAGTGATACTTTGATTTGAATGGTTGCGACACTAATTCGTTCACACAAATCATGGATGATTGTTTTACACAAAGGCTTTCCTATTTCCTTCACATTTCCATAGAAAAAACAAAGAACTAAGAACAAATTTACGAGGTTTACTTGAGTCCGCTTGTTCATTTCTTAGTGTGTTTGAGGTTTGTCTTTAGAGTGTGCAAAGCTTTGACAAACACACAACGTTAGGTTGAACTGTACTGTATCCATAGGTTGCATTTCTCCTTCCACGTTATAGATACTACGTACCTTAAAGCAATCATATCTGCTGTAACTAAAAGAGACAAACGCCTAAAACACTGTTCATAAGCACAGTGTCATTCCATTTTGCCTTTACTTAATTGGTTTTATTTCATTTCTGCCAAAATCTCAGTTGGTGCCTTTATCTGGCGCTGCTCCTGATTTACACGTGTTGGCGATGTACACGTGTTCGTAATCTTGAAAGAAGAAGGACGGGAAAGCCGACCTTTTATCCTTTTGCTTCCAGAAACAACGAGCTCTCTCTTGCAGAAACCACAAGCTCTATTCTTCCTTGTTTTTCTTCTCAGCATCTTACAAAACTATTTCTTTCTTCATATTCTCTTTATGTTTGGCTGAAATCCTGAGTTGCCGACTCCCATTGTCTTCCTTCCCGACTTGAGTCATCGGGTAAAACTCATCTTCTTCCCTGATTTAGACTTCTCTTTAACTCTTGACCTTCACCATGCAGTCACCAGCCTATCTGCCGAGCTGTACCAGAAAGACATACCATTTTCTCATTAAGCTCATACATGTATTTAAATTTTTGCTGTGTTTTTCCAAAAATTAGTGAAAAAGTTTCAATCTTTTCCTTACCCACGTCAATGAAACTCGAAATAATTTGTGGGTTTCTTTTTTTGTGTAATTTTATTTGTTGGGTTTGCTTCTTCGTCGATTTTTATTTGAAAATCAAAACAATTTCTGGGTCTTTTGTTGTCTCTACAAAAAGGTGAAAAAGTTTCAATTTTTCGATATCAATGGAACATGAAAACAAATTGTGGTTTTGTTCTTTTGGTGGATTTTAATTGTGGGTTTTTGATTTGCAGAATGCGGAAGACAATGAATACGAAGAAGGGGTTGAACCAACACTAGAATTTGTGATGACAAAGAAGGACATAACTGGGAGTGGAGCTTCGGCTACTCTGCTGGTTTTTAATAATGAGGTTGGATTTTCCAGGAAGAATATGGACTCGATCTGCAGTGTAGGACGTTCTACAAAGAAAGGGAAGAGACAACAGGTTTATTGGAGAAAAAGGTAAATTAAAAGGTTATATATAAACTTATTTTCAATTTAAACAACATCCTATATATTTTCATACTGCATGTGTGGGTAGCCTCAAACGGATATGTCAAACATTTTTTTTTCTAAATTGTTGTAGTGTTTCCATTTTTTGGTGCAAAGCTCCACGATTGGCTAGCGTGAATCTTGGTATCTTCATATTCATGCAATGTTCAGGGATCCATAAGAGTCTTGGGGTACATATATCAAAGGTATACTTTTCGGTTATGCAAAAACTTCAAATTCGTTTTATTATTTGTATGGTACTCAATTCCTTATTTTATGCGTTATGCTAATGAGTTTCAGTTCTATTTTTTCCTGCATTATTCTGATGATTTGGATGCTTTCGTAGGTGAGATCTGCCACTTTGGATACATGACTCCCATAGCAGGTTGCATATATCCAATGTAATTACCAATGCTGTTTTACCGGCTTCTTTCCATTCTGGTAGTAAGGTCATATCTCTGTCAAGCAAGGTCGTATTGAGTGAGAACACCAAGGGCACTCTCTCTTACCCTCACTGACCCACATTTAAAAAGGGGCACATTATGTTTGCACCCTATTTTCTCATATCTCTGTAAATTTAGGTATTTTTTACCCAAATTTTTTTTTCGTTAAGCTTTCATCTTGCTGTAAATTTAGGATTTTTCTCTCTGTGTTGGTCCATCTGCTTATACTTTTCAAATGTTGGTTCATCTTATGCAAATATTGATATGCTTAACAGCCTGCTGCCGGCAACAGTGGTGGCAGAAGTGGAGGAAATGACAGTGGTAATTGAGGTGCAGTGGTAACAGGAGAGGTAGCAGGAGGCAGTGACCATGGCGGCGAAGACATTGTTTGTTGCATAGTAAGTTTCTATTGAGTTTCTTGAGATGTATTGTAATTTGTATTTGTATAACACCATAACACTCCAGTGAGAATATTTAGCTACTAATAGATAAGAGGGTAAATAATAGTGTCCCGATAACTGACTATAAATTTGATATCAAATCTAATGACGGATATTTTTTTCGGTCATTTAGCAAATTTTCTTTAATAATCGATTATAGTGTTGTCTGAGAGGTGAACAGTGTAAATTGACTTTAAGACCAACTCTAATCAATGAGATGGTAAAGATTGATTAAAATTCAGACTACGTAATAGGCTAGACTAGCAAATTTAGTAATTAAGTACTAAAAGAGTATTACTGAAATATTAGATGGATAAGACATAATTGAGGAGAGCCTGTGAACAAGATTTTAATTATTATTTTCTTCCAACTAATCTTCCAACTAACCTCTCACTTATTTTACTTTTGTATTGAATGGGGAAGCAGTGTGTGATGAGTAAGACCACATTAGGCTCAATTCTTTCAAATTTATCTTAATTTTGGATTGCATCTGCTGAAGAATATTTGAGGCTAAGCTTAATACTAATCAATTTAGCTTCAAATTATTTTATTTTCAGTCTTCAAATTAAGACTAAAGATTTAACACCCTACAATATAGTTTCAATTGTTAAAGATAGTAGATTGAGGTTCTTTGAATCATGTTGGTATTGGTTTTTGGCTTTCATGAAAGAGAATAAAACTAGCAATTCCACCAATAATAATTTGTATCAAACTCGCCATTTCATAAGACTCGAACCTCAGAGCTCTATGAAAAAGAATAAAACTGTACCATACCATTTTATTTATGTTTGATTACATTCGTTATTATTACTAATAGTTACATTTGTGCATTTTAGGGAACTTATGCGATCTGTTCTATTGTTTATATCATTAAACTTTCCTCTACTTTCCCTTTCTTACAGGGTTTTATTGAAAACAAACTTATACATCCCAACGCAAAAGGAGAGAGGAGGCAATGGATGGCTTTGTTGATAATGTGAGTAAATTTGTAAACAGGATTTCTAATAGTTTGCTAGCTATAGAGTTATTTCTTCGTCTCCCATAAGGTTCAACTTTTTATTTACACATTCATGATTTCTCCATTTCTCTTTTCAACTACTGAAGCAAAGAGATAGTGAATGTCTACCAAATTCAGAAAATCAATAATGTTTTACACAACTCTTTTAAACGGTTAATTGTTGTGCTATGTCAAATTAGTTGGAGAGTTGAAGATAGAAAATTTACTCATGTCAGTAATTCATCGTGTTCAATTTTCATGCTTCTCTTTGGAAAGAAACATGTTTGGTCTTCAATCCACCATTTAAATGTGAAAGAGGAAGTTCCCCTCTCACATGGTTAGATCCGTAGAGGTAAATGATTCTTTTTTCTTTGATCAAGTATTTGGTACTTTACCTTATGTCTAATGGCTTTTGTTGCTGTTTGTTTGTGTTAACTGATATTTTTGAATCTTTGGTAGTATTTTTATACTCTTTTGGAAAGAAATAATTTATTTCATCCTGTGTTTTTTTTTCTCAAATAAATCCATGCTTTGTTAATTGTTAGCTTTTCTTTGCTCACTAAAATAAGCCATCTTAATTAATTAAGGTCTCTTGCTGCTGTTTTTGTGATAATATTACTATCTTTATTTCATTTTCTTCTTTTCAGTACACTTTGACTTCATTTTACTTTTTAAAATTGGTCCTTACTTGGCTGAGCCATAGTAAATTGTCCATAACTCACCTGCATACACTCTCTCGATTTTGAAGATTGCTCAAATGAAATTTGTGATTAATTTTATTGAATTATTTTTATTTAATTTAATCTGTAATTTTTTAAAAATATGCAGGGGGAGTTCAAAGTCAAGAGGAGGGGCGTAAGCACATATTAAGTTTTTGTATCTCAATCTGATTGTTTGATTTTGGTTGTATACATCATGGGTTGAGTGATGCAGGTGAAGCTTTGTTTTAGGACCATCTTGGAGAAGTATTGTTTGTTGAGCTGCCAGAAAATGGTCACTCAGTCTCTCAAGGGGGCAGCTTTGGATTGCCTTTCCAGAATGTTGAGGAGGTCATTGAAATTAAACTAATTGAAACATTATTTGATAATTTTGGCATATGAATTTTAATTGGTATTGATTTTTTTTCACAACTTTTGGAACGACAAGATGGGACTACGAAGTCCAGAGGTCAGATGGTCATCTAAGGTGCTGTTAGTCTTGCTCTCCAAATGACTCTCATGAATGTGAACCTTGATCAAACGTGCAGAATATTTGAGCATATTTGAGCAGATGGTTTATCCGGTAAAGGTTTCCACCTATTTTACCTTATAGATACACTTAACAGTCTTTATAAATCATTGATTTTTATAGAGTCGGTTGAGATGAAACCTGTTCTGAAACAACTTCTTTTGAAGGTTCTTTGAAATTTCTGCAAGTATTTTTGGAAAAAGAGTGATATGTCAGCATAGTCATGGTATATGACAATGATAATTTGAAGAACCATTTAAAGTATTTTGGTAATCAGCATACTTAAATTTGAATGTGATATATCCGTTTAGTTTTTTTATACACAATGACAATACTCAAGTATAATTTACATCATATATCTTTTGAAGTACATGAAACTATGAAGACAAAACCCTAATTAAGCTGATTATGGAGGTTTTGTTTTATATCAAGATATTGCAGCAGAAGGCAGACTTTGAAGAGTTCACGCTGCATAGAAAGATGATGAAATGCTACCCATTGAATCCATCGTTGCTCCATTGGAGGCGAAACTTAAGCTTGCTGCAGGAGGTATACTTCTGTTTTGCAATATGACCCCTTTAATTTGTTTGTACATGGGAGGTATAGAGAGTGTTCAATGTGTATTTGGTTTCCATATTGTTTATGGATCTATCGACTCATTTATTACATGAATCAATAATTATAACTAGTTAATTTTTTTTTACATGAGCACAATCAAGTTGTTTACACCTGAACTCATGATATAATTTATGGACCTGCCATTATGTACACATATGAATATGCTAATAGTGTTCAGTTTTTTACTTGGTCTTTTCTTTTTGTTAATTTGTGGATCAATTTTAGTTGCTAATCATTTTTGGAAAGGTTAATTAGTCCCATTACTTAAAATGGGTGTGCTAAATTGTGGTTACGATTTTAAACCCGCGCTTTCTTTGCTAGTATATTTCTATTTCTTAAATAAATGGCTAAAACTCTTTAACGTGTAAGAAAAGGGTCGAGATTTCCAAATTTTCTTAGATTCAGGACATTTTTATATTAAGTATTTTTTTTTTCAATCCAATTAAGAGAAAGTTTGAACTCAATACATCTTTCAATATTGAAAAGATAATTATTACTAGACAAAGAAGTAGTTGGTTGATTAAAATTCGCATTCTGTGTATCTTGTGATTCACATATATAATGATCATATATATGTTGAGAGTGTTAATCCCACATCAGGGAAATGAGAGATCTTGTATGTGCTTATAAGTGGTTTGGCTATTCTCCATTTTCCAATTGATTTTATAGTAGAATCTCAACTTTCTTCTCTATAGGTAGAGGGATCTACCGTCCTTGTACTCTTATTCAATTGAATTGGCTCCAATAAGATGATTCTGAAGAGAAGTGGTATATATACATACATACATATATATATTCTGAAGAGAAGAAGTGGTATATATATATATATATATATATATATAGGGATAGGATCAAGGACAATTATTTTTACACTCTTTTTAAGTCTTTTGATTACATGACATCCAATGGTTCTTATTTATTCATTAACTGACATAGATGCTTATATGGATTTTAACTAATAGTAAAGATAAAATAAAACTGAAAAAATAAACATAAAATCTGGAAAATTAAAAAAAGGAAGAAACTCTAACTGAAATTGGTTCTCCCATTCCCATTTTGATCAAGACTTGGATTTAGACTTTGAACCCTAATAAAAAAATCATTAACTGATGTTTTTATTCCAGACTTGGATTCAGACTTCATCCTTTCCGTATTCTGCTGCTCTCAGCAAATATTTTCTTCGTTGTGTCGGTAATTTTAAAAGAACAAATTGAATGAGAATACACAATAATATAGAGGTGATATTGGTATCACATAACATAAGAGAAAATACATCTTACATCTTTGTGTTTTAAGATGAGAGATTCCATATTATGTGATCTTTTGAGAAACTCTGTTAGCAGTTCCCAGAGAAACTCTGTTAGCAGTTCCCAGATGTAGTAATTTTGAAGAACCGAATTCAATTTTCTCAAATTATCAAAAGCAGCGCACAACAAGGCCTGGAATTAGGTCAAATGAAATAACATGAACAAGGGTAATATATTCAACTTCATGTAATTGCCATACAAATTAAAAACTTGATTATTATCTCGGTCGTGATAGAAAATTAGCATCATTCTTCATGGTTGTCATTCTCCCAATCCTCTGATTAGCAACATTCTTCATCATGGTGTAAAGAAACTATAAGATATCGAAAAAAGATAATATGAGTTGGACTAAAACATGAAAAGTATTAAAAATGGTGTATCCATTAAACTAAAACTAATTCAAAGTAAATAAGTTCACTTGCCTTGGTCTGAATCAATCTTTTTCTTCTCTTTGGATAGTTTCTTGTATCATGTCCACTCCCAATCATCTTACATGTTTGACATTGCTTGCCCTTTTTCTCTTGGGATAACTCAAGATTGCTTTTTTATTCTTTTGGAACTACTGGATTTTCCTCAATTATTATCATCCTTTTTTCTAACCTTGGTCTTTGAGATATTTGGATCCAAAAGCAATGTTTGAGAAGTGTTGTCAATGGACTGATTGGGCAAATCACTATAATTTTGTAAATCATTGGTTTGAATCTCAAAAGCTTCTTCACTCGATGCAATATTGACTTCAACTTGAGATAGTTTTTTTTAACAATTCATCTAAAACTTCCATGTAAATTGTATATGCCTCATTTGAAGATGCTGCACAACAAGCTAATTTAGTAGCTCTAAGGCACATATGGTTGAGTCTCAATGCCTCTGCTTGTTCTTGACTATCATTTCTTACTAGTTCTTCTAAATCCATAACCCTAAACTTGTTCCCTCGTAGGTTTGTAGATTGAACTTAACTAAAAAATCCTCAGCTTCACCAATTTTTTTCCTGACCACATACAAATGAAACTAATTGACACTTCCTATATCTTCAACTTTGAGTCAATTGACATTTATCCATTCTTCCTTGAACTTTTCAAACATTTTTCGAGTATAAACTTGGGCCGCATGCTTCAAAAGGAAGTCATCATCATCCACAATACGGTACTTATGCTCCGAAACAAAATCTTCAACACTTTCATTTGTCACAATCTTATTAATAGCTTGCTCATACTTGACAACAAATTCTTTAAGATTTGTCGTTGATGTAACAAAATCATCGAAAAATGCATTGATACCCTCACTATGTCCAGTTGTATCCATCCCAGCAAAAAATGTGACACGATTAAAAACTGGCACCCACGACTCACGTATTTCATAGAGTTGGGCAAGCCATTCACTTTCTTCCAATTCATACTCCTTGTTTTTCCATTGTTATTCAAATTCCTCTATTCTGTATGTCAACCTAATACACTTTTTCATTGCAATCTTAAAACTTGATTTTTTTATAATATATATGCGACAATTTTTCAGCAAAATTTTTCTTAATATGCCAAAGGCAAAGGCGATGGCTAGTATTAGGAAATACCTGTGAAATTGCTGTTGCCATTGCCAAATCTTGATTTGTGAATATAGATACAGGATGACGACCTCCCATAGCTTCCAAACATGTCTCAAATAACCATAAAAATGTTTTCTCTATCTCATCTTGTAAAAGGGCACATCCAAATTGTATTGACTGAAAGCGATGACTTACTTTGGTAAATGGTGCAAACGGCATTTTAGATTTGTTTGTTCTATATGTTGTATCAAAATTGACTGCATCTTCAAAATAATGATATGCCATTCGTTTTCTAGAATCCACCCAAAAAAAATTGGTGGCCCTTCCATTTTCATCACATTGGACTACATAAAATAATTGTGTTTTTCTACTTGCTTTTTTCTAAAGTAATTGAGAAATGATTGCGCATCTCCTCTTTCTATCTCTCTATGCCTGACATTTCTTAAATGGTTTTAACAATCTCTATTATTGAAACCAAAATTTTGAGCACGGCTAAAAATTGATGGAACTTTACCAATCTGTAAATTTCTTTGTGAAATGCTTCTGTCAACTCCTTAATTGCATCAGGCATAAGTCAATTGGACTTCATCATTTTCCTTCGAGATGGGGTAACTGGTTTGTGATTGTGAATGTCACTAAAAACTGACACTTTCTACTTGTTAGTCCATTTATCATGAACAACACGCATGTTAGCCTCACACCCACATTTAACTGTTGAACAACTTCTCTATCTTTTCTTCCCTTTTTTTCATGTCACATACCTCTTGTTCATCATTATCATTCATGTCATCTTCATTTTCAGACTGCATGTTGTATTTTCCTTGATGTGAACAAACAAATTGTGCATTTGTCACCTCATTTGAACATCATCTAGACTTTGATGAAGTTCGAATACGAATCCAGAACCCTTCTTGTCGGCCATAATCTTCATAATAATTTCTCGCCGCTTCCATTATTTCAAAAACCATACCCACATATGGCGTTTCTAATGCTTGATCAGTTCTCTTTTGAGTGTGACAATTGCCTGTGTCACTTATTACTTGAACTGGTGCTAACTCGACATCCTCAAGTTGAGGATCCATTAAGGCTAGAAAAATAAACCTGAAAATACTACCATCATTTTACTTAAAAATAAAATACCAACCGTTATGTCTTAATCAATTACTCTGAACTAGTTTCACTCACCTTGTGAAGTGTAAAGCTTGATGCTCCTATTTCCACTATAAGCTCGCTAGAAAGATTAAGATTGGCCTGAGGTCCGTCTTGTAGTCCTGCGCGAGTTCATGAACAAGGCGTTGAAACGGCAGCTTGCAGATGATGGAAGCATATTTATGCGACTGAGTTAGCTTGTTCTCACGCATTTATGTTGTTATTTCTTAGTTAATTATGTATTTTAAGCTATTTTCGTGCGTTTGTAGGTCCATAGGCCTTATAAAGCAATAAGATGCATTTTGGTGCATTTTGGAGCAGTTTTGGGCTTGGAATGGATAGCACATGCATGGAGCAAGGTGGATGGATGAAATTGAAGACTAAAGAGGCTAGGAATGTGTTGAAGAGAAAGAAGAATTAGTGTAAAAAGGACAAAGAGCTCAGCCACAAAGGGGTGTCACTCCACCATTCACTTTTCCATCATTGCCGTGCACCACCATTGCACTCCCTTTGGATTCCTATGCCATGCATCATCATCCATGTTCCCTCCATTGACTCATTTGTTGCATCATTCCACTTCATTTCCTTTGTCTACCATGTGCACAATATCCTTTCACCTCCTTGCACTCATTGATTCACCACTTACTCACCTTTCCACCCAAGCCATGCATAATAACCCTTGTCCCCTTCATGCACCAGATTTCTTGCACTCATTTCATGCACCATTACACTCATTATCCACCCATGCCGTGCACCACCCTTGTCTCCTTCATTATTTCTGATTTCATGCATCAAAACATTGAATCATTGCACTCAATTGCTGCACATTTCTTGTCCCCTTCACCCATCAGATTTCATACAACTTTTACCTCCACTACATGCACTCATTGATGCACCATCCACCACATTAGGAATCCCATGCTGTGCATCATGAGTCTTGCTCCACCTTTGACTCATTTCTGCACCATTCCACCTCCCTTTCCTTTCTCTACCATGTGCACAATCATTCATGTTCCCTAGCTGCAACACCACTCCATTTTACCCCCCATGCTTTGCATCATCACTTCACTTTCACCTTTGAATCATTTCAAACATCACTCAATGCACTCATTGTTGCAACACCACTCCATTTTACCCCCTGCTTTGCATCATTACTTCATTTTCACCCTTGAATCATTGCACACACCACCAATTTCCCTCCATTGCCTTGCACTTCCTCTATAAAAGAAAGTGTGTGTGGCAGCCATATAGTTTAGTTTTTACTTGATCATTCATCCCCATTTCAATACAACATTCACCCAAACACATCCATTCATCTTCACATCCATTCTTCCATACAAACAAACCTTCAAACACCCACCAACACCTTGTGTTGTAGCAAAGGAAGGGAAGGAAAGTGCTTGGATGTGCTTGCTGTCCAACTTGGATCGTTGGAGCGTTTAGGTGTTTTCTTTCTTTTGTTTCTAATGTTTAAATTCATTTCCTTTCGTTTTGTTGTAAATATGAGTGGCTAAACCCCTCTTGGCTAGGGTGATTTCAAAGCCATGATTATGTGTGCAATATAATTTGATAAATTCCAGTTATGAACTCTTGAATCGTGAATGCAATTGGCTTAACTATTTGATTGATAACTTATTTGTATTTGTTAATTAAGGGTCGACACTTAATTGGCATGCATAAATCCGTTGCTAGAATATAAGAAAGTTTCACATAATCGTTACAAACTTATATTCACATGTAGTGAAGGTCGCTTATAAACGATCGTGTTAAGTTCAATTCCTAGCATGAGTGACATGATGTCATAGTTGCAAGTGCTTTGTCAATGCTTATGATTTTCATTAAACGTAATGATCTTTGATTGTATCTCTATTATGATGTCATGTAGGGAACTTTAGAAGAATGTTTTGGGTTGTCGAATGATGTCATCCAATCCAATAAAACAAGGAAAATCTGAGAGTTAACTAGTGATGTCACGATTAATTTGGAGCATTGTCGTTCATAATTTAATGAAGTAGTAACTAGAAATCAAGTTATTTGCATACATGTCATGTGTGGAGAAAAAGCCTCTAGCTATCCCATTCATCATCTTATTTCTCAAATTTGTTTTACCATCTGTCTAGTTTTTCATACTTGTTTGTTTGTTTCAACTTCATCCAAATCAAAACCCCCATTTTAGTTTCTTGTTTCAAAGTGTTTCAAATCTGTTTTAGTTTGTGTTTTTAAGTGTTTTGATTCAAGTAAAAGTCAATTTTCGTCCAAAGTCATTCCTAGTGTCTAGTTTAAGTTTATTTGGTTGTTTTAAGCTGTTTTGAGTATTTTAAGTTTGCTTTGAGTCTTGTTAGTCTTGTTAAGTATTTTTAAGTTTAGTTTTATGTTTTTGAGTCAGTTTAGAGGTTATTAGCAAGCCATCCTAATCCCCAGTCCAGAACGATCCCTACTTATACTTGTACTACAATTGTTAAAAGAGGGTTAAATTTGTGTGTTAAGATAATTTTCGCATCAGCATATCAAAAGCTCAGTGCTCTTATGGTACTTTCGAATTTCACTGTAAATTATCATAAAATTGAATTAAGGAACAATTCAAATAACAGAGTTCACTGGTGTAGTCAAAGATGACGAGTAATAAAAGAGAATGATACAACAAATATTTTAGAATGTAAGAAAGTATAAAATTTTGGGCAGTGAGTAAATCACGTTAGAATTGTAGATTTTGTCACATCCCAGTCTCAACTCCGTCGGCACATTCGTACCAAATGACACAGTGGTTTTGATATCATTTTGTCACATCCTAGTCTTAACTCTATTGTAGCATGATATTGTCCGCTTTGGACCTCGGCGTCACAGTTTTGTTTCTGGGAACTCAGATGAGAACTTCCTAGTGGGTTACCCATCTTAAGATTGCTCTCACCCGAACTCGCTCAACTTCGGAGTTTTGATAGAACCTGAAGCCAGTGAGTTCCCAAAAAGCCTCGTGCTATAGGAGGTGGGCATGTACATATAAGGCACATCACTCCCTCTTCGTTGGTATTCTATCACATGCTAGTCTCGACTCTTTCGTAGGACAATATTGTTCGCTTTGGGCCCCGACCATGCATTCACGGTTTTGTTTTTGCGAACTCACACGAGAACTTCCTAGTGGGTCACCCATCTTTGGAATGCTCTCACCCCAACTCGATTAACTTCGGAGTTCCGATGGAATCCGAAGTTAGTGAGTTCCCAAAATGCCTTGTGCTATAGGAGGTGGGTATGTACATATAAGGCACATCACCCCCTCTCCGTTGGTCGATGTGGGATCTTACAATCAACCCCGACGTCCTCGCCGGCACATCCGTACCGAACGGCAGAGTGGCTCTGATTCCATTCTGTCACATCCCAATCTCAACTCCCTCGTAGCATGATATTGTCCGCTTTGGGCCATGGCTATGCCCTCACAGTTTTGTTTCTAGGAACTCACACGAGAACTTCCCAGTGGGTCACCCATCCTAGGATTGCTCTCGCCTGAACTCGCTTAACTTCAGAGTTCCGATGGAACCCAAAGTCAGTGAGTTTCCAAAAGGCCTTGTGCTGTAGGAGGTGCACATGTACATATAAGGCACATCACCCCCTCTTCGTTGGTCGATGTGGGATCTTACAATCCACCCCACTTAGGGGCCTGACATCCTCGTCGACACACTCGCATGGAATGGCAAAGTGACTCTGATACCATTTTGTCACATCCCAGTCTCGACTCCATCGTAGCACAATATTGTCCGCTTTAGGCCCCGGCCACGCCCTCACGGTTTTGTTTCTAGGAACTCATACGAGAACTTCCCAGTAGGTCACCCATCCTGGGAATGCTCTCACCCTAACTTGCTTAACTTCAGAGTTCTGATGGAATTCGAAGCCAGTGAGTTTCCAAAAGGCCTCATGCTATAGGAGGTGGGCATGTACATATAAGACACATCACCCCCTCTCCGCTGGTTGATGTGAGATCTTACAATCCACCACACTTAAGGGGAACCTGGCGTCCTTGCCGGCATATCTGTACCGAACAACATAGTTGCTCTGATACCATTATGTCACATCTCAATCTCAACTCCGTCGTACCACGATATTGTCTGCTTTGGGCCCCGGCCATGCCCTCACGATTTTGTTTCTGGGAACTCACACGAGAATTTACCAGTGGGTACCCATCCTAGGATTGCTCTCGCTCGAACTCGCTTAACTTCGGAGTTCTAATGGAACCCGAAGCCAGTGAGTTCCCAAAAGGCCTCGTGTTATAAGAGGTGGGCATGTACATATAAGACACATCACCCCCTCTCCGTTGGTCGATGTGGGATGTTACAGATTTGGCTGTATGATTTGTGTCTATCTTATTCACTTGAATAACAAGATTACATAGTTCAGATAACGAAATTCAAAGAACATAAGTTATATAACAAAATTCAAGAACACTATTCAGATGATGAAATTCAAATAAGACAATTAATACAACAAAATTCAAGAAGACGGTTTAGAGAATATGAATTGAACATAATTGAGAACATACTGAAGAGCGATAGTTCCAGGGTGGTAACGGTGAGCTACTTGAAATGTGGGCTACAAGCCTTCGACAACACCTAGGTTTTGGAGGGGGATTTCTTTTGCACGACTAATATTAGTTAAAAGTCTATTTAGGGTTTCTTTTGCACAGTTACAATAGTTTCATGTTTTTTTTATTAGGGTTCAAAGTCTGAATCCAAGTCTTGATCGAAATGGGAATGGGAGAACCAATTTCAGTTAAATTGTCTTCCTTTTTTAATTATATTTTCAATTTTCCAGAATTTAAGTTTTTTTTCATTTTTTTAATCTTTAATATTAGTTAAAATCCACATAAGCATCCATGTCATTTAATGAATAAATAAGAACCCTTGGATGTCATGTAATCAAAAGGCTTAAAAAGAGTGTAAAAGTATTTGTACCTTGATCATATCCAAGGTCTAAAATATCGATATTATCTCGATATTTCCATTGAAATTTTCATATTTTTGGATTACTGATATTTCTGATATCATCGATATTTTAGACCTTGATAGGAACTCTATGTGGTACTAAGTCACTCATGTATCTTACCATGCAATGTATAAAGTGTAAAATATTGTACTAATTAATTATATATAAATGATTATGGTGTGTTTAAACTTCTTTCATTAATTACTACATATTTTCTACACTCACAATGTTTGCCAGCTCGCTATATAATCAACTTAAATCAGTTAAATCCATCATGCAATGCATTTCCTTCCAATTTTTTTGTGATAGACTAATAGATAATTAACTAAATAAATATCCTGCAAAGTTTCAATAAAAATTTCCAAGTTTTTCTTACAATTTCCATGGGTTTTATTCAATTTTTATCGATATCGATAATATTCCGATATTTCCATCGAAATTTTCGTGTTTTTGGACTACCGATATTTCCGATATCATCAATATTTTATACCTTGATCATATCCCATATATATATATATATATTAGGATCAAGGGACAAATATTTTTACACATATCTTTGCACTTCTTTGTAGCATTGAGATTTTATAACATCCAAGGGTTCTTATTTATTCATTAAATGACATGGATACTTATGTGGATTTTAACTAATATTAATGAGCAAGTGGCCCTCTACCACAGTGGTGGAGATGAGTGTTGCTCTTGCATTGTAACATGGGTTCGAACCCCGTTGACATGAAATCTCTTCGAGGTCTACAATGCCTTGGATGAAACCTAATTAACAACGGCCTAGGGGGGAAGATGGAGGCTTGGAAGTTTACGTTTCCCTAAACTGATATTGTTCCTTAAAATGTTTTAATTGAATAAAGTCTTTTTATTTCCATGTCATTGCCACATCATTTAGTAGTTTAGCTTGAGTAATATTAGTTTTATTTAGGACCATTAGATGTAAAAAGATCTAAGAGCTAATATGGAGTGTAAAGATATTTGTTATAATATTTGTCTCTTGATACAAAGTTATGTCTTTACTCATCATTTCTCACTTGACTTGAGCTACACAATTTTTATTTTTATTTTTAAACAATGAGATGATTGGTTCGTGGTGGGAAAATATAATCTGGTTTTGTAATTTTGGAGGCATTTTTCCATTTGTTGAGCTCCAAAACTTCCAATGAATGGTGGTCAACTAGGCAGGGCCGGCCATGAGAATTTGGGGATTCTAGGCGAGCCTTCAAAATGAGGCCCTTAAGTTTTCTAACCCATGACTCTTTGTACATTGATATGTTAAAAAAAAAAATCGCTAAATACAAAAAATATCTATTTCAACATCAAATACCATTAGAAATTAATATCAAAAGAAGAAAAACAAACATTACACGTCTCGCGTTTTTAGACGCAAATGTACTAATTAAGTTTACATAATCTAATTTTTCAACAAATTGTTTTTCAATTGATAAAATAGCTAACCCGTTCAACTGTTCTTGTGGCATAATTGATCGAAGATAAGATTTGATAAACTTTAATTTTGAAAAACTTCTTAACTGGTATGGTTAACAAAATTCTATATGCAACCCATGCATTTGGGAAACAACCATCCATTTGTCTCAAATAGTTCAACACTTCCATTGCTCGACTGATTTCCTTCGGTAAAAGTTTTCTCAAGATTCTTAGCTCTAGGAATAAGTTTTTCCCATAAATATTAGAATGCTCACCATGTTTCAAAAATCCTTCAAGATTGATTCAAAAACTCCTCAAACTATCATTTTCTGCAGCTTTTAACTTCTTGAAGTTAAACAAAAGCCCAAAAGTTGCTTCATATTTCAGAAATTGTTCAAATCTGATATCAAGTGAAGTATGGGCTTGATCAACTATATAAAGGAAGTAATCAACTCTAAAAGTTTCAATAGTTGATTGTGTTACCGCTTCACTAGCACTCTCATCAAATTGTTTATTTCTTCAAATGATGTGTTTCTTATGAAAAATAGTTCAATCCCTATCTCATTTGCTATTTTCTTAGCTTCATTCATTGCCTCCTCAAATTCATGTTCTCTATACTGAGCAAGAACGGTTATAAGTCCTTTTAACTGATCAATAGCAACATCAATATGCATGTCTTCTTTTTGAAGAGCTTTGCTAACATTATTAATAGCAAACAATAATTCATGCCATAGAACCATACCTAACAAGAATTCAAAATTCTCCAACTCAGAAATTGCTAGGGACATGGCTTCACTCCTGGACTTAGGATGTTCACTAGTATATGCCAAGTGAATTAAAGCATCTTTTATCTGTTGAGTGCTTTTCTCTTATGAGTTTAACACTTTCAATATGATTTTCCCAACGAGTTTGTGACGATGGTTTTAGGGTGTGACTTCTTTGCACATAATCTGTAAAAACATTCCATCGCTTGGTAGAGGATGAGAACAATGTATATATGCGTTGTACTACTCCAAAAAAAGACATTGTTTTAGGGTAACAATTGGCCATATCACAAAGTGCAAGATTAAGGCTATGATATCCACATGGAGTGTAGAATGCTCTAGGATTTATTTTAAGTACTTTGCCTTGCACACCTTTATTTTTTCCTTTCATATTAGAACCATTGTCATAACCTTGTCTTCTTATGTCATCAACATCAAGTTTAAGAATGCTCAATGCACCTAAAAACACATCAAAAAATGTATTCCCTGTTGAGTCATGTATATTCAGAAATTCTAAAAAGAATTCTTCAACCTCTTTTTCGTAACATCCACACCATATTATAAGAGACATTTGGTCTTCATGACTTGCATCTGGAGTGCAATAAAGTATTACCGAAATATATTTAACCTTTTTTATTCTTGCTATGATTGCACTTTTGACCTCACTTGCAACCAGTTGTATCAATTTCTTTTTGAATCTTATGACGAAGATAATGATAATGAGTCTAACGGGTATCAATACATCGAATGTGCTTTTGCATAATAGGATCAAATTCAGCAACCATTTCAATAAGATTTAAAAAGTTTCCATTATTTTCTTCATACAACTTCTTATTGTGTCAACAACATGCTAAAGTAACTTTTGCAAGTCTTTTCACCACATCAATTATCCTTCATAACACTTGTCTCCAATGTTCTTTTTCTTGCTGATTAGTTGTTGCACACTTTCATCAATTCTTTTACACTTTTGCAATCTTCTTTCCAACTCAATTCATATACTCATGTGATGAATATGTTCCTTGCTAGTTTCATGAGTTACAAACCTATTAGCAATATTCTTTCGATCTTTGAAACCCTCATTATCCAGGTAAGTCTTGATTCTAGTTTGCTTGAATAACTTAAAACAAAAACAAAATACTTTATCTAAAGAAACTGAATATACTAGCCATTTCCTATCTTGCTTCTCCCCGTTAGCTCTTTTAGGGCATCTTTCCACTAACATATCTCTAAGATTTTGACCAATCTTATCCAATTCCCTGGATCATCAATATTTAAAGAAAAAACTACTTCTTCACTTATCTTCAATGTGAGCATCCTCGGACATATTCTCAATATCTTCCCCATTATGATTATCTTCCACAACTTCATTTTCTTCTACCTTCTCATTAGCTTGATCATGTTCTTCAATACCAGTCTCAATCAGAGGTTCACCTTCTGGCACTCCACTAACATAGTCAAACATAGGCTCATCTTGTTCCTCATTCACTGAACTGTCAAATTGTTTTGTGAAATACCTACTAAGATATCCAACTTGAGATCTTATTAATACTTCTTCCTTTTTCCTTTTTTTTTTTGAGACCCAGAGAGATGCTTTCTAATAAGAGGCATGATAACTATAACTCATTTTCAATCAAGAAACCACAACGTAACAATCAACTTTCAACTCAATATTAAGTCAATAAAGTCTTAAAGAACAATAAAATCCGATTGACGTATAGAAGAAATTCTCTTATGCTTTTCCAAAATTCAGCATCACAAATTCATAATTCCCAAATATACCTACTAAAACCAAGTAACAAAAACAAAAACAATATCAAACCATTTCCAAAATTCTCTTATTCTTTTTATGTATTGGAGATTTAAAAGGGAAAAAAAATTAAAAATATAAAATTGTTATTAGATTAGGTTTTCTGATTACATTTGGATATGCTTTTGTTGGGGAGTCCTTGGGGGCTATTTGGATATATGGTTGATTGGGTCTTCAGCATGGCCTGTTTAGACTTCAGTTATACAAAATTAATTAAAAAAATAAACACGTCCATTGTGTTTCGAACCGGAGATGTGAGGCAACATCATTCAGTTTTCGCTACGCCAGTAGGTTTTTTGTGTCTTTCATCTTACTTTTACAATATTTATATATCAATAGCTATATAAAAAAAATTTGTTGCCCCCAAAATCAAGGGCCCTAGGCGGTCGTCTTGTCGGGCTATCATTAGGGTTGGCCTTGCATCTAAAGACACGACTTCTACCTTTATCAACATCAATGAGCCCCCCCCCACCACTACACGTCTAGTTGACTGTTCCCCTCAAAGATTTGGAATTAACGTTAATGTCGATGATCTTCTTGTTGAAATTCTTATCTGAGCTTATATTTTTACAGAGTCATGCAAGCACAAAGATGAAAAATCTAAGAGAAAACAAGCATTGCAGGAGGAGGAAGAAGAAGATGAAGCTATCAAAAGAGAGAAGTTTGTGATTGCTACACTAAACATAGCAGTACACACACACTGTTATTCCAACGGAAACATTCCTTTTACATGTTTAAAGATGGCATCACAGCCTTACAATGTAGTCAGCATTATAAGTCTGACACTTGTCATCTATCAAAGACATACAAGACCTATAAATATTGATCTTATCAAGAACTTACACCTGTCTAACTTAATTCAAAACAAACAATAGTTATTGAGAATAAAAATTAGATCAGGGAAGAATTTACATTTCAACATTCCATTCTAAATTGTTAACTGGTTTAACTTCCAACAACCCTCTCAAGTAGTAGAACTGATCCTTAGACAATGCTTTTGTAAATATATTAGCTACTTGCTCTTCAGACTTGCAATATCTCAAATCTACTATACCTTTTTGCAAAGCATCATGAATGAAATGATACCTGCGGTTGATGTGTTTTGCCTTCTGATGAAGAACATGATTTTTGGTTATTTGCAATGACAGAAGTATTGTCCACCAACAGTAGTATTGCTTATGTTTGCAATTCTCCAAAGTCCTCTAGTACAAACCTTAACCATATGACCTGAGTAGTAGCTTCATTTGCATTGACATACTCAGCTTCAACTGTAGAAAGGGCAACACTATGTTGGTTGATTAATGCACAAGAAAACACACCACTGCCAAAGGAAAAACTATAGGTGCTTTTCATGTCATCTTGACTCCCACTCCAGTCACTGTCATAATACCCTGTTAGCACATCTTCTTTTCCCTTCTAATACTCAATGCCATAATTGATTATCCTTGTATGTACCTCAAGACCATATTGTGAAATTGGATATTAGGCGGAATATTTTGCAAATAAAAGTTTAACTTTGCACAGTAGACTAGTCAAATGAGCTGGTCAACTATTTATAAGTTAGTCGGTGATATGAAGTGTAGTTGCAAGAACAAATCCTAAATGACCAATACGTTCAACTAATCCAAGTTACCCAAATTAGTTTCACAAAAATAATTCCTAGACTTGAACACATTTACATATAAGTTCATTATGCAAACAACAATGACAAAGCATTTATGAATTAAAGTATGTTGGATTGACTAGTTAAGCTTACCAGTTAACTAAGTATAGATTCGTCAATTAATCAAACACAAATCTACAAATCAAACTTAGTTCACTATAGGTTATCCTAGTCAACAACAATCTAGTTCATTGCTCATAATATGCAGTGTATCTCTAACCTATATCAAATAACAATTCATAGGAAACATTAAACATATGCAAGTAAATAAGATATGTGGACAAGTTTAAGAGACAAAGAACACAAGAAGTTTTTGGACGGAAAAACCCACCTTTGGGTTAAAAAACCGGAGACTACACTGAGGCCAATCCACCAGTGTAAAAAGTACTACACAAAACTCAATTCCTAAATCTAGTCTAAGGAACAACTTTACCTTTGTGCAACCTTGCCTTACATGAGAAGGATTCATTCAGTCTTCATGAAGTGGCAGCTTCTCCTGAACTCTTCACCTTATGGCACTGATATGAAAATGATGATAATGTGCTATCTAGATTCAATGACTAGTCAGTTTAGAGTTAAAGGAAGAAATTGACATGAATCCGAAAATGGGGTCTGTGTAAATATTTGAAACTCGGAGAACTTAACCACCAAATTAAAATAAAACTGTTTGTACCATACTTAACCAATCCCAAAATTACTGAGTACCGGTCAACGTTATACCGTCAAGGACCCAGAAGAGCTTCCCTCCAACCATGAGGCCAATCACAGCGCGACACGTGTCAACATCAGAAGCCAATCATAGAGCAACACGTGTCAACATCAGAAGCCAATCACAACACGACACGTGTCAATGTCAGAATGAAACTAGAAACTCTTTTCTATAAATAGAGATCATTCTCTCACAATATTTCCGAATGTCATTTGTACTAAATCATTCACTAGTACTCACTAAAGGAGAGCTTGAACCTATGTACTTGTGTAAACCCTTCACAATTAATGAGAACTCCTCTACTCTGTGGACGTAGCCAATCTGGGTGAACCACGTACATCTTGTGTTTGCTTCTCTGCCTCTATCCATTTTCATACTTATCCACACTAGTGACCAGAGCAATCTAGCGAAGTTCACAAACTTAACATTTTCTGTTGTACCAAAGTCCTCACTGATTTTGTGCATCAAGATTTGGCGTCGTCTGTGGGAACATTCCCACTCTCTTCAGCTTTGCTAAGCTGGTTTCCACTATTTGTACACTCTCTTTTGACCAGGCATCCCACTCCAACATGGGGAGCGAAGGAAGCCACAACACACAGAATGACACCCCTCCTGCACCTAGTGCGAAGCAACGAAAGAAGGAAGGAAAGATGGTTGCTCTTCAAGCTAAAGTCGATGAGCTAGAAGCTTAGAACAACAAGATAACAATGAAGAATGAGGTTCTCCAGGAACAGTATGAGAAGCTTTTTGAGATGCTCCACGAAACTAGGCATACTCAAACACGTGGGCTCGTTGCCCCTGTGGACATCAACCATCATCTGGGTGCCCCCCAACACGGAGGGTCACCTCCATTCGACATGGGTATCCCTAATGAGGAGTGAGCTAATCATCAAAACATTGATCAACATGAGACTTCTCTCAACCCAGATGCTTCGACCCGAAGTAGAAGAAGTGGAAGAAGACACTTCTTTGTAGAAGGGTTGGAACGATCGAAAGCCGTTTATCGTGACTGCCGAGACTTCCTATAGCAACGTCGAGAGAATCCCCTCCATATATGTTCGAAGATCAATGACCCAAGGGTTTATGAAAGACTCAGTCCCCTTCCACGACCCAGGCCATCTGTTAATCTAGGGATTGAACGACATGTCCCAAAAGAACATGAAGGTATGGGGGACTCTAAGGTATTCCGACAGACCCACCCTAGAAGTTAGTACGGCGAGTCCAAGAAAAAACCACATGCCCTTGCTCAAACTTTCCTACTTCCAAGAGGCGATGGAAACTTACGAAAGAAAATTCCAGTGGTACATGACTCCACTCAGGACCCCTTTGTCCTACAGCTCTTTGAGGAAGTAAACAAGTTGAAGGCCGAACGTTAGGCTGAGATACTTGACTGGAACCAACCTAGGCTTAGCCCTTTCACAAGAAGGATCATCGACACCCCCTTCAAGCGAAGACAAAACAAAAGCTTGGTTTACAACTCTATACTGGAAGTGCGGACCCAATGGAACACCTTAACCTCTTTAAGTCCATCATGCATATCGGATGCACACCGACGAAGAGCGATGTCTTCTCTTCCCCTCCACCCTCTCTGGTGGAGCCTTAAACTGGTATTGCCGTCTTCCACCTGAGACAGTAGACTCATTTGAGTAATTGAGGAAACTGTTTGTCTCTTAACACATCTTCCAGACTGATCACTTGTATTCTGCAGATGACTTATACACTATTCACTAGAAGCCGGACGAGTCACTATGAGAGTATGCCGGTTGCTTCAGCCATGAGTATTCTCGCTATGCTGAGGTAGATGACAAGACCGCCCTCAAGGCCTTCACGGCAGGCCTATGTGATTGTTTCTTCAAGTATATGATCAATGCTAACACTTGGAAGACTTACTCTAAGGTGATGGCACAGGCTTACAACCACACCTCCGCCGAAGCAAGGACATACCAAAGGAACCCCCATAAAGTAAGGACATACCAAAGGAACCCCCATATGGTTAACCCTTATCAACAAATGGGAATGGGAAGTCAAGTTCTACCAAGTGAGGAGATATTGGCCATTCAGACACCCATTGCATCATCTCCTGCCTCATTTAGCTACTCGCTAAGTCACCAAACGTATCTGTCTCTTGGTAAGAGGAAGGATTTTTACTTTCAGCAAGCCCATTACAACAAGAGGGTTAAAAATTCGTATCAAGACAACCAGGGGTGAACGTACCCTCGACTATTATAACTATGGGACCAAGCCTTACTCTTTCAAAGTGGAGGATTAGGTACTGAAGGAAATGCTATTATAAGAAAGCATACACATTACAAATGTTTTGACTCTCAACCGCTTGAGATCTTTTGTCACACAAGCCATTCGGCAAATATTTAAAGAAGGGGGAATTCAGACAATTTCTTCTGAGTCTTTTGCGTTCCTGGCACTGGAACACTTGGCCTACATGACCTACCTTTATACTCAAACTCAGAGCTTCAACATGCGTACTTTGACACAAAGTATGTGATACTAAGTGTTACTAACAACATGGTTCACATATCAAAACCATGGATCCCTTTATGCATAGCAAAACATTCATAAGCATCACTCATATCAATCAACATAAACATCATACATTCCAACACATTCATACATAAACATCATACATTATAACACATTCATACATAAACATCATACATTCCAACACATCTATATATAAGCCAATTGTGATTCGAAAGGGTTCAACATACTTTGTGTCTTCGACACTTAATACAATGTGCCTCGACACTTTGCCCTTATTCTCACCAACCAGGTGATGAAATGTACAACTCGTACTCTAATATCATTTGACAACTTGCCACTCATGCCACTAACCAGGTGAAGAATGAGCTCATCTTCATGCCACCAACCAGGTGATGAAATGTACAACCCGTACTCTAATATCATTTGGCAACTTGCCACTCATGCCACCAACCAGGTGAAGAAGGAATTCATCTTCATGCCACCAACCAGGTGATGAAATGTACAACTCGTACTCTCCTTCATGCCACCAACTAGGTGAATAAGGAACTCATCTTCATGCCACCAACTAGGTGATGAAATGTACAACCCGTACTTTCCTTCATGCCACCAACCAGGTGATGAAATGTACAACCCATACTCTAATATCATTTGGAAACTTGCCATTCATGCCACCAACCAGGGGAAGAAGGAACTCATCCTCATGCTACCAACTAGGTGATAAAATGTGATGAAAGGTGATGAAGGAACTCACCTTCGTACCACCAACCAAGTGATGAAAGAAACTCACCATTCATTCCACCTACCAGAAGACGAGTGGTACAACTTGTACATGTGAATTCCTAGCATTCACAAATAATTAAAAACCCTCAAGCTTGACAACTCAACTAGGGGAGCACTTATGCCCAACAAGAGTTATAGTCACCAACAAAGTCTTATTGCAAGCCAACAACAACTTCAGTGCATGGCATACGAAGATCAAACTATTTAGCCCTCTTGCATCTGCTTCAAACATTTCCCCTCTGTAACAATGCAAACACTACAACCCGTAGAAAGCTTCACACACTCTTGATCAAGACAGTGTGAAGCAAAACCAATTTATGGTGCCAATAAGAGCTTCATCAAAGGAGTTCAACCACAATTCTCAAAAGCTTCACACACTCTTGATCAAGACAGTGTGAAGCAAAACCAATTTATGGTGCCAACAAGAGCTTCATCAATGGAGAGCAACCACAATTCTTAAAAGCTTCACACACTCTTGATCAAGACAGTGTGAAGCAAAACCAATTTATGGTGCCAACAAAAGCTTCATCAAAGGAGTTCAACCACAATTCTCAACAGCTTTACACACTCTTGATCAAGACAGTGTGAAGCAAAATCAATTTATGGTGCCAACAAGAGCTTCGTCAATGGAGGGCAACCACAATTCTCAAAAGCTTCACACACTCTTGATCAAGACAGTGTGAAGTAAAACCAAATTATGGTGTCAACAAGAGCTTCATCAAATGAGTTTAACCACAATTCTCAAAAGCTTCACACACTCTTGATCAAAACAGTGTGAAGCAAAGCTAATTTATGGTGCCAACAAGAGCTTCATCAATGGAGGGCAACCACAATTCTTAAAAGCTTCACACACCCTTGATCAAAACAGTGTGAAGCAAAACTAATTTATGGTGCCAACAAAAGCTTCATCAAAGGAGTTCAACCACAATTCTCAACAGCTTCACACACTCTTGATCAAGACAATGTGAAGCAAAACCAATTTATGGTGCCAACAAAAGCTTCATCAATGGAGGGCAACTGCAATTCTCAAACATTCGAAGCAAATTCAAGACTGTTCGAAGCAAATTCAATTTATATTGTTCTTCCAAACCTTCGACTACTACAAGGTGTGGCTTGCATCACAATCTCTTGCTCAACAGTATGGAAGCAAAATTTGTATATGTTGTCTCTCCCACATTTTCAAATTTCTAATTTCCCAAAAAAAAAAGAAAGGGAAATTCAACAAAGCTTCATCAATGGAGGACAACTACAAATTCTCAAAAAGCTTCACACTATCTTGATCAAGATAGTGTGAAACAAAATCAATTCATGGTACTTAACAAAGCTTCACCACAAAAGCTTCACCAACAAAAACTTCATCAATGGAGGACAACTACAAATTCTCAAAAGCTTCACACTATCTTGATCAAGATAGTGTGAAGCAAAATCAATTCATGGTACCCATCAAAAGCTTCACCAACAAAAGCTTCAACTCCAAAGCTTTACCAACAAAAGCTTCATCAATGGAGGACAACTGTAAATTCTCAAAAACTTCACACTATCTTGATCAAGATAGTGTGAAGCAAAATGAATTCATGGTACCCAACAAAAGCTTCAACTCTAAAGCTTCACCTACAAAGCTTCAACTCTAAAGCTTCACCTACAAAAGCTTCACCCACAATAGTTTCACCTACAAAAGCTTCACCCATAAAAGCTTCACCCACTACAAAAGCTTCACCCATAAAAGCTTCATCCACCACAAAAGCTTCACCAAAAAAAGCTTCACCCATAAACGCTTCCCCCACCATAAAATCTTCACCCACAAAAGCTTCCCCCACCACAAAAGCTTCACCCATAAAAGCTTCACCAACAAAAGCTTCACCCACCACAAAAGCTTCACCCATAAAAACTTCACCAACAAAAGCTTCACCTACCACAAAAGCTTCACCCACGAAAGCTTCAACACAAAAGCTTCACCTACAAAAGATTCACACTATCTTGATCAAGATAGTGTGAAGCAAAATCAATTCATGGTACCCAACAAAGCTTCAACCTCAAAGCTTCACCTACAAAGCTTCAACACCAAAGCTTTAAAATATATATATATATATATATTATTTTTTTTTCGGAAATTCGAAAATTCAAAAATTCGAAAATTTGAAAATTCAAAAATTCGAAAAAAAAAATTTCGAAAAAAAAAAATTGCCTAGGCCTTCTCTTATTTGGGCCTAACAACTTTCATAACAAATATATATGAAGAAGGAGTTTTGGGCCACCACTAGAAAGGAAATGCCTCATTCGTCAACTCCCTCGACCGGAGACTTGGGGGACTCCTATCATACGCTACTGCACCTTGATACTCGGAAGTCTCACGACCACTCAGTGACTTGGATTTTTCAAGTCTCCAAACGAGAAGTTTTCGTCACTCGGGAAATTAAGGGAGCACTACCTCAACCTACATGCTTCACTCACAAAGCTTCAATATACAAGCTTCAACAAAAGGAAAAATTCAAAGAACTTAGTGAAGAAGGCCTCGATGTATTTAACACAATACGTTGAAATGAAGCAAAGCTTGTTTATTGATATCTCCGATAAGTTACAAATATGTACATATACATGAATCAAAATAAATAAACAAAAGGGAGCTTTCATAAAGGTTGCTTAGGAAAAGTTTCAGCAGTCGGCAGAGCCCCAGAAAGAGGAGGCACCAGAGAGTGATTATTCGGAGCCTCAGTACTAGGCAGAACCCCAGAAGGAGGAGGCACCGAAGGTTGATCATTTGGAGCTTCATTACGCGGTACAGCCCCAGAAGACGAAGGTAATAAATGCTTTGGAACAAACCCACAAAACTCTGATGATCAAGTAAAATCTGACCATCAGATTCCTGCAGCTGGTCGAGCTTCCTCTTCATGCTTGTAGCATAGTCAAGTGAGTGCATGTGCAACTGTTTAGTCTCATACTTGAGCCCTTTGATCTCCTGTTTGAGACTTATCACTTCAGCCGCCAATGATTCAATTTGGCGGGTTCGAGCAAATAGGCGTTGGGCCATATTAAACACAGAACCTGCACACTAAACATTGAGAGCTAGAGAATCCTTAACAGCCAACTCATCAGACCATTTGGAAAGTAGTCTGTTATCTTTAGGAGTGAGACGGTTCCTGACCACCACCGCAGCGGTCATATCATTCTTCATCACAGAATCTCCAACGATAAGATGACTAGTAGGGGATAAGAAGGATAGGCGCCATATGTTGTCTTGAGAAGGCATGACTGCCTCTTCACCAAAGTTCAAGTCAAAACGACAGTCGGATGGGCCAGACATTCTCATAAATAAAGAAGGAGAAATGAGGTGAAATAAATCTTTGAAGTAAGGGGAAAATTCCTACAAGCAATAACTATTTGAATGTACTTCTTACACACAATTAGTGCCCTTATAAAAGAAAGGGCAACAGGGTTGTTGGTTCAAAAATCGAAGAGACACCACTCTTCGGATTTCGAAGAGGCACCACTTTCCAGACGCAACATCAGCTCATCGAGTACCACAGATAGCTTTGCCAAAGATCTCTAACAAAGTTTAGACACATAAATTTTGAAGGTCCAGCTACCCTACTATTACCCACAAAGGTAAAGGAACATCACCACTGCTTGGTAACTAGAAAGTCCCAATGTGTGTCAACCTCTGTGCTTCGTGGCAAGGCAGATTGGCAAAAATGCCCAACCTTTACTCATTTTAAAGAAAACACTCCCAACAAGATTGCTTGCTCAAAAATCGAAGAGACACTGCTTTCCAAATCTCAAGAGTCAGACTCTCAACAGGATTGCTTTCTCAAAAAATCGAAGAAGCACCGTTCTCTAAATCTCGAAAGCTAGATCCCCGATAAGATTACTTGTTCAAAAATCGAAGAGGTATCGCTCTCCGAACTTCGAGAGCCAGATTTCCTCGGATAAAGCTTGTCTGCAATCTTCACATGCAACATCAGCTTTCCAGATACCACATACGACTTTTTCAAAGTGCTCTGACAAAGTTAAAACACGTGAAGCTTGCAACTCCCACTACATTGCTATGACCAAGAAGGGTAAAGGAATAGCACTACTACTTGTTGTTAGGAAGACTCCTATATATGTCGACTTCCATCCTCCACAGCCAGGCAGACCTGCAAATAACAAAAAATGCTCAACTGTTCTTCCCATCCGAGAGGGCACTCTCAGCAGAGTCTTTCGAAATACTCAACTTCTTTTCTCCCGACAATACCTCTGTAAACAAGCCATACCAGAGCAAGAGTATCTCATATCATCAGGGTTAAAAGCAAGAGTGTCCCATATCATGCTTTTTCCCTGTCTTTTCCTTTGGCCTTGTTCTTACCTGCAAGACAAGGAGAAAGAGAGCAATCAGTCAGCACTTGGAATCAAGCTTTTAGTCTGGAACTGACTGCCTGGAACCCCTTACCTGATTACTTACCTGGCATTGCTCTCGAGTACTCATCTTTAACATCTTATGCTTCCATAGAAAATACCACATATGCCTGAGGAACAGATAAGGTAAGTGAGAAGGATACAAGAAAGCATATAGAGACAAACGTAACAGAACACGTGCCAATACATCCATTACTTTGTCAACAACAAAAGTATCTCATATCATCAGGGTCGAACGTACTCTAGATTTGATGGACTTGTTTTGACCCTCAAATTCTTGAGTCGACCTTATACTCTGGAGGAAACCAGAAAACCCTTCAGCCCAGTTCAAGAATAAGCTTGTGGAAAGTTACTTTTTCAAAAGTAAAAGTATCTCATATTATCTCTTCTCCATTTGCTTCTCCTTACCCTTGTTACTGTTTACGACACAAGGAGAAGGAGAACAATCAACCGGAAGTCGAAGTCGAACCTCCGATCCAAGTTGCTTGCTTGGAAGTCTGATTGCTTACCTTGTCTGTTACCTCATTAAGCAAATCTCCTAGCTCGGCGACTTGGGGGACTCCTACTATAGGGTTTATATAGCACTTGACCTAACTCGAAACTACAAGTAAGCTTCAAGTGAAATTGATACAGTATCTTGTGCATCTTCATCGGTTAAAGATACCACCTCTGGATGAAGGAAAAGTACTTCTAGAGAAGATACCACATCTACATATGAGACAAATAAGGCAAGTGAAAATGATACCACACTTCGGTACTTAGAAGTTTCGTAATTACTCAATAACTTGGATCTTGTAAGTCCCTAACCGAGGAGCTTCCCTTACTCGGGAACTTAGGGGAGCACTATTTGTACCATACTTGACCAATCCCTAAACTACTGAGCACCGGTCAACATTATACCATTAAGGACCCAAAAGAGCTTCCCTCTAACCAGGAGGCCAATCACAGCGCGACACGTGTTGACATCAGAAGCCAATCATAGTGTGACACGTGTCAACATCAGAAGCTAATCACAACACGACACGTGTCAATGTCAGAATGAAACTAGAAACTCTCTTCTATAAATAGAGATCATTCTCTCACAATATTTCCGAATGTCATTTGTACTAAATCATTCACTAGTACACTAAAAGAGAGCTTGAACCTATGTACTTGTGTAAACCCTTCATAATTAACGAGAACTCCTCTACTCCGTGGACGTAGCCAATCTGGGTGAACCACGTACATCTTGTGTTTGCTTCCCTATCTCTATCCATTTACATACTTATCCACACTAGTGACTAGAGCAATCTAGCGAAGGTCACAAAGTTAACATTTTCTGTTGTACTAAAGTCCTCACTGATTTTGTGCATCAACAAAAACCATGAAGACAATGCTACCCTATTATCCAATGATTGAGTGTTTAATGCATGAACATGGTTTTATGGCTAGGGTTTCAATGAACAATACAAGAGATAGCTCAAAGCTAAAAAAACCTTTTCAGAAAACGTAAATTTCATAGCCAAAACAAATGAGCATATAGAAATGATTTAAACAAGCAATTTCAAAGATAGATTTATAAATAATCAATGAAGAACATTAAACATAAAATATGCTTGATGCTCCTAGGGGATCTAAGATGGTGATGAAGAAAATAAATCTCTAAAAAAATTTCCAATCTCAATCCCAAAAACAAATGAACCCTAGATGGACAATTTAAAGAGGGCTTGAAGTTTTAGAAAAGAAGGGGACCAAAAATACACTTGTCAAGTCCACAAACAATTAGGAAATATTTAGGGTTAAAAATCACTCTCGGGGAAAATGTGTCAGTTGACTCCTGTGGGCTGTCTTAAAGTGTGTGACCAGCAAACTGGAAAGCAACAGGAAAAGTTTATGAGATAGAACCACTAGACAGAATGAACTAAAAATATTAGCATGAAATGTACATGTATGAACAAACCTTTGATGTGAGAAGTTACTTAAGATGAATATTTATAGCAGCATGATCCTAAAAGAAGCATTTTAACCCTAAAACTATCTAGATCTAGAACATGTGTGGTAGTATTTACAATATTTGACAAGGAAAGTCAAAACAATAATTCTAGACTTTATATCTTGCGTGTTCCATGATGTTTCTTGGTACAATAATGCATAAATCTAACTAATAACCTAGATGCAAACATTATGTATGGCCTTGTGGTTGTTAGGTACAATAAACTTCCCACAATTTGCCTATATTCATTCTCATTTGCAACATATCTAATATCATCTTTGCATGGTTTCTCACTTGTCACCAAAGGAGTACTGACAGGCTTGCATTACTTTAAACCAAATTTGTTCAACAGTGTCAATGCACATTTCTTTTGACTTATAAAAATACCCTTTTCAGTTTGAATCATAGCCATTCCAAGAAAATGATACAAAAGTCCCAAATTAGTTATTTCATACATTCTCATTATTCTCATTATTTTTTATTTGAACTCAGCAATTAGTTCTTCATTGTTCCCTGTACTATGCCATTAACATAAATTGATACAATCAGTGTTCCAGAGTTTTCCTTGGTCCTGCAATATAGAGTTGCTTCATTAGTGCTCCTGACATAC
Organism: Malus sylvestris; assembly: GCF_916048215.2. NCBI lineage: Eukaryota > Viridiplantae > Streptophyta > Magnoliopsida > Rosales > Rosaceae > Malus > Malus sylvestris. The sequence continues at coordinate 12,535,666 of NC_062267.1, forward strand.
GCACAACTATGAGATATATATTTATTTCTTCATACCAGGCCCTTGGTGCCTATTTTAAACCATACAAGGCTTTCTTTAATTTGTAAACTTTATCCTTAGAGTTTTAACCACAAAACCATCAAGTCGGTCCACAAATACTTCCTCCTTAAGCACACCATTCAGGAAAGCAGATTTGATATCCAACTAGTATAACTTTTATCCCTTTTAAGCTATCAATGCTATAAGAGTTCTAATGGTGTCTAATCTGGCCATAGGGCAAAGTTTCATTAAAGTTTATCCTATGCTTTGGTCTACAGTCCTTGACTATTAACCTAGCTTTGTGTTTCTATTAAGCCATTAAGGTTCAACCTTCTTATACACCCATTTAACCCCTGTTTGTACCATACTTGACTAATCCCGAAACTACTGAACACCGGTCAACGTTATACCATCAAGGACCCAGAAGAGTTTCCCTCCAACCAGGAGGCTAATCACAGCACGACACGTGTCGACATCAGAAGCCAATCATAGCGCAACACGTGTCAACATCAGAAGCCAATCACAGCGCGACACGTGTCAATGTAAGAATGAAATTAGAAACTCTCTTCTATAAATAGAGATCATTCTCTCACAATATTTCCTAATGTCATTTGTACTAAATCATTCACTTGTACTCACTAAAGGAGACCTTGAACCTATGTACTTGTGTAAACCCTTCACAATTAATGAGAACTCATCTACTCTGTGGACGTAGCTAATCTGTGTGAACCACGTATATCTTGTGTTTTCTTCCCTATATCTATCCATTTACATATTTATCCACACTAGTGACCGGAGCAATCTAGCGAAGGTCACAAACTTAACACTTTCTGCTGTACCAAAGTCCTCACTGATTTTGTGCATCAACATTTGGCACCGTCTGTGGGAACGACACTTATTCCCACTCTCTTCAGCTTTGTCAAGCTGGTTTCCACCATTCGTACACTCTCTTTTAACCAGGCATCCCTCTCCAACATGGGGAGCGAAGGAAGCCACAACACACAGAATGACACCCCTCTTGCACCTAGTGCGAAGTAACGAAAGAAGGAAGCAAAGAGGGTTGCTCTTCAAGCTAAAGTCGATGAGCTAGAAGCTTAGAACAAAGAGATAGCAATGAAGAATGAGGTCCTTCAGAAGTAGTATAAGAAGCTTTTTGAGACGCTCCATGAAACTAGGCGTACTCAAACACACGAGCTCGTTGCCCCTGTGGACATCAACCATCATCTGGGTGCCCTCCAACATTGAGGGTCACATTCTTTCGACATGGGTATCCCTGATGAAGAGCGAGCTAATCATCAAAACATTGATCAACATGAGACATCTCTCAACCTAGCTGCTTCGACCCGAAGCAGGAGAAGTGGAGAAAGACACCTCCTTGCAGAAGGGTTGGAAAGATCGAAAGCCGTTTATCGTGACTGTCAAGACTTCCTAAAGCAACGTCAAGAGAATCCCCTCCACATATGCTCGAAGATCAATGACCCAAGGGTTCCTGAAAGACCTGGTCCCCTCCTATGACCCAGGTTAGCTGCCAATCTAGGGAAGGAACGAAAGGTCCCAGAGGAACATGAAGGTACATGGGACTTTGAGGTATTCCGATAGACTCGCCCTAGAAGTTAGTACGGCAAATCCAAGAGAAAATCACACGCCTTGGCTCAAACTTTCCTACTTCCAAGAGGCGATGAAGACTTACGAAAGAAAATACCAGTGGTACATGACTCCACTCAGGACCCCCTTGTCCTACAACTCCTTAAGGAAGTAAACAAGTTGAAGGTTGAACGTTAGGCCGAGATACCTGACTGGAACCAACCCAGGCCTGGCCCTCTCACAAGGAGGATCTTCGACACCCCCTTCAAGCAAAGACAAAACAAAAGCTTGGGTTACAACTCTATACTAGAAGGGAAGTCCCATTTGAACACCTTAACCTCTTTGAGTCCACCATGGCATATCGAATGCACACCAACGAAGAGTGATGTCTTCTCTTCCCCTCCACCCTCTCTAGCGGAGCTCTAAACTGGTATTGCCGTCTTCCACCTGAGACAGTAGACTCATTTGAGGAACTAAGGAAACTGTTTATCTCTCAACACATCTTCCAGACCGATCGCTTGCATTCTGTAGATGACTTGTACACTATTCGCCAGATACCGGACGAGTCACTACAAGAGTATGCTAGTCGTTTCAGCCATGAGTATTCTCGCTGCGCTGAGGCAGATGACAAGACCGCCCTCAAGGCCTTCACGGCAGGCCTACATGATTGTTTCTTTAAGTACATGATCAATGCCAACACTTGGAAGACTTACTTTGAGGTGATGGCATATGCTTATAACTATGCCTCCGCCGAGGTAAGGACATATCAAGGGAAACCCCCCACAACCACCCCTTATCAACAAGTAAGGAGTGGAAGCCAAATCCAACCAAATGAGAAGATCTCGACTTCCAAACGGCAGCAGTGCCTCCCCCTACCTTACTTAATACTTTGCCAAGTCAACAGACATATCAATCTCAAGGCAAAAGGAAAGATTTACATCCTCACCAGTCTCATTTTAGTAAAAGGAGTAAGAGACACTACTGCGATAACCAAGGGTATCACCGTGATAATCCCCGACCTTAAGCAGTCAACATAGTGGGTCAAGCACGTGTCAGGACAACCCCTGCCCTGAGGTATGAGGCATACACACTTTTGAACGCCACATGAGTGGCTATTTACCCCAGCATAGCACACCTGGTATTGAAGCCAAAGCCAAGGCACCTGGATTACAAGCCTACGAAGAACACGGGCACGTTTTGCTGCTACCACGAGCATAATGGCCATTACGGCGATAAGTGTATCACCCTTCGTGATCATATTGAAAATTTGGCATGTGAAGGAAAAATTGATCAATTCCTCCTTCACCCTCTAAGGGGTAACCGTAACCAAAGCTAGGTGAATGTGATATATTCCATAAGTGGTGGCACACCCATATCTAAATCTTCCAACAGGGCCATGAAAAATAGTGAACGAGCTTTAAGGTTTGGCCACCAAGTGTTTCACGTGGAAGACATCAGGGGAGGTAAGTATCAAAAGCCTAACTGGGATCCAATATGTTTCTACCCTGAGGAAGAAAGAGGTATCATCTACCCACACAACGACCCATTGATTGTGGAAGCTCACATAGCCAACTTTGAAAACGACGAATCCTGGTCGACACGGAGGCTTTGGTCAATATCATGTTTGCTGAAGCTTTCAGGGCACTTAATGTAGCTGAACATTTGCTCGATCGCTCGATTTCCGCTCTAATAAGCTTCTCCGGTGATATCGTGCGACCTTTCAGGGCACTTAATGTAGCTGAACACTTGCTCGATCGCTCGATTTCCGCTCTAATACACTTACCTTTCACCATTGGTACAGACCCTTACACAGCTACCATTACCACTAACTTCCTGGTGGTTGATTGCCCAACGGCATACAATGTCATCTTCAGACGCACAGGCATCAATGATCTCAAGGCCATGGTATCCACACATATGTTGTTGATGACATTTCCAACCCCCTATGGCAATGGTTACATCAGAGGAGATCAACTTAGTGCACGATCATGTTACAACATTTCGGTTAAGCAACATCATCTGCCTGTGCCTAAGGAAACCCTTTGTATACATGACCAAGTCATAAATACCAGCCCAAATGAAGCCAACTTGGATGTTCACAGTGGCAATAGTCAACCTGACGATCCTCGAGATGACTCTTTCACCCAGCAAACACAACCCGCTGAAGAGTAGGAGAAGGTCTCTATCTCAAAAGATTATCCGGATCGCATGGTGAAGATTGGGACCACCTTGTCACCACCCATTTGGTTAGCATTGATCTCATTTATGCAAGAGAACACTGAGGTTTTTGCCTGGTCATACGAGGATATGCCAAGCATTTCTCCCGATATCATCTGTCATCACTTAAGTATTGACCTCAAGACCAAGCCAGTGAGACAGAAGCGAAGATCTTATGACGCTGAACGGTACGAGGCAATGAAGGTAGAAGTTGAAAAACTCAAAGGCATAGGCTTCATCCGCGAAGTCAATTATCCAACGTGGATAGTAAATGTTGTCCTTGTTAAGAAGAATCCGACCAAGGAAAGTCTCCTGCTCCAAAAGGTCTTGTGGAGAATGTGTGTCGATTACACCGACCTAAACAAATGATGCCCAAAGGATAGCTTTCATCTTCCTCTCATAGACAGACTTATAAACTCTACGGCAGGGTGTGAACTCCTGAGCTTCATGGATGCTTACTCAGGATACAACCAAATCCTCATTAACCCTCCGGACCAAGAACACACAGCCTTCACTACTGATAGAGGACTATATTACCATAAAGTTATGCCCTTCAGCCTAAAGAATGCAGGAGCGACTTATCAGAGACTGGTCAATTCAATGTTCGCCGAACAGATTGGGAAGAGCATGGAAGTTTACGTTGATGATATGCTAGTCAAGAGTAAACATGCTAACCAACACATCACCAACCTATCTGAAACTTTCACCATTCTGAAGAGGTATCGAATGAGGTTGAACCCCAACAAATGTGCCTTCGGCGTAGGCTTTGGCAAATTCTTAGGCTTCATGATAAGCCAATGAGGCATTGAGGCTAATTCCAAGAAGAACAAAACAATCCTCGACATGAAAGAACCGGTAACTTCAAAAGACATCCAGCTCCTTACTGGCAAGGTGGCAGCCTTAACTAGGTTCATCTCTAAGGCCACAGACAGATGTGCTCCTTTCTTTAAAGCACTTAAGGGAAGTAAGAAGTACATTACATAGACTGATGAATGTGCTGAGGCATTCAAGAACCTCGAAGACTACATGAGTAAAGCCCCTTCTGCTCTCCAAACTTGAGGTTGGTGACACTCTTATTATCTATCTGTCGGTATCGACTTCAGCAGTAAGTTCCGTTCTCATTAGAAATGATGGTAATGTCGAACGGCCTGTCTACTATGCTAGCAAGGCCTTACAAGATGCGGAGACATAATACTCCAACATTGAGAAATTGGTTCTAGCATTGGTCATGTCTGCTCAAAAACTTCGCCCTTACTTCCAAGCACACTCTATCATCGTGTTTACCAATCATCCTCTTCGATAGATACTCCAAAGTCCTGACACTTCCGGGCGAATGATCAAATGGGCGATAGCATTGGGTGAGTTTGATATCTCTTACCAACCAAAGCCAGCTGAGAGGGCCAAACAGTGGCAGACTTCATTGCCGACTTCACATATCCTGTTGACATTGTTTCTACGCCTAAAGAAGTGGTTTCATTACCCTCGGAAGCTCAGAAAATAGAACCAACAGCCCCAGCATGGAGTCTATAGATTGATGGCTCGTCTAACCAACAAGGTTGTGAAGCAGGACTAGTCCTTACGACCCTTGACAAAGTGGCGATGAAGTATGCTCTTTGTTTCAAATTCAAGGCGTCGAATAATGAGGCCGAATATAAAGCCCTCCTAGCAGGCTTACGTTTGGCAAAACATCTTGGGGTTAAATGAATTAATATCTTCAGTGACTCCTAATTGGTGGTTAACCAGGTTACTAACAACTTTGACGCTAAGGATAGCTCCATGGCAGCCTATCTGGCACAAACACAATTGTTGCTCAAGCACTTCCACTACCAGATCACCCAAATTCCTCGAGCGGCAAACAGTCATGCAGATGCCTTGGCTCGCCTCGCCTCAGTGGTGAAAGACAAGATTGGGAGAAAAATTCAGTCGAATTGTTGGCAGCACCAAGCATTATGGCTGCGGAAGTGTGCAACTTACAACAGGGGGATAGTTGCATTACCCCGATTTATAGATTCCTTGGTCCCTTCCAAATGACAAAGTCCAAGCTAAGCAGATTCGATACAAGGCTACTCGCTACTTGATCATTAATGACTAACTCTACAAGCGGGGTTTTAACCTACCATACCTAAGATGCCTTACGCCCGCAGAGGCGGAAACTATCCTTCGGGAAATACATGAAGGAGTCTGCGGAGATCATGCTAGATCTCGATCCTTAGCACACAAGGCTTTTTGCCAAGGATATTACTAGCCAACACTCCACTAAGATGCCATCAGAATATCCCGCTCATGTGATAAGTGTCAACGCTACGCAACTATTCCTCATTCCCCTCCCAAGCCACTCACTCCTATGATCAGCCCTTAGCCCTTTGCCTAATAGGGACTTGATTTGATCGGCCCAATGCCTGCAGGGAAGGGCAAGGTTCGCTATGCAATCGTTGCAGTTGACTACTTCACAAAGTGGGCCGAAGTAGAACCCTTGGCAACCATTACTGAGGAAAAAAGAGAAGACTTCGTATGGAAGAACATCCTTTGCAGATTCGGCATTCCCAATGCGATAGTCACTGACAACGGGCGACAGTTCGACAACAATAAGTTCAGGATGTTCTGCTCTAAGTTCAACATCAACTTATGTTTTGCCTCCCTAGCTCATCCCCAGTCTAATGGACAAGTTGAAACCATCAATAAAATAATCAAGCAAACTTTGAAAACCAGCTTAGACAAGGCTAAAGGTTGTTGGCCAGAATTTGTACCCCAAGTTCTTTGGTCATACCGCACTTCGTATCGGACATCAACAAGAGAAACCTCATTCTCACTTACCTTTGATACAGAGGCAGTTGTCCCAGTTGAGCTTGAGCAAGCAACGTTCCGAGTCCAGAACTACGTGCAAAGCAAAAATGACAAACAACTTACCCTCAACTTAGATCTAGTCGAGGAACACAGAAACCAGGCTTACTTGAGGAATGTCGCCTACAAGCAGCGCATCTCCAACTACTATGACTCAAAGGTCAAACCTCGTTCTTTCAAAGTGGGGGACTGGGTATTGAAGAAAAGATTACTCTGCAACAGAGTCCCAAGTGAAGGAACACTTAGTCCAAATTGGGATTGACCGTTTGAAGTTGTTGGCATCAGTCGCCCTGGCTCCTACAAGCTTAGAAGCTCCGATGGCAAGACCCTTGGCCATCCATGGAACGCTGATCACTTGAAGTACTATTACAAGTAAACTCACATTGTACAAGTGTTAAGCTTCAGCCGTTCGGCATCCTATGTAACGAAAACTATTTGGCATGAATTCAATAAAAAGGTGATTTAAACAACTAGATCCTAATCCTTTTACATTCCTAGCAATAAAACACTCAGGTTCAAAGCTTCAACATGAATGCTTCCAACATGAAACAAAGTCTAAGTATATATCAACAAGACTATACAAATAAACGAACAGCTTCACAGTATATTCGTTCAATCATACATTCCAACACATTCAAACATAAGCCAATTGTGCTTTGAAAGGGTTCAACATATTTTGTGTCATTCAACACTTGCTACAATGTGCCTAGACACCTTGCTCTTATTCTCACCAACTAGGTGATGAAATGTGAAGAATGAACTCATTTTCATACCACCAACCAGGTGATGAAATGTACAACTCATACTATCATTCATGCCACCAACCAGGTGATGACATGTACAACCCGTACTCTAATATCATTTGGAAACTTGTCATTCATGCCACCAACCAGGAGAAAAAGGAACTCACCTTCGTACCACCAACCAAGTGATGAAAGCAACTCACCATTCATTCCATCTACCAGAATACGAGTGGTACAACTTGTACATGTGAACTCCTAGCATTCATAAATAATAAAAAACCCTCAAGCTTGACAACTCAACTAGGGGAGCACTTATGCCCAACAAGAGTTATAGTCACTAACAAAGTCTTATTGCAAGCCAACAGCAACTTCAGTGCATGGCATACGAAGATCAAACTATTCAGCTCTCTTGCATCTGCTTCAAACATTTCCCTTCCGTAACAATGCAAACACTACAACTCGTGGAAAGCTTCACACACTCTTGATCAAGACAGTGTGAAGCAAAACCAATTTATGGTGCCAACAAGAGCTTCATCAATAGAGGGCAACCAAAATTTTCAAAAGCTTCACACACTCTTGATCAAGACAGTGTGAAGTAAAATCAATTTATGATGCCAACAACAACTTCATCAATGGAGGGCAACCATAATTCTCAAAAGCTTCACACACTCTTGATCAAGACAGTGTGAAGCAAAACCAATTTATGGTGCCAACAAAAGCTTCATCAAAGGAGTTCAACCACAATTCTCGAAAGCTTCACACACTCTTGATCAAGACAGTGTGAAGCAAAACCAATTTATGGTGCCAACAAGAGCTTCATCAATGGAGGGCAACCACAATTCTTAAAAGCTTCACACACTCTTGATTAAGACAGTGTGAAGCAAAACCAATTTATGGTGCCAACAAAAGCTTCATCAAAAGAGTTCAACCATAATTCTCAAAAGCTTCACACACTCTTGATCAAGACAATGTGAAGCAAAATCAATTTATGGTGCCAACAAAAGCTTCATCAATGGAGAGCAACTACAATTCTCAGACCTTCGAAGCAAATTCAATTTATATGGTTTATCCAAACCTTCGACTACTACAAGGTGTGGCTTGCATCACAATCTCTTACTCAACAGTGTGAAAGCAAAATTTGTATATGTTGTCTCTCCCACATTTTCAAATTTCTAGTTTCCCAAAAAAAAAAAAAAAAAAAGGAAAATTCAACAAAGCTTCATCAATGGAAGACAACTACAAATTCTCAAAAGCTTCACACTATCTTGATCAAGATAGTGTGAAGCAAAATCAATTCATGGTACCTAACAAAAGCTTCACCCATAAAAGCTTCACCCACAAAAACTTGACCCACAAATGCTTCACCTACAAAAGCTTCACCCACAAAAGCTTTACAAACAAAAGCTTCACCAACAAAAGCTTCATCAATGGAGGACAACTACAAATTCTCAAAAGCTTCACACTATCTTAATTAAGATAGTATGAAGCAAAATCAATTCATGGTACCCAACAAAAGCTTCAACTCCAAAGCTTCATCTACAAAAGCTTCAACACAAAAGCTTCACCCACAAAAGCTTCAACACAAAAGCTTCAACACAAAAGCTTCACCTACAAAAGCTTGACCCACAAAAGCTTCACCTACAAAAGCTTCACCCATAAAAGCTTGACCCACAAAAGCTTGACCCACAAAAGCTTGACCCACAAAAGCTTCACCCATAAAAGCTTCACCCACAAAAGTTTCACCCACAAAAGCTTCACCTGCAAAAGCTTCGCCCACAAACACTTCAACTCCAAAGCTTCATCAATGGAGGACAACTACAAATTCTCAAAAACTTCACACTATCTTGATCAAGATAGTGTGAAGCAAAATCAATTCATAGTACCCAACAAAAGCTTCAACTCCAAAGCTTTACCTACAAAAGCTTCAACACAAAAGCTTCACCCACAAAAGCTTCAACACAAAAGCTTCACCTACAAAAGCTTGACCCACAAAAGCTTGACCCACAAAAGCTTCACCTACAAAAGCTTGACCCACTTCACCTATAAAGCTTCACCCATAAAAGCTTCACCTATAAAGCTTCAACACAAAAACTTCACCTACAAACGCTTCACACTATCTTGATCAAGATAGTGTGAAGCAAAATCAATTCATGGTGCCCAACAAAGCTTCAACCTCAAAACTTCACCTATAAAGCTTCAACAGCAAAGCTTCATCTACAAAGCTTTAAAATATATATATATATATATTCGAAATTTTGAAAATTCAAAAATTCGGAAATTAAAAAATTCGAAAATTCAAGAAAAAAATAATAATTCGAAAAAAAAAAAAATTGCCTACGCCTCCTCTTCTTTAGGCCTAACAACTTTCATAACAAATATATATGAAGAAGGAGTTTTGGGCTACCACTTAGAAAGGAAATGCCTCATTTGTCAACTCCCTCGACCGGAAACTTGGGGGACTCCTACCGTATTCTACTGCACCTTGATACTCGGAAGTCTCACGACCACTCAGTGACTTGGATTTTTCAAGTCTCCAAACGAGAAGTTTTCGTCACTCGGGAAATTAAGGGAGCACTACCTCAACCTACATGCTTCACTCACAAAGCTTCAACATACAACCTTTAACAAAAGGAAAAATTCAAAGAACTTAGTGAAGAAGGCCTTTGTGTATTTAACATAATACGTTGAAATGAAGCAAAGCTTGTTTATTAATATCTCCGATAAGTTACAAATATGTACATATACATGAATCAAAATAAACAAACAAGAGGGAGCCTTCACAAAGGTTGCTCAGGAGAAGTCTCAACAGTCGGCAGAGCCCCAGAAAGAGGAGGCACCAGAGGGTGATTATTCGGAGCCCCAGTACTAGGCAGAACCCCAGAAGGAAGAGGCACCGAAGGTTGATCATTTCGAGCTTCATTACGCGGTACAGCCCCAGAAGACGAAGGCAATAAATGCCTTTGGAACAAACCCACAAAGCTTTGATGATCAAGTAAAATCTGACCATCAGATTCCTGCAGCTGGTCGAGCTTCCTCTTCATGTTTGTAGCATAGTCATGTGTGAGCCTGCGCAACTGTTTATTCTCATGTTTGAGCCATCTGATCTCCTGTTTGAGACTTCTCACTTCAGCCGCCAATGATTCAACTTGGCAGGTTCGAGCAAATAGGCGTTGGGCCATATTAGACACAAAACCTGCACACTGAACACTGAGAGCCAGAGAATCCTTAACGGCCAACTCATCAAACCTTTTGGAAAGTAGTCTGTTATCTTTGGGAATGAGAAGGTTCCTGGCCACCACCGCAGCGGTCATATCATTCTTTATCACGGAGTCCCCAACGGTAAGATGACCAGTAGGGGATAAGAAGGATGGGCGTCATATGTTGTCTTGAGAAGACATGGCTGCCTCTTCACCAAAGTTCAAGTCAAAACGACAGTCGGATGGGCCAGACATTCTCAGAAATGATGAAGGAGAAATGAGGTGCAATAAATCTATGAAATAAGGGGAAAATTCCTACAAGCAATAACTCTCTGAATGTACTCCTTGGACACAATTGGTGCCCTTTAAAAGAAAGGGCAACAGGGCCGTTGGTTCAAAAATCGAAGAGGCACCACTCTCCGGATTTCGAAGAGGCACCACTTTCCACACGCAACATCAGCTCTTCGGGTACCACAGATAACTTTGCCAAAGATCTCTGACAAAGTTTAAACACATAAATTTTGAAGGTCCAGCTACCCTACTATTACCCACAAGGGTAAAGGAACAGTATCACTGCTTGATAACTAGAAAGTCCCAATGTGTGTCAACTTTCATGCTCTGTGGCAAAGCAGACTAGCAAAAATGCCCAACCTTTACTCACATTCGAGAAAACACTCCCAACAAGATTTCTTGCTCAAAAATTGAAAAGGCATAGCTCTCCGAATCTCGAAAGCCAGACTCCCAATAGGATTACGTGCTCAAAAATCAAAGAGACACTGCCCTTTGAATCTCGAGAGCCAGACTCCCAACAGGATTATGTGCTAAAAAATCGAAGAGGCACCGCTCTCCGAATCTCGAGAGCCAGACTCCCAACAGGATTACTTTCTCAAAAATCGAAGAGACACTACTCTCCGAATCTCAAGATTCAGACTCACAACAAGATTGCTTTCACAAAAATCGAAGAGGCACTGCCCTCCGAATCTCAAGAGCTAGACTCCTAACAAGATTACGTGCTCAAAAATCGAAGAGGCGCCGCCTTTCGAATCTCAAGAGCCAGACTCCCAACAAGATTACTTTCTCAAAAATCAAAGAGACACTGCTCTTCGAATCTCGAGAGCTAGATCCTCGACATGATTGCTTGTTCGAAAACCGAAGAGGCACCGCTCTTCGAACTTCAAATGCCAGATTTCCTTGGATAAAGCTTGTATGCAATCTTCACACGCATCATCAGCTTTCCAGATACCACAGACCACTTTTTCAAAGTGCTCTGACAAAGTTAAAACACGTGAAGCTTGCAGCTCCCACTACATTGCTATGACCAAGAAGGGTAAAGGAATAGCACTACTACTTGTTATTAGGAAGACTCTTATATATGTCGATCTCCATCCTAATGCAAAAATTATCTTAACACACAAATTTAACCCTCTTTTGACAACTGTAGTATAAGTATAAGTAGGGATCGTTCTGGACCGGGGATTAGGAGGGCTTGCTAATAACCTCTAAAAAAACATAAAACTAAACTTAAAGCAAACTTAAAATACTAAACAAGACTCACAAGACTCAAACCAAACTTAAAATACTCAAAACAGCTTAAAACAACTAAATAAACTTAAACTAGACACTAGGAATGACTTTGGACGAAAATTGACTTTTACTTGAATCAAAACATTTAAAAACACAAATTAAAACAGATTCTAACTAATTAGACACACTAAAGTAAAGGGGGATTGAGTTTTGGACGAAGTTGAAACAAACAAACAAGTATGAAAAACTAGACAGATTGTAAAACAAATTTGAGAAATAAGATGATGGATGGGATAGCTAGAGGCTTTTTCTCCACACATGACATGTATGCAAATAATTCGATTTCCAATTACTACTTCATTGAATTATGAACGACAATGCTCCAAATTAATCGTGACATCACTAGTTAACTCTCAGATTTTCCTTGTTTTATTGGATTGGATGACATCATTTGACAACCCAAAACATTCTTCTAAAGTTCCCTACATGACATCATAATAGAAATACAATCAAAGATCATTACGTTTAATGAAAATCATAAGCATTGACAAAGCACTTGCAACTATGACATCATGTCACTCATGCTAGGAATTGAACTTAACACGATCGTTTATAAGCGACCTTCACTACATGTGAATATAAGTTTGTAACGATTATGTGAAACTTCCTTATATTCTAGTAACGGATTTATGCATGCCAATTAAGTGTCGACCCTTAATTAACAAATACAAATAAGTTATCAATCAAATAGTTAAGCCAATTGCATTCATGATTCAAGAGTTCGTAACTGGAATTTATCAAATTATATTGCACACATAATCATGGCTTTGAAATCATCCCTAGCCAAGAAGGGTTTAACCACTCATGTTTACAACAAAACGAAAGGAAATGAATTTAAACATTAGAAACAAAAGAAAGAAAACACCTAAACGCTCCAACGATCCAAGTTGGACAGCAAGCACGTCCAAGCACTTTCCTTCCCTTCCTTTGCTACGGCACAAGGTGTTGGTGAGTGTTTGAAGGTTTGTTTGTATGGAGGAATAAATGTGAAGATGAATGGATGTGTTTGGATGAAGGTTGTGTTGAAATAGGAGTGAATGATCTAACCAAGTATGAACTAAATTTATGTTACACACACTTCCTTTTATAGAGGAAGTGCAAGGCAATGAAGGGGAACATGTAATGGTGTAGCAATTGAGTACAATGATGCATGAAATCTGAAATGATGGAGGGAATAAGGAATGGTGTAGCAATTGAGTACAATGATTCAATGAAATGATGCATGAATTTGAAATGATGGAGGGAACAAGGAATGATGTAGCAATTGAGTGCAATGATTCAATGTAATGATGCATTAAATTTGAAATGATGAAGGAAACAAGGAATGGTGTAGCAATTGAGTGCAATGAATGGTGTTTGAAATGATTCAAATGTGAAAGTGAAGTGATGATGCAAAGCATGGGGGTAAAATGGAGTGGTGTTGCAGCTAGGGAACATGAATGATTGTGCACATGGTAGAGAAAGGAAAGGGAGGTGGAATGATGCAACAAATGAGTTAATAAAGGGAACATGGATGATGATGCACGGCATAGGAATCCAAATGGAGTGCAATGGTGGTGCACGGCAATGATGAAAAGGTGAATGGTGGAGTGACACCCCTTGTGGCTGAGCTCTTTGTCCTTTTTACATTAATTATTCTTTCTCTTTAACACATTCATAGCCTCTTTAGTCTACAATTTCGTCAATCCACCTTGCTCCATGCATGTGCTATTCATTCCAAGCCCAAAACTACTCCAAAATGCATCTTATTGCTTCATAAGGCCTATGGACCTACAAACACACGAAAATAGCTTAAAATACATAATTAACTAAGAAATAACAACATAAATGCATAAGAACAAGCTAACCCAGTAGCATAAATATGCTCCTATCACATCCTCCACAGCCAAGCAGACCTGCAAATAAATAAAAAATGCTCAACTTTTCTTCACATCCGAGAGGGCACTCTCAGCAAAGTCTCTCGAAATACTCAGTTTCTTTTCCTCCTAATAATACCTCTGCAAACAAGTCACACCAGAGCAAGAGTATCTCATATCATCAGGGTTAAAAGCAAGAGTATCTCATATCATGCTTTTTCCCTGTCTTTTCCTTTGACCTTGTTTTTACTTGCAAGACAATAAGAAAGAGAGCAATCAGTCAGCACTTGGAATCAAGCTTCTAGTCAGAAACTGACTGCCTGGAACCCCTTGCCTGAATACTTACCTGGCATTACTCTTGAGTACTCATCTTCAACATCTTATGCTTCCAGAGAAGATGCCACATCTGCCTGAGGAACATATAAAGCAAGTGAAAAGGATACAAGGAAGCATGTGGAGACAAGTGTAATAGAACATGTGCCGATACATCCATTACTTTGTCAACAGCAAAAGTATCTCATATCATCAGGGTCGAACATACTCTAGATTTGATGGACTTGTTTTGACCCTCAAATTCTTAAGTCAGCCTTATACTCTGGAGGAAACCAGAAAACCCTCCAGCCCAGTTCAAGAATAAGCCTGTGGAAAGTTACTTATTCAAAAGAAAAAATATCTCATATCATATATTCTCCATTTGCTTCTCCTTATCCTTGTTACTGTTTACGACACAAGGAGAAGGAGAACAATCAACCGGAAGCCGAAGTCTAACTTCTGATCCAGGTTTCTTGCTTGGAAGTCTGATTGCTTACCTTGTCTGTTACCTCCTTTGACAAATCTCCTAGCTCGGCGACTTGGGGGACTCCTACTATAAGGTTTGTATCGCACTTGACCAAGCCTGAAACTACAAGTAAGCTTCAAGTGAAATTGATACATTACCTTGTGCATCTCCACCGATTAAAGATACCACCCCTGGATGGAGGAAAAGTACTTCTAGAGAAGATGCCATATCTACTTATGAGACAGATAAGGCAAGTAAAGACGATACCACACTTCGGTACTTAGAAGTTTCGTGATTACTCAGCGGCTTGGATCTTGCAAGTCCCCAACCGAGGAGCTTCCCTCACTCGAGAACTTAGGGGAGCACTGTTTGTACCATACTTGACCAATCCTGAAACTATTGAGCACCGGTCAACGTTATACCGTCAAGGACCCATAAGAGTTTCCCTCCAACCAGGAGGCCAATCACAGTGCGACATGTGTCGACATCAGAAGCCAATCATAACGCGACACGTGTCAACATCAAAAGTCAATCACAGTGCGACACGTGTCAATGTCAGAATGAAACTAAAAACTCTCTTCTATAAATAGAGATCATTCTCTCACAATATTTCCTAATGTCATTTGTACTAAATCATTCACTTGTACTCACTAAAGGAGAGCTTGAACCTATGTACTTGTGTAAACCCTTCACAATTAATGAGAACTCCTTTACTCCGTGGACGTAGCCAATCTGGGTGAACCACGTATATCTTGTGTTTGCTTCCCTATCTCTATCCATTTACATACTTATCCACACTAGTGACCGGAGCAATCTAGTGAAGGTCACAAACTTAACACTTTATGTTGTACCAAAGTTTTCACTGATTTTGTGCATCAACAACCCCTATTACAGGTTTTTCCATTGGTCTATTAACTAGCACCCATGTTTCATTTTTCTCAATCATCTCCATTTCAACTTTCATTGCCTGCTGCTAAGGCTGGGAAATTAAAAAAAATGACTAAACCAGCCAAACCGTGCCGAATAAGGTCGGTTGGACGAGCAGTTCCTATAATTCTTGGACATCGGTTAATCGAACCGACCTATGTGTTTTCTTTTATTTGTTTTAATTAGAACATAGACCTTAGTGGAGATGGTGGTATTTTGTCTGTATGTCTAGGATGAATTTAAGAATGTATGAATGTAATACTTAAGTATCTATATATAATGCCTTCTCTAGTAGATCTTTTGGAACTTTTGAACTTAGAACTTTTGATCTATTAGAACTTTTGGAACATTTGGATTGTAATATTATCAAGAATTGGAACTTTGATGAATTTCCTTTTTGTAACTTTAAGAATGTCTGAATGTTAAACTTTGAATTTAACTAGTGTTCACATAAACCGAAAACTAACCCAAACCAACCTGCCATTGTCGGTTAAACGACTTGGTCGATTTTAGACCCAGCTTGGTTGGTTTCACTTTACAATTTTGGCCCAACCGACTAGGTTGGTTTGGTTTTAGTTTTGACCCAAAACTGACCCAAACCAATCCGCGCCAGCCCTACTTGTTGCCAAGCTTTGTCTTTTGAAGCTTCTTCATAGTTTTATGGCTCAATGATGCTCATATTACACCTTGCATATAACTCAGTGATATCTCTGAGTTTCACAAGAGTTAAACTTTGATAATCAATGTTTGAGCTAGAAGTAGATGAACCTGAGACCATCTTAGTTATGTTTGAAGCATTTCCAAACTCAGAATCTTGTGTAGGTGAGGTTGTGATTTCACTCTCCACTTCATTGATTCTTGTGTTCTCTTCAACACTCATAGGAACTGAGATGTGTTGCAGAACTTGCTTCTCCCAATCCCATAAAGAATCCTCATCAAATATCACACTTTGAGACTGTCACTTTGTTGGTTTGCACATTGTACACTCTATAACCTTTCTCACACTTGCCATAACCAATAAAAATAAACTTAGCTGCTGATTCATCCAATTTTGATCTCAACTGGTTTGGCACATGACAATAACAAATAGAGCCAAATACTCTCAAATGTTTGATTTCAGGTTTCCTACCACTAAATGCTTTAAATGGGGTCATATCATCCAAAACTCTTGTTGGACATCTATTTTGAAGATAGATAAATATGTTTACAGATTCTCCCTAAAACTTATTTGGCAATCTATTTTCATGCATCAGTGCTTTACTCATTTCCATAACATTTCTATTTTTCCTCTCAGCCACCCCATTTTGTTGGGGTGAGTAAGCCACTGTGAGCTGTCTTTCATTTCCTACATCTTCACAAACTTTCAAGAATTCAGTTGAGGTATACTCTCCACCTCTGTCACTCCTAAGTCTTTTAATCTTCTATCCACTTCGTAATTCCACCATTGTTTTAAATTTCTTGAATTTGTTGAGAAATTCAGACTTACAATGCATGAAATACACCTAACACATGATGTTAATGAAAGTTGAAAAGTATCTGTTGCCTCCAATGGTTGTTGCTTGCATTGGTCCACACACAACTGAGTGGATGAGTTCAAGTGGCATGCTTGCTCTCCAAGCTTTCTCTTTATCATTAACTCCTTATGTGCTTTCCCTATTCCACATCCTTGGCAAGTTTTCTCTGTATCACCAATTTCTGGCAAACCATAAACCATTTCTCTTTGTTGTTGCACCTTCAAACTTTGAAACTTAAGATGCCCATATCTTCTATGCCAACACCAGGTTGATCCTTCAATGGTTGCCCTAATAGCCACTGAATTCATATATTTGAGAGAAAGTGGAAAACACCTGTTCCCTATCATTGGAACTCCAGCAACAAGGTGCTTTAGTGATCTGTCATCAAATATATCCACCAAGAAATCACCAAAAAGCAAGAAGTTTCCATTCTTAATCATTTGCCCAACACTAAGCAATTTTTCATCTAAGCCTGGTACAAGCATGACTTCTTTAATTTACCTTGGTCCAAACTTAGTGCCAATCACTGAAGTGCCTTTACTAGTGGCCTGAACCAATTCCCATGTTCCCATTTTTACCTTTGTAGCGATATTTGTATCTAGGGGTTGTTCGGTATAAGATCTCAAACTGAAAATTTTCAGGACGAGAATTTAAAGACCAATCCCGAACCAAAATTTTGGTATTCCTAATTTTTGGGATTCCCAAAATGTTTTCGGTATTTCAGGATTCCTGAACTTCATTTATCCAAAATCCAAAATCAATAACATATTCAAATTCAATCACATATTTAAATCCAAATTCCAATTCAAAAGCAACATTATACAAGACACACACAACACACACAAATCAAATCCAAATTCAAACTACGACAATTCCATTTCAAACTAATATTTATTCAATTCAAATTCCAATCCCTATTTGGGATTTTATGTTAAGACTGCATCGTAAACTTAAATACGAGACAATGTGAAAAGAAGGCCGAGGAATTGAACAAAACCCAACTTCACATACTCAGTTCATGATGACCAACCAGATTCAATTACTCAGTCCATGATTGAACTTGAACACATAAATGTAAAAGGAGACAAATACAATGAACAGAAACAAAAGTTATAATACAAATCCAGAAATGAGAGCAACCTTCAATTCTGGTAGTCCATGATTGCTGCCTTGCTTTGTTTGTTCCAAGGCCAAAGAGAGAGAATCGCCAGAGAGAGAGAGAATCATGACAGAGAGCGGGTGGCTGGGTGTGGTGGGCTGGTGGGTGGTCGGAGTTGAGTTGAGGTTCATCGGTTCGAATTCGAGACAAAGAAAGGGGTGGGTGGTTAAGGGTGAGGGAGGCAGGAGCAGGCTCTGAGGTTCGAGGAAATGAGAGAGTAAGGCAGGAGCCTGGAGACCCTAAACAAACATTGGACGGCCCAAATCGTTTCAAAACAATCCAATGGTGACGATTAATTCTAACTATAATTAATATATAATTTCGTATTGGTTCGGGATTCCCAAAAAATTAAATAAGTAATCCAGAATCCTGTACCGAATGGTTTGGGATTCCGTCCCCAAAATTTCGGGAAATTCAGTTTGGAATCGGGATTTTTTCAAGTTTGATTTGGGATTTTCGGGAATTTTTTTCAACCCTATCTGTAATAATATTAATACGAAATGACTCATGTGAGGTCATGTGGTTGCTACAAGCACTATCTACATACGACACATTATTTTTCTCTATCAGTGAGGCAGCATGGCATGCTTAAAACATCGTTTCTTCTTCATGCATGCGATTTGTCTAGTTAGCTGCTTGAGGTATCTTTCCTCTACAATCGCTTGCCAAGTGACCAAACCTATAACATTTGTGGCCCCTAGGCTTGCCCTTGAACCAACAAGGAACCGTAGTGAAGTTTATCACAAATCTTGCAAGGACCATTTGTTCCTTCATTTTGATTTTCTTTCTTGAAATTGTTTCCAGGCTTCATATCCTATTTTTTCCCCTGACGTGGTTTCCAATTCTTTTTAAACTGGGAGTTTCCACCATGACCTGTATTTGTTTGCTCTCTGGGACTCACACTTAGGCTAGAGAAAGCCTTTTCTGTAAGTTTCTCAGTATGCCTTTGCAAGCGTTTTTCATGGGATTTCAAAGAGCCAATGACCTCCTGAACTCCTATAGCTCTGTATCCTTTGTTTCTTCTATCACCTCTGTAATGGAATCATATTCTGTAGACAAACTAATCAAGGGTTTCTGTATTCTTCTCCATAGGATTTCATTTGATTTACCAGCTGAAGCAATTTTGTTATATAATATACCTAGACAAGGATTCATCATCTTGCCTATGTGTATATTCAAATTCCCTTCTGAGTGCTTCCAATTTTCCAGATCGTACCTTCTTATCTCCTCGAAATTCTTGTTGCAAAATCTCCTAAGCATTCTTTGTAGATTCTTGCTATGCGATTCTGGGAAAAATGTCATCGGAGACTGCATTTTGAATCAGTCCCAATGCCTTAGCATCCTTGGCAACATTTTCCTCCAGTTCAAGCGTCTGAGCTGCCGTCAGAGTACTGCCTTCCTCGTTCACTGGGCTTCATTTCCAAGATCTTGTGCGATTTAAAATTCCTACTCATCTAGCTTCTCCAGAAATCATAAATCCATTGAAAATGGAAGCTCGAAGCTCACTCGCTCTAGATCCAGTCATGTAAGACCAGCTCAACAAGATAGAGGTTATCTTTGTTGGATTTCCCCATTTCTTTGTGGATTTCATGATGCCCAGAAGATACCATGTTGAAATTCTAATCTGAGCTTATACACAGAGTCTTGTAATCACAAAGATGAAAAATCTAAGAGAAAACAAGCATTGCAGGAGGAAAAGGAAGATGGAGCTAATCAGAGGAGAGAGAAGTTTGTTATTGCTATACTAAACATAGCAGTGCACGCACACATTCGTTCCAACAGAAACATTCTTTTTACATGTTTAGAGATGACATCACAGCCTTGTAATGTAGTCAACAATATGAGCCTGTCCCTTGTCATCTATCAAAGAAAATATATCAAGACCTTACGCGTCCAACTTAATTCAAAACAAACTATAACTGTTAAGAATTAATTTAAACGAATGAAGAATTTACATTTCAACACTTCTCAAACAAGAAACATTTCTAGTTGGCGAACAAAGAATGTGTGGCATAGAAATTGATCTATACTATTTTTAGTCTGTAAGGGATCATGAATTTTTTTATTTTCGATATGAAGAAGCAACTACCATATATATATATATGTATGTATGTGTCTGTAAAAGAAGAAGGCTCACAGTGTTTACAGAACAGCCATGAAGGCTGTAGAATTTCAAAAGATGCAATCATGCAATTGTTTTTGTATCTTTATGCATACAGTGTTTACGGACAACACAATTAGTTTTTGTATTTTTATATCTGAATGTTCTCTCCATAAATGGGGGTAAGGCTAGCCGACATTCACCTCTCCCAGACCCTGCGTAAAGCGGGAGCCTTGTGCACTGGGTACGACGACCTATATCTGAATGTTGATATCAATTCCAACCATGGTCTAAAATATTCATAATATCCTGATATTTCTATCGAAATTTCCGTGTTTTTGGACTACCGATATTTTTTTGGACTACCGATATTTCGGATATCATCGATATTTTAGACCTTGCTAAGTCACTCATGTATCTTACCATACAATGTATAAAGTGTAAAATATTGTACTAATTCATTATATATAAATGATTATGGTGTGTTTAAACTTATTTCATTAATTACTACATATTTTCTACACTCACAATGTTTGCCAACTCGCTATATAATCAACTTAAATCAGTTATATCTATCATGCAATGCATTTCCTTCCAATTTTTTGTGATAAACTAATAGATAATTGACTAAATAAACATCTTGCAAAGTTTCAATAAAAATTTCCAAGTTTTTCTTACAATTTCCGTGGTTTTTATTTAATTTTTATCGATATCGATAATATTCCGATATTTCCATCGAAATTTCCATGTTTTTAGACTACCGATATTTCCGATATCATCGATATTTTATACCTTGATTCCAATTGACACAATATTTGCACGCAGACTATTAACAATAATTTAACCACAACCTAATTTCATGGTGTTAATCATTTGGTTTTCAGTATCTAAAGTACTTTTGTTCAATATTCTCTGTTTGGATTTTGGGAAAAATCAGAAAAGGGCACAAAATATTAAAATAGTTATTTGAAGCTATGCATGCAGCATGCATGTTCCTTGTTAAGTTTAAAATTTTCTATTTACATTTTTCTTTTGATATATATTCAAGATTACGAGTTTTCTCTTGCCATTTTATTATATAATTTTTTATGTAAAACTAACATTAAATCTTAAATTACATTCTCAACTGCGTAACACGTACATAAATTATTAGATAACCCTTGATAGAAAAATAAAACACAAAAAAGGTTGAGCTTAGGATCAAAGATTAAAAAAATGATTAAAATGATAAAAAAAAAATTAATTTTGATTGCTAAACTGATCAGAACCCTTATAAATCATCATATCACCCTTATGGATCCCTCATTTTATTGAGATTAGTTAGTTTAGTACTTGAAAGTTGTAGAATCATTAGAGCAGTTGCATAAAAATGTATGTTTTTTTTTATTTAACTTATTCGAATTTTGAAATGCAAATAATTCCATTTCTTTAACTTTTGGGGCTAGGTATATAGTATAGTAGTTATCTCTACCGAATGAATTGTTTTAGAACAATGGACTAAAATGATAAGAAACTGAGTTTTGATTGCCAAATTGATCCGACTTTTTTTTTCTTTTCTCTTTTTTTTTTATTTTTATTTTTATTTTTTAAGATTTGTTAGTTCAACAATCAATTTCTAATTTTTTTTATGGATACCCCATCATGGAAAGCATGTATAGTGTGGAATCCCATCTCTCCTTACTCATTTGTATTTTTCCTACTTGTGACAAGGCATGATATCATTTGTTCACAAAAGCAAAAAAGGGCGTCCTCCTTATCATGGGACAATGGAACTGTTCTTTTTTATAATCTTTGGAGATGTTACACATTGTTGAATTGTTGTTCCTTCTTTTGTCCCATTCAACTATAAATATATCCCATAACACCTCCAAAACCACAGCGGACATACTTTGTGAACAACAGCCGCCCTTACCCTACTGTACATCATTTGGACTTACTCCCCTCGAAATCCAAATTTTGATTCTAGTATTATTAGTTTACGTCATTGAACCGTTAATACGACAAAAACTTGTGGCAAGTGAGTAGAGTGATTAGAGTGATTAGAGTGATGTTAAGCTGACTGCATATTTGTATTACATTGACGAATTATATGATATGGTATTCAATAAGATAAACATGTTAATTAATATGAAAGTTTATATCAAGAGAATTGTTATTGACATTTTAAAAATCTCACTTTACATTCCAAACTTTTTATAATTAGAAAGAAAAATATATTTGTAAGGACAAAAAAAATAAAATTTTTGAAGTGCTAATAACAATTTCTTATATCAGTTGCCATGTAAGATATACATATACATTGAACATGCATCGAATGTGATCCAGACAAATTATATCTATATCAGACGACTAAAAGCTTTTTAAGTAAAAACCTAAGCAATCATCTATATGTAGAATGTCATTTATCCCTATTGGATATCCCATCCATGTGGGGTTTTCAGATTTCATAATAATTAACATTCATGTACATGATACATGCATATGTTTATATCTATAGAAGGTAATCTATATATAAGATTATCTTCCATAAAAGATCAGATACCCTTCCATGTTAAGTTCTTAGTCATACATATTTCTCTCTTATCTTCATGTATATATAAATCTCTGTGTATAAATCCAATCAACAAATGCCAACAAATTGATCTCACTAAACCTTGATTGTTTTCATCTTGTTTCTCCTAATATTTCCAATGGGTGCTATATCAGATCCCTATGGAGCTCATCTCCATCATATCATCCCCATCGACTTTAACTCAATCCAGACATTGCCTGAATCGCATGTATGGCATGATCACTCCGATGAGTCTTCATCTGGGGTACCCTCCGCCGACCCGTTATCTGTACCCGTCATCGACCTCATGGACCCGGAGGCTCCAAGTCTCATGATCCAGGCATGTGAGGAATGGGGTATTTTTCAGGTGATAGGTCATGGCCTTACAAAACTCATGGACGATGTGGAGTCTGAAGCTGAAAAATTGTTTGGTCTTCCTGTTGACCAAAAACTGAAAGCCCTACGATCTCCAGGTGGGGCTACTGGGTATGGTCGTCCTCATATATCGCCATTTTTTGACAAACATATGTGGCAGGAAGGGTTTACTATCATGGGGTCTCCAGTCGATCATGCTAAGCAACTTTGGCCCCAAGACTATCAAGGCTTTTGGTAAGTCCTCCATGCATTTCCATGCACGTACGCAAAATGACAAAATTTAATTATACCCTCATTATAAAGTATGCATATCATGCTTTCTGTTTGGGATATGTTTGGAGCAACTTTGAGTAAAATTTTGTTTTCAGGAGGGGTATGTAGGTTTCTATCCAGAAACAAAACATATCTACTTAATGGGTTCAATAATTTACATAAGAATAGACAGTCACTTACTCTTCTGCCTTGCTCTTATCAATGTTTTAAAAGACTCGCCTTGGGGCGTGCCTAGGCGGCCTTGGAGGCGGAGCTGCATCATTTTCGCCTCTGTTTTAAGGGAGTTGGCGAAATACATGCCTAGGCTTCTTGGGGCGCGCCTAGGTGCCTGAGGCATCGATTGGGCGTCCCTTTTTCTTTTTTAAGTTTCAAGAATTTGGAAATTTTTGAGAGTTGCAGAGCTGTTTTAAGTTGTAGGCCATGAACACCAACGAAGGAGATGAAGAAGATGAAGAAGACGGCTAGGTTTTTTAGGCTGAGTTGGTGTTTTTAATTTTTTTAATGCTTAAACTGACCCCACTTGGCCACATTTATTACCCCATTATCTTCACTTTTTTTAAAACTAATCCCACTTTAAAAACATTTATTACCCCACTCTCTCTTTTCTCTTCACTTTTTATTTCTAATATTTATTTTCTCATATACTAGATATATATTAGATGAGCATTGTTTTGTTTTTGCTTTTATTATTTTCTTGAATATTCTCATGATTGGATGTAGAAAAGAAAACATCTTTTTATTTGGATTATTATTTTCTTAATGTTATATTTTTTTTTTTAAAGTTCGTTATAGTTTTTCTTTATTTTTAAGACTACCTATCCCACCCAAATATTATCCAAAACTCTCATATAATAGGCACTTACTTAAGTAGATGTTTGAAATTGATTAATTTGATTGCTTGATTAAACTTGGTTATGTGAGTTAAAGTTGTTTGTGACTATTATATTTTTATATGTATAAAATATGTATTAAAAAATTAGGTTTCAGCTTCAAGCCTTAAGGCTTTTGCCTAGGCGGGCCTAATCCATCAAACACCTCGCTCATGCCTTCGATTTTTAAAACATTGGCTCTTATAAAGGAAAACATAAAAAATAAAAAAATAATAAAACATGAAAGATATGTTACGTATTATATACCGTATAAGTGTTACATTTAATCAAACTTCAAGTTACATTTAGTTTTCTAATTTATTTTTGCAGTGACACAATGGACGATTATCAGAACCAAATGAAGGCATTAGCACAGAAACTAATCCACATTTTCTTCAAATCTTTGGACATTAATTTTGAAGAATTTGATTGGCTTAATGACAGTGGGTCAAGCAATCCGAGCACTGCTTTGCAACTAAACTCCTACCCGCCCTGCCCTGATCCTACTCGAGCCCTGGGCATGGCAACACACACAGACACATCCCTGGTCACCATTGTCCAACAATCCAAAACCAGCGGCCTCCAAGTCTTCAAAGACGGAGCCGGGTGGGTTCTGGTGCAACCCATACCCGGTGCCCTAACTGTTAACCTTGGTGACTATCTCCACATTCTCTCTAATGGGGTGTTTACAAGTGTCCGTCATCGTGTTGTGGTGAACCAGCAGATCCAGCGATTTTCCATGGCCTACTTTTATTCTCCCCCAAGGGATTTTACAGTCTCCCCGGTTCTCTCTAGGGTTCTGGAAAAAGTGCCTAAGTACCGTTCACTCACAGTGAAGGAATATGTCGATATCAAGGGGAAGCATCTTGAAAAGGCATTTTCTTTGATTCAAAATTAGTGCAGCTGATTAATCTTTATTATTTTAGAACAAATTTGGGGGAGATTATTAATTTATTGTTAGTTTTTTCCTCTTCTCTCTAGCATACACAGATTGCTTACTTTTTGTATTTCTTTTAGGAATCCAATTGGTCAGAGCCGGATTATATTACAATGCATTATATGGCTGTATTGCAATGTTTGTTTTATTACTAGTCTAATAACGTAAATACTATTATGTCATTTTCAACCGAAAAACAAATGACAACCGAGGACAGAAAAAATCAAACACATAATTTTGGGTGCAGAATATTCAAAATCCTTTGAGCTAATGGATAATCATTCTCATATAATGTTAATCACATGTCAATTTAGCTACATGATGAGAATGCTAAACAAACATGTCAAAAAAAGATATCGTGCGTACATGTTCTTTTTTTTTAACTTCCGGAAGATTTATACCTATGATTGGACCGCATGAAAGTATAGATGAATTGAGGGCGACATCCTTACGAACTCTATTGGAAAAGACAAAATCTAGCCATGTTCTCATGCAAAGGTATAATACCAAATTTGACTTATTGTCTAACTTTTCGATCGAAATTTCAATTAAAAAGCCTAGTGTAATTGGTTAACTATATTTTATTAATTTAGTGACAACTAAGATAAACGGTTATTCAAATGTTACATATTAATACGTTAAATTTATAAAAGAAATTGTTCAAGCAAAGGACAAGTTGTCTTCATGCGGAGACATGGAGACATGCAAATTTGCAGAGGGAACCACGTCATATATAGGTAAACTTAAAGACTCGTTTGAAAGTGTATTTGAAATGACTAAAAGTATTTTTAGAAAAATGTCTGAGTTTCAAAAGCACTTGTAAAAAACAATTCAAGTGTTTTTCTATGCTTACGGGCTTTTTTTTTACTAAAGTTTGGTTTCAAAAACTTTTGTACCAAAATCACTTTCAGCTATTTTAAAAATAACTTCAAACCAGCCATTTTAAAAGTATAAGATCCTATGTATTTTGTTGTATTATGTTGTATTTTATTTCTCTGATGTTCTGAAATTATGAAAATACGCCTAAAATGGCTAAATGGAAATTATAAAAGTTTAGAGCTCGTTTGACTGTGTTTTTAAAATGGCTAAAAGCGATTTTAGAGAAAATGTTTTTTGGTTTCAAAAGCACTTAAAGTGCTTTCTGCAATAAGCATCAGTTATGTGCTTCTTTCAGGAAGCACTTTAAGTGCTTTTCTAGAATTTACTTGCATTTTTACTAAGGATTGGTTCCAAATACATTTTTACCAAAAGCATTTTCTGTCATTTTAAAGGTACATCCAAACAAGCACTTAATCGCATTAAGCTGGCCAAGATTATCACCACCAAAAGACTCACCATCACTCATAGACTATAAGTCGAGCCTTCCGGGCTTGAATCTACCTCGAAGTGAGGAGATTTGAAACCTTGATTTTCAAGCCTAGACTTTCCGGCCGAATTCGGCTACTTTAGTGAAATTCGGTTTAGTTTTGGACGCTAACCGGTTTCTGAAATTTTTTTGGCCATAAACCTAGATTCTGGTGTAGTTCCGGCACATAGACAGCGGCGAGAAGAGGCTTCGACGATCGGCATGAGGTTGGAGATGACTGGATATTTCATAATAACGATGGAATATTATCTAACGGTGTCAACACATTACGTTAACTGAAGATATATTCCTTCCTTGAATATTCTTTCAATAAGGAAGATTTTGAACAACGGCGACTAAAAATTCCACCGACGGCGCTTAACGACTACCGACTAGTACGTGAACCTAGTTTTAAGTACTTCAATCCCCGTGTTGAGCAAACAAACGGAATTTCAAGACTTTTTCTTAGTATCTACGAGCTTTTAAGTAGTATAGTGGTTTCACATATAGAAGAGACTTATTCCAAGGAGTTTAGAGGCCAAGCAAGGCAAGTGGGGTACGACCCGATGACGTATCAATGAGTGAGCTTTGTTTTCAAACATATATTATGTTTGTATCATACTTGACCAATCCCGAAATTACTGAGCACCAGTCAACGTTATACCGTCAAGAACCCAGAAGAGTTTCCCTCCAACCAAGAGGCCAATCACAGCGCGACACGTGTCGACATCAGAAGCCAATCATAGCGCGACACGTGTCAACATCAGAAGCCAATCACAACACAACATGTGTCAATGTCAGAATGAAACTAGAAACTCTCTTCTATAAATAGAGATCATTCTCTCACAATATTTCCTAATGTCATTTGTACCAAATCATTCACTAGCACTCATTAAAGGAGAGCTTGAACCTATGTACTTGTGTAAACCCTTCACAATTAATGAGAACTCCTCTACTCTGTGGACGTAGCCAATCTGGGTGAACCACGTACATCTTGTGTTTGCTTCCTTGTCCCTATCCATTTACATACTTATCTACACTAGTGACCGGAGCAATCTAGCGAAGTCACAAACTTAACACTTTTTGTTGTACCAAAGTCTTCACTGATTTTGTGTATCAACATATTATATAATTAAATTTCCATAATGACTTTTTTATGTAGTTTTTACACCATGCCATGCTTTTACTTATAAATACAAGTGCTAGTCATGATGTTGAGGTTTATGAAATAATGATGGCATGGTCATACCTATTTTATATGCTCATCATTCATGCTTACACCAAAGTTTATAGTTCTTGTCCGGGTCAGGACTAACTTCACCTGTATGTTCACATTGCACTATTACGCTCCCATTGTGTCCTTCATAAGTGCCCGCTTGTACTAGTTGCTTTTGCATCTAGAACTCGTATGGGACACGCTTAGCGCTAATTTCACGTGTATGTAGTACTTCAGCGTAGATTATTACACCCAACCTACTTTCTACATGGACTTGTGTGTCTGCATTTTTTATGAGCATATGTGTTATACCTATTGAGTTATTTTTTATTTACCTGTATCGTTATCACAATTGCTTTTATACATTCACTTTGATTTTCATACTTATTTGCAGTATCATTTTGGAAACTATACAAAGTTTACAGTAAGACTATATTATGAAAAGTAAAGGGTTTAATAAATCCTTGTTTTTGCTCACTCACTTTCTGTTTTGCATCCTTCTATGACTTAGTAGTAGGATTATGTGGCGAGCGAGGGATCATTGGCGGGTTTTGACCTTCACTTTTGATAATGTAAAAATTATATTTCTCAGAGAAGAATTTATTTCTAGTATTCATTATTTGATCAACTTCCTTTCTTATTCCTAGTATTCATTATTTCATTTCTCAGATAAGAATTTATTTGATCAAAGAAATAAAAAACCAGAGTTCTATCCACTGTCCACCACCTCCGCCACCACAATAGCCCTAGGACAAAAGGGAACGCCGGTGAATGCACCAGCTCTTGAGTTGTCGCCGATCATCTTTGTCGAAGTAAGAGTGGGATAAAGAGAGGGAAGAGGAGAAATATTAGTAAGATAGAGTCGCTGATAAATCCACCACCGGCGATGGAGGTGGATGGTTGCTCTGTGATGGGAGCTCAATGTCAACGGCGTGGATGGGGGGTGGGGGGCAGGGATGGTTTTTCCGATTTCTGTTAGCAGTAGGTTGGGGCTAAATTAGGAAGTTTAATTAAAAAAAGCTTGTCATATTAACATCCCACATACTTAATACACCTCACATTTTATTTTTTAATTAAAATGTATCTTAATACACCCCACATCATTTCCTATAGTACCCTCACACCCCAACTCTCAACATACACCTTAAATTTCCTACCTACACCTCACATTTTCTACCACCCTATACTCTTTACATCTTAGGTGCAAATACATAAAGTCAACCAAATATCTTATTTGTTTCTTCGAATAGGTGGTTTCTAAGTTGTTTTTCCTCCTTGTCAAATAATAAAGATAAAGATTTGAGAATCAGCATTAATGGAAAGAAAAAAAAAATTGAGAATCCATCAGTTTGTGCAAAAAGGGATTTAGAAATGCATAGCATAATGGTTCTGCATTAACTTGATGAATACTGTTTTTGGATTGCTTCAAACTTTTCCAAAAGGTAGCCTACTCTTTGATAATGAAAAAACCATAAAATTCGGCAAAAAGTTACAAAAAAACTACGATGATATTCAGCATGAGCTTGCCTAAACCTTTAAAATTTGCTACTTGCCTCCATTGCTTCACAAAATTCTAATCACATCAGAAGAAATAAAACAT
This sequence comes from Malus sylvestris, assembly GCF_916048215.2. Taxonomy (NCBI): domain Eukaryota; kingdom Viridiplantae; phylum Streptophyta; class Magnoliopsida; order Rosales; family Rosaceae; genus Malus; species Malus sylvestris. Next base: position 12,565,351 of record NC_062267.1, read on the forward strand.
TAATATTAGTTTCGTCCCGTCTCATTAGAACTTAATTACCGTAAAAACCACTAATAAAATAAAGCAATATAAAAGATTGTTGTTGTATGAAACATTATGCGGTGCTTAAAAGGTTTGAAAGAAAGTAAGCCCAAACTAACCTTAAAAATCTGCAAATTGACAATTGTATGCTATTTATATAAGTCTAATAAGAACAATGTTTTTTGGTATGATTCTTGTCACAAAGCTACGGGTTTTTGGCGAATAAGCTAGCATGTCTCATTGCCAAACTTGAGACAGCAATTTAACACGGTAAAGTGTTACATGTAACGGGCGGAAGGTGAGAGTTGTTATGAGAGTTGAAGAAGATAAATAATATTAGGATATACATGCTACAAGTGATTTGAGGTTTATGTAGAGTTTATTTATTTAATTTTAAAACCTTATAAGGTCGAAATTGTCATTCCATATTAAGGTATACAACTCATTTAATATTAAATTTTAAAGAGGAATGTATTCAACATATTGTAGAGAACACCATTAAAAGAACATATTTCAAGCCTTCATTTGTGGGGAACACCAACTCACCTAGTGTTCCCGGAACCTAGAAAAATTTCTCCCATCCTACCTAGGATGTAAATATTCTTACTTTTATTGCATTTTTATCTATGCTTTTGACACTACATGCATTTGTAAGAAGGATTCTTCCCGTACTGCATCCCATATTGCATACTCTCACTTCTAGATTAAATTAGTTCTAGACTTTGGTTTTAATTTATTTGTATTTTTACATATCATTTGCATATTATGGATTTGTCATTTTTCAGGTGTCTACCATCATGCCTTGATTTTGATGCCCACTTGGATATCCAGGTCGAGATATGTTAGTACCCATTTTTGGGTTTGAAGAATTTAGCAAATGTTTTAGGAAAATGTTATTGTCATTCCAAAAATCTCATTTTATACTCTTCACAAGTGTATTTTTTTTTTCCAAATATAGAAAGTTTGGAGTGTAGAATAAGATTTTTGGAGTGCCAATAACAATTCTCATGTTTTATGATACAATTATTTTTTGGTTAATTTTGATGTATCCATGTTTATATATATATATATATGTGTGTGTGTGTGTGCGCGCGCGCGCATACTTTTTATGACAAAACATAATTTTTTATTTTGAATTTTCTTTTAGGCCACAAAAATATTTATACTAGTGATGAAAAAATAAATTGATATTAAACTTGTTATTCACGAGATTAAAACCTAAAACTATCACTTATAAATATATAAAGATAAGTCGAACCATATACTCTTAACAGTAATCTAACTCATTGGTCTCATATTCTTAACCGTTTGAAAAAAAAAAAAAAAAAGGTGTAAAATAGTTGAAAGCAAGATGCAGTCCATTAATTAGTTAAATTACATTTATATTGTCTAGCAGTAATGTCAATGTGTGATCATATAATGGGTGACTACCCTAATAAAAAAATATGTGTCATCATATCAAAGCAAGATGGAAACAAAAATGTCATCCTTGCTTCATCATTGCCATATATATTGAAATCAATCTGTATCAATTATAAGTTCGTTTTCAATCATATAATCTTTTGACTTTTACGGAAGCACTTCCAAAGAATAAGCCATGAGATCGGACCTTCGTCGGTATGGAAATAGATAACTTCAATTTCTACATCAACCTGATTTTCCTAATAATTCTTTATATCTTGGTAACCACTAATTGTTTTACTATTCGCAAATAATGGAGATAGCCAACCCGTTTGGTTTAGCGGGACTCAGTCTCCACTCTGTTGGAGGAGGTCCGCGTTCATATCTCATGAACGAGAACTATAGAATAAAAGAACAAATAATGAAGATAAACTCATTATCTACATGTACAAAATTCAATGGGGGAGTATTGTACACAAAATTAATTGATCTTTAATTTACAACTTATGACGAATGAGTTCCTCGTAAATTCAGTAAGCAAGCACTAGACCAACGTGCGATGACATGAAGATGGCTGAAACACCTCAAACTTCACATGCTACGGAGGTACTTCGATGTAACTCAACCTGGAAGATGTTTACCCAAAAAAAAAAAAGATTTTTAATTTACAACTCATGGTGAGCGAGTTCCTAATATCAATTTAACTAGTGAGCATGCGACTGATAGGCGGTGGCATGACGATGGTTGAACACTTCAATCTCTGGAGATGTTTGAAGCAGAACTTCTTCGGAGTACCTCATTCTTTGTACATTCCTCCTGAATGTTTAAAGATCTATATCAGTAATTTTGGGGGAGCTTGGAGTACTGATTAGATATATTTTGGCAAGAGCCAGGACAATGACCACCAATTCTTGCCAAACTGCTAAACAACACGCTTACATCTGTGTAGTAGTGGCCAATGAAAGTGACAATGCTAGGAAATTATAATTACCTAGATTCTGCGTATTACATTACAAGACTAGCATACACGACATTCTCTGAACTAGCAATGAATTAAGTGTCGCAAACGCTAACTATTAACTGTGATGTCATGATTACAATGCTTACCTGAAGGGCTTTTAAGAGTGAATAACAGTGCCTTTGCTCTGCACTTGCTGCAAAATACTTTTCCTTGAGAGCATCACAAACTTTTTGCTCTTCTTGAAGCCCAAGTTGTACCTTTCGAAGTTTCTGCAAGATAGATTTACTAGCAACCTTCAGAATAACTTGAAGCATCGGAGAAAAAGTATGCACAGAAGTTGAACATGAGTTCAGGATAAAGAAAATGATGTATTCGGTGCGTGCAATGTTGAATTCTTCTATGAATTGACATAAGCACAAATATTGTTTCCTTGAAGAGCATACAAAATTCATTTAGTCCGAAATAAACTTGATACAGGACTTGGTTAAATTATATCAGTTTTATCTTATTGGTCTCTCAAATTGGCTAATAGCTCAAACTTTTTATCTTATTTCTCTCTTCACATGGTGGGTGCATCTGTTCAGTTGCAATCCTTATCCTACACTATAGATGACACTGGAGATGACGCTATGGATGACAAAGCTATACCTATACCTGTACCTATACCTACGTAATGTTTTGTCTTGAGGCTTAACAAATTTTGTAGTGCGGAAGTTGTATAAAATTTACATTGATACTAATATCGGCGATACTATCAAGGAGCTCCATTGTTAAAAGTTCATTATCAACCATGAGAATTGGCCACACAGTAACTCAGTTCACCAAGTGGCTGCAAGGCATAATTTAATCCTCTCCAAAGCTATGTATACTTTCAATGCTAGTTAGAACTTTAACCAGCCTTTCCTCGAGGAAGGAGTAAAAAGGCCATTAACTCGAGCCCTTTTAAGGTCGTACCGATCAAAAGGCTAGCTCACTGGATGCTAGTAAATGGTTTACAGGAATGTTATGGGGGCAAAATCCTCATTTCTAATAAAAGATCAAAGGTTCCATTCACCAGCATGCAGTAATTGGTTCTCTTTCACAGAAAAGATGGATCTCTGAGGACATATAAATAGATATGTATTATGGAAACAGAAAAACAATGCTCTTTAGGATCAACTAAATCATACTTTCCAAGGTTAAGGAGTTAAATTTCTTCTTTTACGACAAAGATTGTGAAAAAAATTTCTAGGCACAATGGCGATTTCTTTTTTGATTCCCAACAGAAAATATGCAAGCAATTTGATCATATTTGGAGAATACCTGTTGACTGCCCTTTATGATTCCCTCCATGGAGTTGATAAGTTTCATGCGACCGTCAGTGCTATTGATTGCTTCTTGAAACTATGCAAAGTTTACAAGCAAAACAAGTTGGTATTAATGAGAAAATATACTAACAGCCAGGACTCGAAATCCCTCCTGCATAAATCAAAATTTCCCAAAGAAAAACGATGCAGCCATAACCATAAAAAGGTTGCGTAAACTACATCTACTAAGAAACATAAGAGTACTGATGGAAAAATTCATGGCCGTAGCATACCTGTGAACTTATTGAATTCAACAATGATGTTTCCTTCAGCATATATTCCTTGATCTCCAAAAGTGCATTGTAAGTGGCATAGTATTTCCGAGTTTGTTGAAGTTTTCCCTGAATTTGAGCATTCAATTCTGACAACCGGCATTCATACCTGCAGAGTGCAGACCCAAGATTGAGTCAGTCAGCGTTATTCTTACGGCCTGTTTGGAAATGCTTCGCAGGAATGTACTTCAGCTTATAAGCGCTTTTACAGGAACCACTTCTATTAGAAGCACATCGAAGTTCTATAAAAATCCGATTGTTTCCTGAAAAAAGCAATTGAAGCACTTTCAGAACGTTCCCAAAAGTGCTTTTGGATATCTAAAAATGCTTTTAGCTATTCTAAAAGCACTTCCAAACATGTCTTATTCTATCCTAAACACAGACACAATAATCAAAGACAATATATGCCCTGAACTTCAATTCTCATACTTTTACCAATTCACCAAAATTCTTCAAATTTGTTTTTCGGTGATTCACCAACTGAAACCAAAAACCATAAAATCTTAAAATTCTTATAAACTGAGCAAGAATGAACGCATACTGGACGAGCTCAGATTGCGAAGGAACATCATCAATCTGGCGCTGTACTGCCAACACTGCCCTTAGTTTAGCTGCAAGTTCCTACACATTAATACTTTCATCACTAAAAAGGATAAAACTTAATAAATCACCACTATTTTGCAGCAAATGATCACAGCTTCCTAGCGTTGCGAGCAACAGCAACAGAAAATTACCCTTTTCGCCGAACCGATTTTCGCCTCCGATTCACTCAACAAACGATCCAGTTCATCAGGAACATCCTCACTATCAAACCCATTTTCTATTTGGTCCTCCAATCTACGAACTTCGGCTTCCAATACGGAATTGCTAAGAGACTGGACTTCAAGCTCTTGCCTTTCCAACTCCTGCAATAACAGTATCGAATTACAATCAATACCCATCACCCGAAAACGACGACGCTTCGAGGGTAAACAGAGATTTGAGGAAAACATTGAACCTTCAGTGACTGCTTGAGCGATACCAATTTTTCAACCGCAGTTTCAGCGCCTCCCTTTTCGATTTTTTCCCTCAAACTTTGCAATTCGTTCGTGAAACTTACCTTCTTCTGAATCTGAAATTAATATAAATTTGAAAAAAAAAAGCCCACAATTTTAGTAAAAACGAATTTTGATTTGCCGTGAAAAATGAGAAGAAACCATTTTTTTCACTGACCAATTTGTTGAGATTGTCTTTTGACATTATCGACCTTACGAATTGTTTAGTTTCGCTGCAAAACAACAGAAGTTCCTGGAAACGACGGCGTTTCGTTCTGGTGCGTAGGGGCTTCGTTGCGAACAAAGGTGGATTGGGAGGTGGAGGGAGTTGACAGTTGAGGCGGCGAGGCCAGTAGGCGACTTAACGAACTTTCATTGTTTTGGGTTCGTTCTAAACGACGAACCGTTTTGTGTGGCTTAAAATTTGGGCCTAAACTATCTCCAACCTTTGGGTTAGAACCTAAAATTTTTAGCCAAGAAAATTTAGGTTTTAATCCAAAAATAATTTTTTTGCTTCAACTTTTCTGGGTTAAAATTTTAGCTCAGATTATTAAAGAATGAATTTATGCTAATTTTTTTTTTCTTAAAAGTAACTTTTTTAAAAGACAAAATTATGTAGACTATCATAATTTAATTTTATGAACATTTTAACCTAAAAATATTTAGATTTCGACAAATATTGAAAAATCACTAACCGACACCATGAAACTCGTGAAACACTATGAAAGAATATGAAACACATAAAATAATTTTTTTAATTACTTTAGCTGTTGAATTTAAATTTGGACCATTAGATTTTTTTTCTTTTTTTACTGTTGGATGTAATCAAATTAGATCTTAAAAGTTAGATTCAATGAATTTATAAATAAAAAAAATATACATATATGGTGGACTAGCCCCGCTAAACCAAGGGGAATCCTGAGCTAAATTTGGCTCAAAAATGAGTTTTGAGTTTTAACTCATATTTGCCCCAAGGGTTGAAATAAATTGGGGTAAATTTAGAACCTAAAATTTAAGTTTTACTACAAGGGTTGGAGTAGGTCTTATGGGTTTAGAGTATTGTTTGGTCGCGTTTTCTAAGGTGCGGGCAGCATTTTGCAGACCTTAGAGCAAGTCCACCCCTAAGGACTTTGTGCCAGCACCCAGCGCATTTATCCACTCAAGTAAACAATAATAGACCCCAGTGAACAGTAACAGACCAAAGCATCTCCATCCCTAAAAAAATGCGCTGGCACCCAGCGCATTTATTTGGTGTGTTTTTTTTTTTTTAAGTTTATTTCGGATATGATTTTTAACCAATTTTGGATAAAATTTCAAATAAACTTAAAAAAAAACACATTGAAATAAAATTACATACTCATCAAATAAATTTAAAAAAAACACACTAAAATAAAATTACATAAACTCATCAGATAAACTATAGAAAGAAAAAAATAATTTTTTTTTAAATTTTCTGTATTTTTTAATAATTTTTCTGTATTTTTTAATAAATTTTAATTAAGTTAATTAATATGGACCGTTGATCTTTGATCGGACGGTCCAGTTTAAAAGTAAAATTTAATTTTTTTTTACCGTTGGAAATCCAACGGTCTAGAAAAACTAGCCGTTGGAAATCCAACGGCTATCATAACACCACGTCGCTGAGCCAAGTGGGCTGACACATTTTCAGGAAAGCCTGAAACCCACTCGCGCCTTGCGCGCTTGTGTTGCACGCGCCTGAGAAACAGGCCAGCTTCTTGGTCAGTCCAAAACGTGCTGGGCTATTGCCTGGCATGGGCTGGGTGCCAGGCAACTCCACGGGCTGGAGCAAATGGACTGAGGGCTAGCTTGTTTTTTGGACTAAGGGCTGGGACATTTTTTTCCTGGTGGACTTGCTCTTAGGTGCAAACGAAACGTGGTCCATTGAATCAAATCTAAACAACTGAAAAACAATTTATCAAAATGAGATTACTATGAAATCGGGTCATCAATGACCCCTCACTAAATGAAAATGGTACTTGGCAAAATTTCAAAATTTTGGGAACTTAAAATCTCCCCTCCTTGTTATCAACAACAACCTACTTAAATTTGTCTTCTCCTTCCAAAACTCTTCATCTCCCGCGTTTGTTCAAGCATCATTGTCGTCGAAAACATCCTTATTGTTTGAAAACCTGTCCAAACCCAGTGGTAGTTGTGTTATGCTTATCTTCTCCAGCTTCACTGCAATTTCAAACATCATTTACGAAAATCAGGGAAGTTTGGTTGAGGGTTGTGCAGTTGGTTCCATTGAAAAGACATACTTTTCACTTCATTTGAGTTGGGTTCTGAGTCCTTGCACCATCACCGATGTCATATTTGATTCTTCCCATTCAATTTCAAATTTGGTGAGTTTTGAAAATGGAACCTTAAAAGTTAATTTTGTACTTTTTGTTAATTATGATAAATTAAGTTAGTTTTAAGGTTAATTATGCATGTTCGTTATGTAATTAGTTGAAATTGGTGGATATATGTGAAATTATTGAGAATGGTGCGTTGTGAAGTTATGAAGCTATGTTGACGGGTTGTGTAGAGGCTAGGTCGTTAACTGTTGTTTTGGTAAAGTTATAGTTTTGGGTTAGGATTGATTTTTGTTCTTAAAATATTGTTAATTTTATGACGGGAGTTGATATTGATTAAGTAATGCTGATATGTTGACGAAAGATATATAGCTATGAAACTTTGTTGACGTGTTGTTGCAAGTTTGTGTTTTGTTGAATTTATGTGTTTGTATTGTTATATGTATCCATTTACATACTTATCCACACTAATGACCGGAGCAATCTAGCGAAGATCACAAACTTAATATTTAAGATAATATTCTTTGGTGTATGCTTTTCGCAAACGATATAGTGTTGATAGATTGAAACGCAGGAAGGGATAAACGCGAAGCTTAACCTTTGGAGAGAAGTGTTGGAATCTAAAGGTCATCGCCTAAGCCGATCAAAGACAGAATATATGGAGTGCAAGTTTAGTGCAAACGGAGGCCAAAATGAGTTAGGGGTGAGGATCGGAGATCAGGAAATACCAAAGAGCGACTGTTTTCGCTGCCTAGGATCTATCTTGCAAAAGAACGGAGAATTTGATGGAGATCTCACCCATAGAATACAAGCTAGATGGATGAAGTGGAAGAGTGCATCCGGCGTGTTGTGTGACCGTCGTAGGCCACTGAAGCTCAAGGAAAAATTTTATAGGACGGCAATAAGGCCGACAATGCTGTATGGCATAGAATGTTGGACGGTGAAGCATCAACACGTAGGTGTAGTGGAGATGAGGATGCTTCGTTGGATGTGTGGGCACACGAGAAATGATAAGATTAGGAATGAGGATATCCGAGGTAAAGTAGGAGTAGCCGAAATTGAAGGAAAGAGGAGAGAAAATCGGTTACGGTGGTTTGGACATGTGCAAAGAAGGCCTACTGACGCTCCGGTTCGAAGATGTGACCACGGGACAGAGGTTCAGGGCCGAAGGGGTAGAGGAAGACCTAGGAAAACTTTGGAAGAGACCCTAAGAAAAGACTTAGAGTACTTGGATCTAACGGAGGACATGACACAAAACCGAGCACAATGGCGTTCTAGGATTCATATAGCCGACCCCACTTAGTGGGAAAAGGCTTTGTTGTTGTTGTTGTTGTTGTATTGTTATATGTATAGGATATGGCAACCAATAGTATTCAACGAGCAACCAAAAAGATGTGTATAGGCAAACGGTTAACAACATATCCCAAGCCCCCCATGTGCTAGGATTGATTAGGGAGAAGCTTAAAGAGGCACATCTTGGTGCCTTTAGGGCCACTTTCTTTGGCCACCTCGAGCGTGCTAATCAATTGGCCTTTAGTGAGCAATTGGTCCATGAGTTGTCATTGCATAGAGCAGCAAACCAAAGGGTTAAAGGCCTTGAGGGGCTGACTAATTTAATAGGTTGAGGGAATATTTTCTCTAGAATTAGGGTTAGCAGGTGAAAGTAACAAGAGGAGGAATGAAAAGGGCAAAGGTAAAGCCAAGGCCGTCCTGAAGAAAGTCACAATATATATATATATATATATATATATATATATATATATATATATATATATGACTTGTGGTGCTTGAAAGGGCGTTTAAGGAGTGCAAGAACAAGGAGGATGTTTTCAAGCTAGGCTTGGTATACTTTTCTGAGGCTGTATTGATTTGGGCAAAGACCAACGTCATTGTGAATCTAGAGTACCCTTACCTCGTAGAAGATATGGATAGGTTCAATAGCTTTGCATGGGATTCCATCTCATTTGAACAACTTCGTGACAGCCTCTCGTTTGCTACTTTGAGGAAAGGTAGAGGTAGAGTTGAAGGAGATGGTGAGGGAGATAAGAAGGAAGAAGAAGAAGTTAAGGGAACCAAAAGGAGGCAGCGGTCCGGATGGGGCTGCAAAGGATTTTCGTATGATTTTTAGGTAATATGTGTTGCTTTCGTTGGTAATGTTGACTTTATTTCTGTGGTGGAGTAATAATTTATTGAGCAATACGTGCAGGTGTGGGCATGTGAAAAAATTCCCCAACTTGAGAAGCCCTTATGTTACTGCAAGATCTTAGATCTGAAAGCTACACCGAGAATTCTGCGATGCAAGACAACAAAGAAGTAACTGATCCACGAGTAGCTGCAGTTGTATATAGCCGAGAGCCAAGAGGTATAACTGTATTGCAAACCTTTTGAAATTTATGGATGAAAGTGAATGTCTATGAATGTTGTATGTGAGAATGTATTTCTGATGCATGGCTTTAAATAGAGAGTGTTCCGATTGAAGAGAAAAGGAACAAAGTGTACCAAATGTAGGCGATGATGATGATATTGTGATTCTTGACAACCTCACTCCCGACATAAATGATGTCAGTGAGTTGAAATTGAAAATCAAGGAAGGTGTCATTAACGCGATTGGGCCATGAGGAGGAGATTTCAGAGAGGATGATGCTGAAGAAAGTGGAACAGTTGTCGAAGGTGGTAAAGGAATTAAGGAGGGATGTGAAGGAAAAACATGCAGAGGAGAAGACGAGTAAGAAGAAAAAGAAAAAGATGTGGGAAAAGAAGAAGAAAATGAAGAGGGAAAATATGAAGAGGGAAAAGAAGAAAAATGAGAAGATAAAGAAGAGGTGAAAAAAGAAGAGGGTGGTGAAATTGGCAGTGACGTAGAAACTGTTGTGGAAGAAGAAGAAGAGGAGGAAGAAGAAAAGGGTGGTGAAAATGAGGTTGATGAAAAAAATGGTTTGGAGGGAGGGGAGGAAAAACCAGTGGGCGAAGATGGGAATGAGGATGAGGAAATAAGGGCTGAAGGCAAGAGGGGAGAGGGGGTGGGGTGAGGGTGAGGGACCCAGAGGGAATGAGGTAATGAGAGCTATGGATGACGAGGGTTGGAAGGTGTTTGTAGGGATTGTTGAATGGAGCAGTCCCTTAGATGTATGCCGCGAAGATGGTTCGAAGTGTAGCTGATGAGTATGAAGATTTGAAGAGTTCGGATGATGACAATGAGGAGGTGATATACACACTTAAGGGCGAGCAGGTGGGGACCAAGAGGAAGGTCCCCTCCACAAGGGCGACGTCAAAATTTGTGCGAACCAAAATGGGGCAGTAAAAGAAGATGAAAGTGGTTTGCTAGATGCCTTTATTGTTTGACGTCGCAAAGTGCCAAAAAATATATGTCGGTGAACCCAAGCAGGATGTTGTGCAACGAGAAGCATTAATTAAAGCCAAAAAGAGAAACTGCATGGTTTAGGTGATGGAATATTTCTATGACTTCAATAAGTTGAAGGAGAAGGCAAAGAAGTAAGTTACTCTTTAACATTTGGATTTTATGGATGCATGAAAAAATTGATTAATGACTAGATGAGGTCAACTGTTTTTTTTGTTACATTCTTAGTCCGGTTGCCCAATTGGAGATACTAATTTCTAGCGGCAGCTTCTGGACCAAAAAGAGTGGTTGTCAACGGATGTAAGTGGCTAAACTCTATGTGTTATGGAGTGGTATAAATGTGTTGAGATTGCATTGGCGTGAAATGAATAAAATTTTGTATATTGCAGTACATTCACTTGTAGCTCTATCTCCTGCTGAAGCATCATGATGAGGCACGGAGGATATGCAAGTGTTGACCATCAACAGAACAGACTGGTTTCTGGTAACACATCCTACATAATTTCTCCTAAAATTGAAAAGTTTGGCAATATTGTGATGTTGAGTGTGTCTTCGTACATGAAGTGTCGTACATGTTTTTTGATAAATTAACACTTGTGGATAGTCGTACTATGAACGTTGCCATGCTGAGAGGACAATTGAAATGAAAACTAAAGGCCGGAAAGGGGTTGCATCCAAACAGTTTGAGCCGGTGCCGGTGAAAACAGTGACGGGGAAGGGGTGGAGTTTGGTAGATCATGGGTGGAGGGTGTGGATAGGGTGTACATGACCCCTCCTGAACCTTGATCACCATTAGGTTGCCATAGAGTTGAATCTTAAAGGTGGGAGAATAAATGTGTATGACTCTATGAAGATTGCAACCCACTCGCGGCAAGCTTGTGCGAAATTGGCTCCCATCGCTCATGTGTTGCCAGTGTCCTCCTAAGCCTTTACAACAATTAATGTAAGCTATACAAGGCTATAAGTTACAAGAGTACCAAAACCTAATTATAACAAAGCCCAATCGGGTTGTGCTCACTTTAACATTTTCCTGAAATATCTTACTCATTGCAAGCGACTTATAGCTCAAGTGGTTAAAAACGTTTACTCTTACACTCGAAGTGTTGTTATTGTATTCACCGTCCTACCCTCCCCAATATTGTTCCAATTATACTTCGACTACTTAATTTTAGCAAGCCGAACCGAACTGCTAACTAGTCTTACGTTACTGAATAAGTTGAGTGTTGGAATTTTATAGTGGCACATTCACAACGAGTTTAGGTTACTTAGCTAGCCGAAACAGCGTAATTGTATGATCTTGTAAGTTTACAATTGTATCCTAACTGCTAATTGCTGATGCCAATTTTAATTATATATTCCATGGTGCCTATTCCAATGCGAAATTGCACCAGTGCCAATGTCTATGCAAATTTCCAATGCTAGTAGTACCAATGCGCCAGTGCAAGATTTTAATGCCAATTTCGAGTGCAAACTTCCAAACAACAAACAAACTGCTGATGCTAGTTGACAAACAAACAAATTGATCCCAATCAAAGATGACGCACATGGCTTGATCGACATTACTTTAGTCTAAAGTAAGGTTTTCAATTGCACTATTCAAATGAATAGTGTTTTGAGATGGATTTTGAGTTATTTACAAAATTCATTTCAAAAAAGAGAGATCTTCTGCTTTACGTATTTTCTTTGAATACGCATGTTGGATATGGTGTGCATTGTCTTACTGTATATTGGTGTAGGTCGTGATGTCATTACACGAGTGTGGAGGCAATGTCGGGGATGATGTACATATCCCATTTCCTCATTGGGTGACAGAAATTGGCCAAAAGAATCCTGATATATATTTTACTAATAAAGAAGGGAAACACAACACTGAATGCTGTTGAGGTATAGTATTCTAGAATTACCTACTTATGCTGGTCTTTTATTTCTATGGATTGCCGTAGCTCCTTTCCTATATTTGTCTTCTTTTACATGTTCCACTCATGTTTTAAAAGAAACTATTGCTAAACCTATTCCAACTTATATGTTCTATATTTCTAAGAATTTTCCTTTTGTATGCTCTAAGAATCAGACCCTATGCTTTCTTACTGTTTAATGCTGAGAGTTTTTATTCTGTTGCATTATAATGGAACCAATGCAGGTTTACTTCGACTACATGAGGAGCTTCAGAGTTGAATTTGATGAGTTTTTTTAAGGAAGGAATAATATCAGAAATTAAAGTTGGATTAGGTCCGTGTGGAGAGCTACGGTATCCTTCTTATCCTGAACAGCATGGTTGGAAATATCCTGGTATTGGTGAATTCCAGGTACCTTAATAAATGGTGATCCCTCCTTTCATTAGTGGCATGCATAATAGCTAGGGACTGACGGTTATTTCTAAATGTTAAGTTAATAGCCCTTCATTTATCTGTGGTTATGACCTTAAGCCTGTAGCTCATTTGATTTTTTACCTCTATCTGAACCTTGAAGTAGTTCTCTGATTCAACCTGGTTTGGTGCAGTGTTATGACCGATACTTGATGAAGAATCTGACGCAGGCAGCAGAAGCAAGGGGCCACTCCTTCTGGGCCAGAGTACCAGATAATGCAGGTTCTTATAATTCCCAACCACATGAGACAGGGTTTTTCCGTGACGGAGGTGATTATGATAGCTACTATGGCAGATTATTTCTTAATTGGTACTCCTGTGTGTTGATTGATCTTGGTTATCGGGTACTTGCTCTGGCCAATTTAGCTTTTGAAGGCACACGCTTTGCTACAAAGGTGAGTCCCTTTATTGGACATTAGTTCTTCACAAGTTTATTTTTTTGTGGAGTTTCTTTATTTGATTTATGAGCAGGTATCAGGTATCCACTGGTGGTACAAGACTGCCAGCCATCCTGCTGAATTAACTACTGGATTTTACAACTCCTGCAACCGTGATGGGTATGCGCCAATTTCAGTAATGTTAAAAAAAAACATGCGGCTGCTCTGAATTTCACATGTGTTGAAATGCGCATATTAGGCCAACATGAGGGCTTTCCGGAAGCACTGGCAGACCCCGAGGGATTAATTTGGCAGGTAAGCACAGAAACTCTTATGTAATTACTCCCTGGATCTTAAGCGTATGTAAATTAAGCAATAAATATAAATCGCCACTGTTTGGAAAGTGAGCATCTGGTTTGGCTGGATGAGAAGAATCTTAAAAAGCATCAATTAGACTTTTGAGCTGAATATGCATTCTTCTTTTATTCTTAGGAAGGTGGCCAAATTTAGAGTCCGAGTCAGTTGTTATTTTGTGAATAATGGATCTGCTCAGATTCATTTTTCTCCATTTGTCAAACACGTACTTTAAAATTTCTAACTAACATGGGCAAGCAACACTGGATCAAGAGGGCGGGTCTGTTGTTACATGTAAAATGTCAGTTTCAATAGGCTTATGTACTGAAATATTATCTGTGAAGCCTTTTAATTTGTTTTCCTTTTTATAATGTTTTTGGATTTCATTTTTTTTTGTCAGGTGCTGAATGATGCAAATTCCTACTTTTCTCTGCCTCCTTACTCTCTACTTGCACCAGTTGCGACACAGAGAGAGGGAAAGGGAAGAGTGGGGATCTCACCGCCATGGATTACGTCGCCGGTAAATTTGTAATTTTTGTTACTGTTATTTGTTAATTTATCCGTTTCTATTTTTTTTTGAAGGTCAGTTAATTAATCAGTTAATAGTGTTGCTGTTTAATTAATCAGTTAATAATACTGCTGCTGATGATTTAGTTTTAGTATAACGATGCTATTAATGATTTGGTTTTGAGTTTAAATCTGATTAGCGAAAATCGGAGGGTTTAAGGTTATGCACTTACTTTGGATGCGACTGCCAAAGAAATTTAAGCTTCTGCTAAGGTAATTATCGATAATTGGATTGTTTCATGCGATCAAATGTGGTAGTGAAATGTTAAATTTTATGGCTACAAGTTTCTAATTAGAATACTAATGCTGCAATTCATGATGATCAATTGTTCTGACTTAAACAGTTACTGCAAATGTATTGTTGTTTTGTGATGAATGAGTTATCTTTTGCATATAAGACTTTTTGTTTCTCGATACTAAGTCTAAAATAGAGATTTCAGAGCAAAATGTTGATCCAGTATAAACGAGTTGTGATTTTGTAGTTTTTATATGTTTCCAGATGAAGTTAGGATCTGCAAAAATTAGAAAGTGAAAAAGTGCACAGGAAAGTGATGCTGACTCACGAAAGATGGTTCAAATCTTTATTGGAGGTGTATTGGATTTATGTTTCTGATGTGTTAAGTACATTGTTAGGACTATAGATTTGGATTGAACTCAATATTGTCCGTGTATATAAATATATGTGTGTATATAGATGTGTGTGTGAATATATGTGTGTGTGTATAGATTTATACATAAAGGGAAGATGGATGGATAGGTGTATGCTTAGTCCGTAAAAGAAGAAGAGAAAACAAAAACCACACCAAACAACTCGCATTTAAAGCTCTTTTTCTTTTTCTCTTTCTCTTTTGACATAAATCTCTCTTTGTTAGATTGCTAGGAGGCTACACTGTGTGAGGGTCATGTATGTTTTATTACGGTCGTATCTATAGTTTTGGGAACTGGAGGAAAGAAGTGGAACAAACCATTTGCATGGCAGAGGCCGACTTGATTTTTTCTCGAATTTGTAGTGCACAAAAATGGTTTAGTATATATGTAAAGGGGATGAGAGAACGCAGATATGCAAATGCTGTATCAAAGATGATTTCTTTACAGAGTTCAGTGCTTACATTTGTAGTTTTAAGATCAGTGTGGATGTTTCATAACATTGAAGGATTCCTTATTCCAAGAATTGTTATTGCATTCGATTTCGTGATTCGAATAGTGAAATATATCTATGAGCTGTCTTTTTTCTTAGTCAAAATATAAGTTTATATTATACTAATAAATTATTTCGAGTATATATTTGAATGTGGTTGGTGAACTTGGACTGAGTTTGATATGTTGATCGCTTGAAGCGAATCGCTTTGTAGCTATGATTTGATTTTCAAGAGATTAAATCACTGTCTTAGGCATCCTATTTCCTAAGAAATCTATTGAGCTATGTTGTTCTTAGTAGGAAATTATGGTTGCTGGTGTTAGCAATGGATTGAGTCTTTCTATTTGCTATGATTATATATCTAAACAAGCATGACCTTAAATTAGGTGCAAATAACAAATTTTGTTCACAAAAGAAAATGGATAGGTGTATGGTTATTAATTTTTGTTTTTCTTCCATTACGTTATTTGATTTTTTTGGTTGTTACTATTGTGAAATCAAATCCGTTCCATGCATTGCGGTTCCAGCAGAAGCGCGACGTTCAGGAACTATCTTCTTTCAATTGCTCCTTTAACATAAGAGGGCATACTAGCATAAACTCTTTGGCACAAGGTAGAATAAAACTTATGTAATCGACTCATTTTTCATGTCATGCCATGTTGGTTTGGTGAAGTTTATTTGGATTGTGTAAACACAGGAATTCCTGCGATGAACGAGACAAGAACACATGTACAAAATAATATTTGTATTAATGATTTAGGGGTTACAATCTCTTCTACAAATTTAGCCTTTGATTCTATCTTTGTAATGGGTATATTTGTTGATTTTGTTGATCCAAAGGGTCGTCAGGGCTTGACTAAGAACAGATGATGAATGATGAACACTTTCTTCAAGGGTCATCGGGGCTTGATCTTGAATTAGTGGAAGTTTCTTCAAGGGCCGTTGGGGCTTGGTCTTGAAGGAGGATTTTGAAGAAGAACGAAGAGGACTTTCTTGATTATTCGGGATTTGCTTGAGGGCTTTAGAGTTTTGAGGTTTCAAGGCTTTGGTGTGAGGTGAATTGGTTATGAATTGGTGTCCCAATATGAAAGCATTGGCTTCCTATTTATAGAATTCCAAAACTTGATTTTTTGGATTTAAATAATCATATGAAATAAATTATTTCTGCAAGGTGTTGACACGTGTCATGTTTGATGACTTTTCCAATTTATTTTGATTTTTCGTTTAGTCACATGCTATGTGTAAAATTTATGTGACACATGAACGTTGAAATTTTAATTATTGATCAACATTTATTTCACCAAAATTTCGATGTCTACAAATGCCCCCATTTCAAGGTGCGTTGTATACATGTGCTTGTCATGTGTAGAAGATGCGTTTTGAAGTCCCTTACTGCAGATGTCGATCCAAGGGCCGTTGAGGGTTAATCTTGAACTGGGCTGGTAATTTCTTCAAGGGCCGTCGGGGCTTGATCTTTAATTTGGCTGGAAGATTTTCTAGTTTCCTCCAATTGTTGATTTTCCACAGACTTAATCTTAAACTGGGCTGGAGGGTTTTCTGGTTTCCTCCAAAGGACTTTTCACAGACTTAATCTTGAACTGGGTTTGATTCAAGGGTGGTGGACACTTGATCTTGAATTAGACTTGTGATTTCTTTAAGGGTCGTTGAAGCTTGATCTCGAACTTAAACATGACCACGAGCAGTTTTAGGACATGCATGCTTTGAAAGATCAAGGAAGTTCGCAGCATTTTCATATGAACCCTGAGCAGTTTGGTTGAAGATATGATCTTCAAGGGTTATCAAGACTTTGCTCTTCGGTGACAGTGCCATCGAAAGGTTTTTGAAGCTTCTCGAGCTCTTTGATTATAGCGATGACGGCGGGCTTGGATTTGACTTAGACTCCTCCGTCTGGATTATGCAATTTGGCCGAGAAGGGTGTCCTGCCATAATGATTTGTTCCAGCTCATCGTGCTGCATTCTTCTCTGCTTGTTTCTTTCGCCTAACCGAAGTGGTGCGCAACCCTTTGCCTTTAAATGGTTATTCAGAGCATCACTTTTCAGCCACTCATCCATGCTTGGCAGCTTCAGTGTAAAAAGCCAGCACCATATCAACTGTCTTGAAGTATTTGCTGAGTTAATTCGAGACCCGTCAACAGTTGAAGATGAGCACTCGAGAATAATGCTAGGTAAGCAACCAGGCAAAGGTTCCAGGCAATCAGTTCAGTTCCTGATCGGACATTTAATTTCAGATTCCGACTGATTGCTTCCTTTTTCCTTGTTCTGCAGGCAAGAGTAAGGGCAAAGGAAAGGATAGGGAAAAAGCATGATATGAAATACCTTTGATTTCGACCCTGATGATATGAGATACTTTTGTTTTTGAAGAAGTAGCGGATGATCAGCACATGTATTTGTTGAGCTTGTCTCCACATGCTTCGATGCATCATTTTCACTTGCCTTTTCTGTTCTCCAGGCAGATGTGGCATCTTCTCTAGAAGCATAAGATGTTGAGATAATGGGTACTTCGAGAGCAGTGCTGAGTGAGCAATCTAGAAGGTTCCAAGCAGTCGGTTCCTTATCAGGAGCTTGAATGGAGGTTCCGACATATTGCTTTCTTTATCCTTATCTTTGTAGGTAAGAATAAGGATAAAGGAAATGACAGGGAGATTGCATGATATGAGATACTTTTGCTTTCTACCCTGATGATATGAGATACGTTTGCTTTTGAAGAAGCAGCGGATGAACCAGCACGTATTTTGTTGCGCTTGTCTCCACATGCTTCGATGTATCATCTTCACTTGCATCATTTGTTTTCCAGGCAGATGTGGTGTCTTCTCTGAAAGTACATTAACGGTTGAAGATAAGTTGAAGGCGATGCTAGGTAAGCAATCAGGGAAGGGGTTTCCAGGCAGTCAGTTCCAAATCAGAAGGTTAACTCCAAGTGCCGGCTAATTGCTCTCTTTCTCCTTGTCCTGCAATGAAGAGGGAGGACAAAGAAAATGATAGGGAGAAAGCATGCTATTAGATACTCTTGCTCTCAACCCTAGTGATATGAGATACCTTTGTTCTGGTGTGGCTTGGTTGAAGAGGTATTTCCAAGGAAGAAGAAAACTGAGTATGTTGAAAGGTTTTAGTTGCAGATGCATTCGGCAAGGAAGAAGGGTCAGACATTTTGAATGTGTGCCTTGTTATAGAGGATGAAGGTCGAATTATATGGTGATTTCCTGATAGCAAGTGGCAGTGTGGATGTGGCCTTGTCACCCACACTTGTCGGCCAAAAATGTGGTAGTTGGAATAATGGACTTCACACGTTTTCAACTTTATCAGTGATCTCTGGCAAAGTTGCACGTGATAGCCGAAAGCTGAGACTGCGTCTGAAAAGTGTTGACGGATTTTACGCAGGAAAATCCGGGTTTTGAAATTCAAAGAGTGGTGTCTCTTCGATTTTTTTTTTTGAACAAGTGGTTGTGTTGCCTCTTCTTTTTAAAGAGGTGTCAATTGCATTCAACATGCACACTTTAAAGATTGCCCGCATTTGAAAATTGTCTTTGCTGTATTTCTGAGATTTTACTCACTCCAACCCTTTTCTTTTACCATCTTTTTGGAAATGGCTAACTCGTCTAACATTTGCTTAGATTTGAGTCTCAGCAGTGACACAGGTGCACCGTGTCAGGGTAATATATGGCGCTCGTCCTTCTTCTTTTCTAATGGCCCTATTACAATTGAAGACTCTGTGATGAGGGATGCAACAACGGCTACGGTTGTAGTTAGGAACCTCATCGCTCCTAGAGATAATAGGATACTTTCACGACGATCCGATGAGTTAGCTGTTCAAGACTCCCAGGCTCTCAGTGTTCAGTGTGCGAACTCTGTTTCCAACATGGGCCAACGCTTACTTGTTCGGGCTCGCCAGGTTAAATCATTGACAGCCAAGGTGGCAACTCTTAGTCAAGAGATCAGACAGCTCAGACGCGAGAATAAAGAGTTGCATGTGCTTGCAAATAGTTATTCGACGGGCATGAAGAGGAAGCTTGATCAGCTGCTGGACTCCGAAGGTCGGATTCAAAGTGACCATCGAAAGTTTGTGGATGTATTCCAGAGGCACTTTTTGCCTTCGTCATCTGGAGTTCGACTAAGTATTGAGGCTCCGAATAAGCTATCTTCAGTGCCTCCCTCCTTTAGGGTTTCGCCGAGTACTAAGGCTCCAAGTACTGAGGCTTCACATAAGTGACATTTATGAAGGCTCCCTTTTTTTTTTCTTTTGCTTTTCTTTTCCTTTTTTTTTTTTGACTCACTTGTAATTTCTTAGAGATATCAATGGACATGCTTTATTTTATTCAGTATGTTGTGTTAAAACGTATATCTGACTAAGATGTGTTGCTTCACTTTTTTTATTTATTTTTTATTTTTTTAGATGGTGCCTGATGCACTTATTTCCTTTTAGATGGTGACTAGTGCACCCATTTCCTTTTAGATGGTGACTGGAAGCATCATTCTGTCGCCACCACCCTTTTCCTTTTTCCTTCCTTGACTTGCTAACAGTGGCATGCACTTGTGAATAGTGGCTTGAAGATGGCATGGCTGGATTCCTCAGTGGGTTTCCTCGCTGTACTGCACTCTCCGCATGCGGACCATTTTCATTTGCTTCTCTGGAGACCATCATTTGCATAGTCACTGCACCAATTTTTTTCTTTTTTCTTTTTTCTTTTTTATTTTATTTATTTATTTTATTTATTGTTTTTTATTTTATTTTTTTTAAGATTTATATATATATGTGTATGCTGCATCGAATGAAGGGCGGCCACCTGCAGCGGGAAATGAGAAGCTGGAGGTACTGAGGCGGTGCAAAGCGTCGAGCTTCACGATCGGCTAGTTGTTTGACAGCGGTCGTTGAAGTTCTTCTCTGATTCAAATGCAACAGCAGAGGTAAGAAAACGAAGGAGGTCTTTGGGTGTGAGTTGACAAACTTTGGTTTTGTCAATCACATTCAAAGGCAGCAGCCATGACGGAGGTGCAGAAGCAGCTGAAGCTTGAGGTAGAGTGTAAGGCATCGAGCTCATGACCGGCTAGTCGTTTGACGGTGGTTACTGACTTTAGAGAACCCTCAGAATCTCACTGACTGTAAACCTTTGCAGCCTTAAAAAAAAAAGAAACATGCCCACATCATGCACGTCATTCCTCTGACCGTTTCAACACATTTAGCAACTCGACCGAGTCAAACAAGCTAAGACAACTTCAACCTCTTGTCGAACTTGTTGACTCAGATTATAGTTTTAGTCATCACACAGATCTGGTCCTCATCCACCATCGTCTTCTACCATCAGAAATTTCACGGGTCATATCGAAGGAAGAAGACATCACTGCAAAGGGGAGAGACAGATTGACTGCTCTTCCGAAGCTTTTTCACTGTTGTCAATAGCACCAATCTTCGCTCCTTCAGTTTAGCAAAAGCTTCAAGATCATCAGTAAGTCCAAGTGGGTCAAAGGCACATTCTGGGTTTCTTGGTGGGCTTGAAGGATGATGCGGTGGCTGGGCGCGAGGTCCAAAGCTCTCTGGGCCGATTACGGGACAAGGAGGCGCCATGCCTTGCAGACAGAAATAGCAGGCGCTGGAGCATTATTTGTGAGGAAGTGAGAGGAGCGGAAGGTGGAGAAGAAGCAGCAAACGAGCAGGGTTTGAGCTTCGAGCTTGGAGGTTCAGCCTTGCGATCGTTTGATTCATATGAACTAGCTGCTTATCTATTGAAATCGCTTTAATAGTCATGACTTGCATGGCTAAGCTACCGCTTGAGTCGGCATCGGAAAGCATGGAACCAGAGTACTTCCTTGGGCTTTCCTTCCTTGGCGCCCTTAGCGAGGCCAGGGTGATCACAAGTTCGTGCCTCGGGTGCTCTTGTTCCTTTGGCGGAGTTGATGCAGGGGTAGAAGAGGCAGTAGAAAGAGCTCTTGCCCTACTTCGAGTTGTGACGCCTGAAGTGACATCGCCTGCAGTGATGACGTTCTTATTCCTTGCATTGGCTGCGAGAACAACTTGAGCCTTCTTTGATGTCATTTGTGCTTTTTGCGGATTCAAAGATAGAGATGAGAGGTAAAGAATGGTCCCACTGGGCGTGCCAAATTTGTAAACATGGGAATTTCTGCGATGAACGAGACAAGAACACGTGTACAAAATAATATTTGTATTAATGATTTAGGGGTTACAATCTCTTCTACAAATTTAGCCTCTGATTCTATCTTTGTAATGGGTAGATTTGTTGATGTTGTTAATCCAAAAGGCCGTCGGGGCTTGATCTTTACGATGAACAGATGATGAATGATGAACACTTTCTTCAAGAGCTGTCGAGGCTTGATCTTGAATTAGTGGAAGTTTCTTCAAGGGCCGTTGGGGCTTGGTTTTGAAGGAGGATTTTGACGAAGAAGTTTCTTCAAGGGCCGTTGGGGCTTGGTTTCTTCGGGATTTGCTTGAGGGCTTTAGAGTTTTAAGGTTTCAAGTTTTGGTGTGAGGTGAATTGGTTATGAATTGGTGTCCCAAAATGAAAGCCTTGGCTTCCTTTCTATAGAATTCCAAAACTTGATTTTTTGGATTTAAATAATCAGATAAAATAAATCATTTCTGCCAGGTGTTGACACGTGTTCTGTTTGATGACTTTTCCGATTTATTTTGATTTTTCGTTTAGTCACATGCTATGTGTAAAATTTATGTGACACATGAACGTTGAAATTTTAATTATTGATCAACATTTATTTCACTGAAATTTCAATGTCTACAGATTGTTATGAACCTATAATTCTGTTATCCGAATTGCAGCATATAAACTTGGTTGTTTCCTTCTGACGCCATTGAGACACAAATGTTGTTCCTGCATTAAGTAATTTTCTTTATATTGAAATTGAATAAATTTAATTTTCCTTTATATCCAAATGTATTAAGTAATTTTCTTTATATTGAAATTGAATAAATTTAATTTTCCTTTATATCCAAATGTATTAAGTAATTTTCTTTTGTTTCTTCTCTTTCTAATCAAAGACGTTCAGTTTTTTCCCACTCATTGTACAATGTGTTTATATGCCAACTCACTTGAATGTATATAAAAGCAAAATTGCTTATCTTATCGACCTCATTCACTCATGTATCCCTCTATTTGTTCAAAATTGTGTTGAATTTAATCAACTTAAATGTGTTTTATTCATCCGATTACGCCTTAAACAGCTGGTTGCTGCAACAACATGCAGGCATATTTTCTAGTTCATCCTAAACCAAGCGTA
The DNA here is from genome assembly GCF_916048215.2 of Malus sylvestris. Lineage (NCBI taxonomy): Eukaryota > Viridiplantae > Streptophyta > Magnoliopsida > Rosales > Rosaceae > Malus > Malus sylvestris. Next base: position 12,588,124 of record NC_062267.1, read on the forward strand.
AGTAGCTAATATTTGTCAAACTAAGAACCACCTTTAGTTTTGCGGTTCACAACCATCCTAGACCAAGCATGAACAGAAAATACTAGAAATTTGTACCCGTGCATTGCCGCGAGATTGAAAATTGTATGAAAGATTGTATTGCAAAGTTAAATTCCTTAGTTTAACTTGCTTGAAGTAAAAGACATCAAAATCTGAATCAAACGGAAGGGAAATTCTTATGTAAAACAACCCAGAAAAGATACCATCTTTAGAATCAATTCAAGTATATTAGCAACGCGTTTGCACTCAATAAAGGAAACTAAACGAAAGCAAACCGCAATTCTTCTAGCTCTATTCTTTGGCCTAAAGAGAATTTGTGGGCAACAACCCCACAAAAAAAACCCTTTCTTTATTTTGTTAAAAAAGAGCAAACTTTGAATCAATTGTCATTTCAAATTCCAGTATATGATAACCAAAACAATAGGAAGCAACTTCATCAAATTAACACACCATGAATTCTAAAATTTTGTTAATCAGTAAGCTAAACTCACATGTCAAAATTAAAATTATAAGAATAACTATTTCATTTGGTTGAAAGTATAAAGATATAGTAAAAGGCACTAACATGAAGTGAGTCTTCCTCTCTTCTCTCTTCGTCTCTTTGACTCTCCCCATGTTCACTCCTGCGTCAAAACAAACAAAATTCTTAATATAGAAATTAATCTCTTGAAAACCCAAAACTCTAATGTGTTTATTTATTCTACTATATAATTTCCCTTCTTTGGAAACAAACAAAAGCAGAATTGGATAAATTTTTGTGGAAATTCATAGTTGTACTATGGAAGACGAACATGGGACAAATTGGGCAATAATAATCCATCAAACAAAATGTACACCATGAAATCAAGATTCAATATGACACAAAAGGAATGTCAATATTTTAAAAGGCTCGCCTCATGGTGCACCTAGGCATCCTCTGAGGCTGGGCGTGGGGGTTGTCGTCTCTGTTTTGAGGGAGTGGGCGGAAGGCGTCGTCGGAGCCGCCTAGGCGCACCTCAGAGGCTTCTGTTTTCTTTTTTTATTTTTATTTTTATTTTTAACTCCCAAACCCAAATTTTGGGTAGGTTTTAATTGCCTTATACCTCTTCCTTGCACTATTGTCTCTTTGCCTTTTTTTGTTTTTGATTTTTTTATATAATGGATGTGTGCGCTGGCATGCATTGCTATATATATGCTCATTGTGCTTTTCATCCTCTATTTTTTATATGTATACATAATATATATATATATATATATATATATATATATAATATATATATATATATATAATATATATGTATGTGTGTGTGTGTGTGTGTGTGTGTATATATATATAATGTGTACAATGTGTGTATGTATGTGTGTGTATATATATATATATATATATAATGTGTACGTATATATTTATAATATATGTGTACGCTCAGTGTATATAATAAAAAATTTAGGCCTCGTGAGACTTCGCCTCACGCCTCCCTATGCCGGGCTATCCCTCGGACGCCTTGCTCACACCTCACACTTTTAATACATTGAACAAAAGCAACCATACTTATTCATAATCAGTGCATTTATGTTCAATTATCAATTAACAATTTTATACCTTTTATGTCACGGGTATGGGACACTAGAAATTCCTATGCCTCCTTGTCCATCTATTTTCCAATCTATGATTTCCTTTTCTTCTTAATCATCCTTTGAGCTTCCTGCAAAAAAACACATACATGCAAATGTTTTGAGGTAATAATAACAACCACTGAAGAAAGGAGGAGCACTTTTGTTGTAATTCACCTTTTGGGAAATCGGAGAAAGTGCTAGAAGAATTTGATTCTGATTCCGTCCTGAATAAAGTTGCAGTCTTTTAACTTCTTTTAGGACCCAATCATACCTAAAGAGACATTTAACTAATCAGATTGATTGACAAAATGGATTTTCACATAATCTCAAAAAGGTTTCTTTTAACCACAATTTTAAGAAATAGATCAATCAATATATACGCAATCACAAAGCTTGATCACTTAAAAAATGTAACCACAGTAGAGCAACAAAAATGAGAGAGAACAAAAATCTGGAGTTCCATTTAAATTTTAATAGCACAGTCAATGATAGCTAAAGGTCGTACCCAGTGCACAAGGCTTCCGCTTTACGCAGGGTCTGGGTGAGGTGAGTGTCGGCTAGCCTTACCCCCATTTATGGAGAGGCTGCTCCCAAGTCTCGAACCCGAGACCTACCGCTCATGGGCAAAGGCACTTGCCATCGCACCAAGTGCGACCTCTATAGTCAATGATAGCTAATTATAAATTATCGAACTCTGTAATACGATGGATACTTGGAAAACTAAGAGCAAGACTAGTGCAACATCCAACTACTCCAGCATTAATGACTGCATAGGAAGAAAAAGTGAACATGATATAGTGAAGGAATAACGTAAAAGTACTATTTCTACATTCAAGTTCCCATACCATCATCCCTTCCTTGCAGCCTCTTCAAATTGCATACAACCAAAATGTGCACTCCAGACAAAACTGCAAATGTTCAAAAAGGGAAAAATATAAAAAGAAACCTTTACAACTGAATTCAAAGAAACATTCTGACATTGTAAATAGCATTTCACATAATAAAAAAAACTAAACTAATTACACTCAGATTGCAATAATATCATTTAATAATAGGAATTCCCATACCTTGGCAGAAGATCCTGCATTTGCAAAGGATCCTTTAAAATCTTTTTTCTTGAACAACCCTGCACTTGCAACATATCCAGGCCAGGTAAACCAACAACACCCTCATGTTGAGCTCTCCTCTGCATATGTATCCCTTGTAAGCAATCTTAATCAGTCAGTTATCATGAATATACAACTTATATTAATTTTCTACAATATAACAGAAGAGGACACTTTCACTTAAGCAGCACAAAATGATATCATCTGCATTTCTTTCCAAAATCCACCACTCTTATGCCTTTGCCTGCACAATTTTTTCTCCAACATAGCCTACCATGATGATAGCACTATCAATAATTAAGACATAAAGAAAGGCTATCCTAGCTAGGCAGTATCATTGGAGTAAACCAACAACACCTAAGTAAAGTAGCAGACCAAGTTTTTTTTAGAATTGATGTCTTAACATGTTTAAGTAGCGAAGCGAAAAGATTACAACACATTGGATGCGTTAACACATCCATAAGCTAATGACTCCCTCTCCGATTTACCCCATCATTCTTAATATATTCAACAATGCAGTTGCAATTAAAAGTCCTTGGAAAATGCCAAGCTACTATAAAGACATGATGAAAACTATATCTCACCTTACCCTCTTGTTGGCATAGACAGTATATCCGTCCTTGTTGTTCGAGGTGAATGATAATCCTGAACTCCATTATCATCATCGTCGAGAATGTCTTTGGCTTTTCTAGCAAGAACACCCCAAAACCCATGTTTGGATTCATTAACATTCTTCAATGATGTATACTCGTGGCTGAAAATCGAATGGAAAGCAGCAAAATTTAAGTAATGGGTAGAACAAAAACTGGAATCAGATACAACAAAACACACAATTCACGAATGAAACAGCAAAAAACAAACCCCCAAAAAATTTAATGAAGAATTCTTTATAACAGGCATGTTGATAATACCACGAAAAATTGCACTTCATTATACATGCCTATTGTTTTCTCTGTCCAAATATGAAATTGCCATCATCTTTTTCGGAAGCACCAACCAAAATCACTTCTCAAAGAGTTTATACACAGAAGAGAGTGGAAGCTTATCCAAAGCCAATTTCATGTTGTTCACTCCTTCTTCTTCTTTTTCTTTTGGACCCAACAATCTGTGGGTTTGATTGCAGCATAGTGATTTAGTTTAAAATTTCAAAATTGATTATATATATGTAGATAATCCTAAACACTTAAATTAAACATGAAATTGAAAAGAACACTTCAATCTGACTAAAACTACAAAGGAAAAAACAAAGACAGAAAAATGTTCAAACCAATCTATAAGCCAAAATGATCCCCCAACATCAATAAATTAACAATAAAAATCTAAACCCATATAAATTCACAGGAAAATCAAAACGCGCGAAAAAATAATTGGATCACAACTGGTCAGGTACAAAAGGATAAATTACAAATCCAAAAGAAAAAAAAAATTCACAAACAAACTAAAACTTCAAATCGGTGATGACCGTACCTTGAAAAGGGTATACGCACAAAGTTCTTCGAGATTGATCCCAATTCCGACGTCGGAGACTAAAATAGAGTCCGATTATAAAGGTTTTGCAGCAATGATCGCATAGATCACCCTGTAAGTTATAAAAAAAAATAAAAAATAAAAATAGATCACCCTGTAAATTATAAATAAATAAATAAACACAAAAATCAAGCAAAACCCAATAGGCTAATCGGATTAAAAAGCTACAAAATGCTGGGAATTTTACAAACCAAGACAAAATTGAAGTCCTGATCCTTGAAGTTCTCGAGGATTTCGGACTTTGCTGGGCTGGAGAGGGTAGTTTCTCGGACCAAAAAGTAGGTGCGATGGCTGGCCTAGACGATGAACCTTTCGGTGCCGTCGATGAAGAGGATTTTGGACCTGGATACCATCAGGAATGGGATTGGGGGAAATCGGAATGGGATGAGTTGGAGAGAGAAAGCGAGTGATTCGATTCGAATTGGTGCATGAAGGAAGAGGTGGAAGGTCGGTGAGGATGAGCTTAAGCTCCTACAGCAATCGGAGGTTGAGAGCAATAAAAAGTTACGTGGCAACAATCTTAGAGGAGATTGAAATGAAAGCACGCCCGTAGAGTGCGAGAGACATCCATCAATTTGTTCAACCAACCTCTTTTTTTCCTTTTTTCTTCTTTCACAACATTGGTGTTCACCGTAATGTGAAGGTAATAAGAGCCATTGGTGAAAGAAAAATCTTGCAAGTACTTGTAAGAGTATCTCTAAAATAGATGTCAAATTTTAAACGTAAAATTTGAATTTGGTAGTTTATATGGCATTTTGACATCTTTCAATATTTTGCTCTGCATCCGGTATGTCAAATTAAATAGTATTTTATTACACTATTTTATTTTCTTTTTATTTTATTAAAATATTACTTTCTGGGTTTGGAATGAAGAGTTTGGAGGAACTCGGATTCTCTCATGAATCCGCGGAGAACCCTTATATCCCAGTCCCACCAAACCCGGGAAAACCCTTCCATTGTATTAATTCTGTCATCGGTGAGCCGCGAAAACAACGACATTGAGCTGCAATTCCAATTGCTTTGACTACCAACGTTATTTGCCTCACTGGGTTGCAATCGGAGCGCACAAAAACCAGCTTGAAAAGGCCTTTGGAGAGCTTGACAAATGCACGAAGATAAGAAATTGGGGCGGCGGAGAGACAGGGGAAAGGGAGGGGAACCGCGTCGTCGGGTAAAGACGTTGACGACAGTGACGATGAGGACCACGACGATGGAAATGAGGACGGCAATGCTGTAGAGGGAGATGAGGAGGACGACGACGGTGCAGACGGGAAGGAGAGAACGATGTGGGAGAGAGATGGGGTAGGATGCAAGTCCATGCCCATGTCTCTGGCTATGGTGGCAAGTCTGTAAGTGTCAGTGACAAGCTTTTTGATTGGGAGGAATAGGAGAAATGGGGTTCTCGATTTGCTACTCCTTCTGCTTCTTCCTCCGCCACCCGTTTGTTTGTGACTACCATTGTCGTCGTCGTGATGTTGGGGGAGAAGGAGAGAGTTGTTGTTGATGGTTTCTTAAAGAGTAATGTCATTCTTGGCATGTTTGTATACCATATTTATATATAACATCTGATGTGGACAGTCCATCATTAAAATTAATCAAAATTTAGTTTAAATTAAAAATCATTTAATAAACTAATAAATAAAAAAAAAAACTAGAATTAAATAGTGATTGTGGTATACGAGGAGTCTTCTTCTTTCTTTCTAGAAACCAATTTCTTCCAAGATTCAATCTTGCAATCCTGCCGCAACAGAGCTTATAGCTCAAGAAGAATGTAGAGGAAGTCAAGCACAAATATTCATAATCTGATCATGAAAATGTTTCTACTTTTTATTCGCATTTACAAGTTGTAGAACAATATTAATTGACCTGATAGATCTACTGTATACAAAAAGTGTCAAAAAATCCAAACCAGAAAAAAAGTACAAAAAAATCTTAGAACCAGAATATTCGTCATTTAATTGCAGAAGCAACAATATGAGCCCACCATTTGAGATTGTCTTTCATGTCAATTTCATTCTCCAATGCAGGAAACCCCGAATTCATCAATGGCTTCTCTATCTTCCTCTTCTCCTTGACCTCCCAAGCTTCAGAAAGGTACAGCCTTGTAATTGCGAACTCATCAGAACTCTCATCTTTGCTATCATCCTTCTTTCCCAATTTTTGTAGCCCATGAATGATTGAAACCAGGTTTGAATCTTTATCTTCCTCTGAGAAAACAAAACCAAGATCCATAAACCCTTTTATCTTCCTCTAAGAAAACAAAACTCAATCGTTGCTCATGGACCTGGTGTGCCTGGAAGGAGAAGACTCCTCATATACCACAATAACTATTTAATTCCAACTTTTTTTTAATTATTGGTTTATTAAATGGTTTTTAATTTAAATTAATTTCTGATTAATTTAAATGATGTGAATGTCCACATCAGATACCACATAAGGTGCTATATAAATGTGGTATAAAAATATGGTAAGAATAACATTACTGTTTCTCCAAACACAAGAAAGCGTACCAACTTCAGTGGCAGCATCTTGCCTTTATAAAAAATTAATAAAAAAATATTTGACGCTGCTGTCAAATTTGACAGCAAGGGGAGAGCTACTATTCCATATCATGACACATCAGATTTGACTTCTCAGTTGGAAAACATTGCAGCGGTCTTTTTTTACTGTTATTGTTGAATTGGATATTTTGACATCTTATTTGGAGATGTTCTAAGAGGTTAATTGGACTACTCCGCATATTGCAAGAATTTTCAAGAGTTTGGACTACTCCCTATATTGTCAATTACTTTTATAGTGAAACCTCAACTTCATCACCTAAGGTAGTGACGAAGACTAAAGAAACTGAGAATCATAATTTTAAATTCTCAATATCGAGAGAGAAATGCAGAGGCTAATAAACTTGGTCTATCCCTTTCATTGTCTAACCAAAGACGACAAAAGCTTGTAGTTGTGGATTTAGACGCAAAATCGTGTATCACCATAATGAAAGCATACTTAAGAAGAAGAGCAGCAATCACGACCACGTTTGATGGACTAATGAGCCGATTAAGAGTCAACGAAAACTGTCTTGTCATCGTGATTCACGACTAAGCATGTCTGAAGTTGAAACAAAGCGAGTATAATGCAGGGCTTAGCTAGCTATATATGATTACAAACCGTGATGTTGATTTAACTACATATAAGTTCACATGACTTCTATTTACAGGCTTGAAGTTCAAAGCTTAGTCTGTATCACATTACATCACGAGATAAAGATGTATACGGTGGGGTTTGAGTTTTCATAATTCGTATGCAGCTAATGTGTCAATCAGGTTTGAGTTTATGTCTTTTCTCCCATCTGATATGAAGTTCAAATTTAATTAAAAATCAAGTAGTACAACAAAATACGATACATACAACAAAATATCTTCGTAGTTAATTAAAACAGAGCTTAGATATATGGCGCGACAAGTCAATTGTTAGAGATTATATTCAACACCAACATTGATGGAGCACTGTCTCTGCACTTCTTAAAAGCTTTGCACTCTTCTTCGAGGACTCTGAAAAAATTGCTGTAAACTAACTGACCAACAATTTTTTACTTTTCATTGTTTCAATCCTACCCCATTCGAAAATTTAGCCCGTCTAAATTTGAAACTTGGCTCCGGCCATGCTCAAAGAGTTGCAAGAATACAAGCTACTCCACACCTACGATGTACTCAGCTAAGCTAATTATAGTACCATTTCAGTGAATGCCCTAATTTACACAAGCCCATTATATCAGACATATTAATTATTCAAGTAATGTATAAATGTTATGAAACATAAGTTTTTTCTGCACCGCGCGTGGTAATCACTTGTTGTTTATACTGTTGATATTGCTAATTAACTTACAATTATCAATAGGTGGTCCATATGTTGTCGATATTTTGTTTTTAAGTGTAGTTAACTACAACGTGAATTGATTGATGAAAATATGTGATGGTGCCATCAATGATCATAACTAACAAAACCAAACATGTATAATTTTTTTTTCACCAAACAAAATGCAAGATACTTTCTATTTATCAAATATCTAAAGTCTTAGCCCCAATACATATTATGATTATTGTCTTGCAGTAAAGTAAAACATACCAGACATTGACATAGTAACCTTGTTGCAAAACACACATCCTCTTAACCCAATAACATGGATATTATATGATATAATATCAAACTCTAGCATATAATTCGAGTGCATCCTCACGAATATTGGACGTGAAGTATGTAAAGTATGCACCAAAGTTGAATGGCTTGTAGAGCAAAGGATGCTCTTTGTCTATAAATTCTTGAGGCACTTCAATCACCACCTCCTCTTTTGGCAAAGAGAATAGGGCATACGAGTACCTCTCTTTGTCCCCACTCATCATAACCCTGTGCGTCACTGCATGAAGCCTCCCATTGCTCCAAGCCTTAATTGCATCCCCAACAAAGACCACAACAGCTCCCTCCGGGACCATCACTTCAACCCATTTGCCTTGTTTGGTCAGAATCTCTAGGCCTTGCACATCGTTTTGGCACAGAATGGTTAGGGTGCTTTTGTCAGTGTGAGGCACAAGGCCCAGGGCAACTGATGGCGACGCCGACAGTGATGTTGATGACGAGTCAGCATTAATGTTGATGTTGCCTGGAGTTGGAGGAGGAGGAGGAGCTTTGTACTTCATGAAACGAAAAGCACTGGTGGTATTTTGGACATGGGAGTCATAGTGGTTTCCTAAACCAAAGCTCTCTAAGATCATCCTAAGGATGATGAGATTCAATTCCATCATCTTGGAGCACATGGATTTCATTGCCTCACTACAACACAAGAAAACGAAATACACATATAGTCAACGGTAAAAACAACATATGTCGTTTTCTCATTCAGTGAAGTTTGTAAGTGCAAAGGCGACCACTAGGAAATTATAATCAATCGAGGAAATAAGGAGGCCGGAAGATGTATATGACATGTGGTGCATTGTATCAGGTTAGGTTAACTTGTAAGTACAATCATACAATTGTGCATAACAGTACCCATTACTTATTATCCATGACTAGCATATATATACATGATGTACCTTGGATTTTGAATAACAATATAATCTTAAATAATCTAAATTATGAAGAAGGAGATTGATTTGACCACGGTGCAAAATAGGGAACGCACTACTTTAGCCATTTTGGTAAGTACACATCTGTTAAAAAAATGAGGAGTATGCAACACAAAGACTTTTCAAAAGATCACTCATCCTAGTACTACTCTCACACAAACTCGCTTGTGACATGGGATTATCAAGGTCATGAATATGCACGCACCTACCCATTATTATTATGGGGTGTGATATCTACACACTTCTTTTTACTTCTCCCACACCTTTTTGATTTTTGACCGTCGGATCGGATGAATTGAAGAAGATCAATGGACAGAAATTAACAAGGGGTGTGTGAGAAGTAAAAAGGGGTGTGTGGATAGCACATCCCTATTATTATATATAGACTGTCGTGATATGGGTGTGATATATATTGAGTCAAATTATATAACATATTTGTTGACTATTGTAAATAATCCAAGAAAGTGCAACTGGCTGCTGGGGGGTTTAAATGAAGCAGTTACATATTGCAAAAGAAACTGATGATCTTTCCCCCTTTCCCTGTGCTGGAGTTCTACAAGGGCATGTGCAGGCATGATAGCGAGGACTATATAACAATCATATAAAGCTGGCACTCCTTTAATTCAATCTGTTTGGAAGGGATAAGCCTTATTAAATGAGGCATTGGCTGGTAGCGAGGCTGTTGGGTAGCAGCCATTGTCATGTCAAATTTCTGGAGTTTTAATGTCATCATATATAAACTATTCTTTAATGCTTTTGCTTCGTTTGAATGTGAGCCAACTTAATAAGGAAAGATTCTCAATCATATATAGTAGTAAACCCTTAAGCTAGCACAACAATTTTCTAATTTAACCTAAACAGGTAGTGATTAAACTTCTGTTTAGTTGCAATTAGTATTAACTTATAACTCCTCAAATAGCTATTCAAACCTTTGAAGCCATGCATATGCACGATCTATGACCTTTCATCGGTTTCAACTTTTGGCAAACGAAAGTATATACGACCTGAGAGAAAGTTTAGAGATGACAGAAAAATGGGTCTAAAACTTATTCTCGCTCTCCGTTTTTCATTTGTGTGAGTACTTTGAAATAAATAGAACACTAATTTCAAGTGCAAAACACAAATTGAGAGTGAGATTAGCAGACGTCCTGGAAAACAAAAGCAAAATGAAAACTTGGCCTTGGATATATCTTGATGAGAGCTATGCATGCATATGTACAAAAAAAAAGTCTAATGCAAGCTATGATCAAAGTCAAAGCTACATGTTTATCTATAATTGCAAAGTTTAACTAAAAAGCAAGAAAAATCTCACCAAAGTGCAGGGTTTCCTTGAGGCCACATGAGGTTGGTGAAGGCCTGCGCTGCGTCAAGGCAGCAAGCGTCGTCAATGCCGAAGCTTTCGTTCAAGGGAATGACAGGGCTCTTGCCTTCGTAGCTCTGGTAAGGCTTCGGACTTGTGTGCTTCTTCTTGGTCTCTTCAGGCAGATCAAACAAAGCTTTCATTGCCGCCACCATTTCTTCACGTAAACTCATTGGGATCTCATCCTTCACTAGCAAAAGAAAGCAACCATAATCCTCACATACCTCTCTCACTTTGTTACCCATAGCTTTCCATTCCTCACTCCCTTGCTTTAACACTAAACCATCTGAAAAATCAAGAATTGGGAGTACTTGATCATCCATCTCCATCTCTCTCTCTCTCTCTCTCTGTCTAACTGTCTCCCACTCTCCGACTCCTCTCGTAGTTTTTAATCAGAAAGGAATCACTCAATTTATAGGAAGCTAGTTCCATACACTGTAACTCCCCTTCCCCCACCAAAAAAAGTCCAAAAATTAAATGTGTCTACACTTTTAGCTGGTTATTTGCGCAGTACTACTCCACTTTCTATCCTCATTTTTTTCCCTTGGGTTATATAGATTTTACTTATGTCACAATGGCATGTCATTACCTTTGTTATTTAGTAATTAAAAAGAGTAACGTTAGAGGGATTGTTTTATTTTACCACAATAAAATGCAGTTCACTTTACGTAATGTCATCTGTATATGGTAAATTCTTTGTGATAAATTTTACCCCAAGTAAGAATCATCAAAATATGAGAAATGTTGTACGTTGATATACTATTACAAGAATTAATCATTAGAAATTAACAGTTCAAATAATTTTCATATGCGTTATACTTTTTAGTGTTTCTATAAAAAGCACCTGTAGTTCAAAGAGTTGATAGTATTTATCCTTGTACCAGCGGTTTTTGTTCGAAACCTTCTTCTCAATAGTGTTTGACAAAAAAATATAAATATATAAAAAGCAATTAAAAAAAGTGGACGTCAAATACGTTCATTGTTGAAATTTTAAGATGTAGAATACATACCTTGTTGAAATTCTAACCAACAAAAATGAATACATACTACTAAAAAGGTTGGTGTGGAAAATATGAATTGTTAAAACAACCCTACAACCAATTTTGTCTAGGTTATTGAGAGTGTGAATCTTATACCGGAAATAAGGGATTTTGCATGTTGTTATAAGTAGTGAGGCTACTTCTCATATTGTCCATTATTTTTATGGAGGAACTTTAACTCTCTTCATAGTATGACAGTAGGTTAATCCACTTGTTGAGCTTCCACATGTCCTCACGTCAGTCAATATGTATTATCAACGTTGTGGCTTAAATGACTCCAGATGTGAGGGAGCGTACTGAAAACGTGAATCTCACATTAGAGAATTAAATGACTCTACATGTGCTTATATAAAATTGAATTACCCCATATATTATCAATTGATTTTATGAGAGAATCTCAAATTCCTTCGTAACCTTCACGTCTTTGTTAAGAGTTCTTATAGTTATGATAAAGTATAAGTAGATATAAGCCTATTGGTGTTATCTCAATTTGTGAAGGTGAGTGGAAAAATGGGTTATGACTAAGTTAGCACTTCAAAAAGTAAGTAGAATTACGTACAAAGAAAGAATTACTAGATCGATGGTTAAATTTCCAGTTATGCAATTAAGTACAAAGAAAGAATTACGTACAATTCACAGTTCTCTAAGTTGAATTGTTGAAAAGTAAAGAGTTGTTTTTTTTTTTTTTTTTTTTTTTTTTTTTGCAACGGATCATATCATAAACAAAGCCAGAAGGCAGAGGAAACATGGAAAGCTGGCAACCGGCAAGCAAAGGTACACAACCATGAGGAGATGGGGCCTATTTACCCAGACAGAGTTGCGCATCTCCGGAACCTGGTGCGATGCAAAAAAAACCGCCTATTCATTTCCCGATCTTGGTATCCAGGACCATTTGCATGTAACTATTGAGGCACCAATGTCTTCAACACGGGTTAGCACAGGGAAAGCCTCCCAAGTTGCTTTGCTAATCGATTCCTTTAACCAAGTGATGATAGACAGAGAGTCGGATTCCATAACAACCTGGGTAAAATTTTCTTATTTAGCTAGAAGACAACCCTCAAGCACAGCGAGAGCCTTAGCAGCCTTCACACTTGACGCAGAAACCTCCCTCCTCTTGACCGCAAGACATCATCCAAATGAGTCTCGAATCACCACTCCAACTACACCCATTAATTCCCCCTGCCTCCAGCATGCATCAACATTAACTTTTGCCATTTGGGAAGGTGGGTGTCGCCGCACTGGGGTTGGCCATACCACACAAACCCACATCCAACGCAATTGAATTGACCGTTAGTCCTGGATCAGGTGGCTTATGGTTAAAAACAGCTCAACAACGACCCTTCCAAATATGCCAGCATGTGTATGCTACTCTTGTAAAGAACAACTTCCTCTCATCCTTGTTTATTGGGCATGCAAGCCCCACCATTTTAATCCAATCCGCTAGAGTCGATACCTCGGATCTTTGCACCCTATAGTTCAGAGGGCCCCCCAAACCAAATACGATTAAGCCACAGACAGAGTAGTAAGTGATGTTCAATTGATTGCTCACCACAAATAGGACAGATTGGGGACTGAGCATATCGCCATCTAAATAGACTTAATTGTGTAGCCAAAGCCCCCCGTAACCCCTGCCACAAGAAATTTTGAATCTTGGAAGGGGCATCAATACTCCAATAGCTGGAAGAAGAAGAAGGTCGGCACGACCTTGACCGATGAGAATTAGCATGCAGCCACCAATAGCTGGATTTGACGGTATAAAGGCCCCTAGGATGAGCCTGCCAAATAAGGCGATTGGGGCAACTGGGTATCCCCACATGAGTGGCAGCAATGGCGTCGCAATCCTCATCAGAGATAGTAGACCTGATACTATCTAATTGCCACTACCGAGTCTCCAAATATGATGGTAGTGACCTTTTGATTAGCATCATAGCTGGTACCATTTGTTGGTGTAAGGTGACCCTGTTGAGAATTAAGCTGCATTCTTGCTTTAGAAGTTACCCTGCAGAAGCTAAACCTGCAGATGAAATCAAAAAGGAGCTGAGAAATGTGAAGAAATTAAGACTTTACTAAATCAGGAGTAGCCATTGAAATTCAACAGCTAGTTTCTTTTACCAGTTTAAGAAAGTTACAGCTGGTGTTTTTTCTTCTTTTGTCTTGTTAATTGGACTGAGCCTTCCCATCTTCTTCCAAGTGGATGGATGATATCCTCCAATAACCATTTATGGTCGGAGAGGAGTTCTAGGTTCCTAGATGTAGGATCTGATTTTAGACCGGTTGTAAAATGATATAGTCTTTTTGTAATTTGTCTTTTGAGATATAGAGAAAATACACAGACTCTTGCTCTTCCTACCTTCTCTTGAAAGAAACAAATTTCTTCAAACCTTTGCTCAAAGTTTCAATCTTTTATCAACCTAATCGATATGCCTGGTACCATTTCAAACATGGTATCAGAGCTATTGGTCTGATTCCGAAGAAAGGGCGTTATACTGTGAGAGAAATCCAATTCCGAAAAAAAAAAACCAGAAAACCTTAAAGGTGGTTCTTTTATTGTGACTCTTCGTATTCTAGCTCAAGAAATGGCTGGATCGAGCACATCTGGTGGTGATTTACGAACACCACAATTTAATGGATCAAACTACGATTTTTGGGCCATTAAAATGGAAACCATTCTTATAGCCTACGATCTATGGGATGTGGTTGAAGCTGGGTTACCTGAACAACAAACTCCCAAAGAAGAAGGCTCTGAGGAAGAAGGAGAAAGCGAGACGGAAAACATTCCGGTTGAAGCTCCTGTTGTTACAAAGGAGGAGAGGATCAAAAATGCCAAGGCGTTGAGTCTCATCCAAAGTGCAATCACTGATGAGCTTTTTCCCAGAATCCGAAATGAGAAGACTGCAAAGGGTGCCTGGGAAATCTTGAGAAGAGAGTTCAGAGGAGATAAAAAGGTACGAGCTGTGAAATTACAAGCCATTAGAGCAGATTTTGAATATTTAAGGATGAATGATGTTGAATCTCTGGATGACTATTTGGCTCGGTTCTTTGAGATAGTAAACAACCTGAAATCTCTAGGAGAAGATGTAACCGAAAAAAGGATTGTTCAAAAGCTGTTGATGAGTCTAAATAGCAGATATAAGTCCATAGTGTCAATCATTGAGGAAACCAGAGATCTGGACAGTATTAGAGTTGAAGAAGTCCTAGCCTCAGTGAAAGTCTATGATAAAAGAGAAGACTTGCATGATGAAAGAGATAAATACACTGGTACAGAGAGGGCATTCAGCAGTCTCAAGGTTGGAGGAAACGGAAGCAGTAATGGAAATTTCAAAGGCTCTCAGTATAAGACAAACTCAAAATGGACTCAATATAAAAAGGGGAAGAACTGGTCTCAGAATGGGAACTGGAGCAATACTAGTGGATCAAACTGGAACAACAACTCTGGAGGAAGTTGGAACAATAAGTTCAATCCACAGAACAAGCAAGGGAGTAATAGTCAAAGTGGTGTGAAACCACAGTGTCAAGTCTGCGAGAAATACCATTTTGGTGTGTGTAGATATAAAGGAAAAGCTAAGTGTGGAAAGTGCAATAGGTTTGGTCATATGGCAAAAGACTGTGATAACAACAAACAAGTGGCTAACTGTGCCAAGGAAGAAGATGTAACCACTGGTACAATGTTCTATGCTTGTCACTCAGCATCAATAGAACAAGATAAATCTGTGTGGTTTGTGGATAGCGCTTGCAGCAATCACATGACTTCTCAAGAGTCTCTTCTATTGAATCTTGACAGATCAGTGACTTGTAGAGTTAAAATGGGGACTGGAGATTTGGTTCAAGCAACAGGCAAGGGAACACTGGTAGTAAATACAAAGCATGGGAAGAGATACATCAATGAAGTCCTGTTGGTTCCAGGATTAGATGAAAACCTGCTGAGTGTTGGTCAAATGATGGAACACGGCTACTATGTTCTGTTTGGAGGCAACATGGCTGTGATCTTCGATGACAGCAACCTTGAGAATGTGGTAGCCAAGGTAGTAATGACAGGGAACAGATGCTTTCCATTGTCTCTTGAATCTATAAATCCAGTGGCCAGAAAAGCATCAATTGAAGAAGAGTCTTGGATCTGGCATAAAAGGCTAGGTCACTTGAACTTTGCAAGTCTGAAAAGGATGCAGAAAGAAGGGTTGGTGTTTGGTTTGCCTGAACTATCTGAAATGAAAGAAATCTGTGAGAGTTGTGTGTCTGGGAAGATGCATAGGGAACCATTTGATAAAGAGAAAGCTTGGAGAGCTAGTAATCCATTAGAACTGGTACACACAGATGTTTGTGGACCAATGCAGAATGAATCCATTGGTGGCAACAGATATTTCATAACATTCATAGATGATTTCTCAAGAATGTGTTGGGTGTACTTTCTTAGAAACAAATCTGATGTGTTCAATGTGTTTAAAAAATTCAAAGTCCTTGTGGAACTACAAAGTGGTTTTAAGCTCAAGAAGCTGAGAAGTGACAGAGGAGGTGAATATACATCCCATGAATTCTCAGACTTCTGTTCCAGCACTGGAATGGAGAGGCAATTGACAGTAGCATATTCTCCTCAGCAAAATGGAGTTGCTGAGAGAAGAAATAGAACCATTTGTGAAATGGCAAAATCTATGATGGCTGAGAAGAACATTCCTGTGATTTTCTGGGCTGAAGCAGTTGGAACTTCAGTATATCTGCAAAATAGATGTCCTACAATCTCAGTAAAGGGCAAGACTCCATTTGAAGCCTTCACAGGAAGAAAGCTAGGTGTAAAACACATGAGAATGTTCGGATGTATCTGTTATAGTCACATTCCATCCAAGCTTAGACAGAAGTTTGATGACAAAGCAAGCAAAGGAATTTTTATGGGGTATGGCAGTTGTGAAAAAGGTTACAGAATCTATAATCTTCAAACAGAGAAGATTATTCTCTCAAGGAGTGTAGTGTTTGATGAGAATAAGACCTGGAACTGGCAAAGCAAGCAAGATGAATCTGTCTACATACCTCTCACTATTGGAAATGAAAACACTGAGATGACAGAAACTGAAGAACATTTTCATGAACCTCATAGTATTGACTCTTCAAATCCTACTCAATTAATCTCAGATGATGAACATGTTCCTGGAAGCAACATTGCCAGTACAAGTCAAGGCTCAACACCAAGCAATACACCAGTAAAGCTGAGAAGCTTGGAGGACATTTATGCAAGATGTAACATGACCATCATTGAGCCTGAAACCTATCATGAAGCTATTGAAGACAATGCATGGAAGGAAGCAATGAATGCTGAGATTGAAACTATTGAGAAAAATGGAACTTGGGAGCTAGTGGAAAGACCTGCAGACAAGCCTGTCATAGGAGTCAAATGGGTGTTCAAAACCAAACTGAATCTCGATGGATCAGTTCAAAAACACAAGGCTAGACTTGTGGCAAAAGGGTATGCTCAGAAACCTGGTATTGACTACAATGAAACCTTTGCCCCAGTGGCAAGGTTGGATACAATTCGAACTTTGATTGCACTTGCAGCACAAAAGGGTTGGAAATTGTTCCAACTAGATGTTAAGTCAGCCTTCTTAAATGGAGTGCTTGAGGAGGAGGTTTACACTGAGCAACCCGAGGGTTTTGAAGTTGAAAATGCAAGTCATAAGGTCTACAAATTAAAGAAGGCTCTCTATGGATTGAAGCAGGCTCTTAGAGCTTGGTACAGTGAGATTGACACCTATCTCACCAGCTGCAATTTCAAAAGAAGCATCAGTGAGGCCACATTATATACTAAAACTGATGAAGAAGGAAACCTGATCATAGTCTCTATATATGTTGATGATATAGTTTATACAGGTAGCAGTGACTCATTGCTCAGTAAATTCAAAAGGGATATGATGCAGAAGTATGAGATGACTGATTTAGGACTCCTACATCATTTCTTGGGGATGGGAGTTCTACAATCAGAGAAGGGGGTTTTCATACACCAAAGCAAGTATGCAAAGGCCTTACTTGCAAAGTTTGGTCTCGAGGATTGTAAGTCAGTATCAATCCCTCTTCCCACTGGTGAGAGACTAAAGAAGGTGGATGGAAGTGAGTTAACTGATGAAGGTTTATTCAGGAAAATAGTTGGCAGTTTGCTATATTTAACTGCAACTAGGCCTGATATAATGTATGCAGCCAGTTTGCTATCAAGGTTCATGCATGGTCCCACGAAGAAGCACATGGGAATAGCTAAAAGAGTTCTTAGATACATTCAAGGTACTCTCAGCTATGGCATTGAATTTACAAGGGACAAGGATTTTCTCTCCCTTTCTTCGAATTCTTAAATCCATCTCCAGTGAAAGCTTCACTACCCACTTGTTCAAAATTGGTTTTAAAGAGATAGCAATAGAGACAAAATGCCGCATCTTTAGATACACTATACTCCAACCAATCAAACTCATCAAACCATTGGGGAATGAAGCGTCGATTAATTCCCGATATATTAGTTATTGGGAAATTATGACCTCTAGGTTGACAAGGTCCTTTTTGTAGATATAATCTTCGGACCTCATCTCTCATATTAGCATCATAATCTATTATTCGAGTTCTTAATCCAGGATCCGCTTGAAGATTACCCAAAACATCATCTAACTGACTTTGTCTTGAACTTGGAGTTCTTGAACTACCAACAGTATTTGAACTATCAACATTATTCGAACTACCCGAACCCGATGATGACTTTCTCTTAAAAAACCGTTCCATAATAATGCTACATATACAAAATATTCAAAATAAATACTCACAATATAAACAAACCATAAACATAATCAAAATAAATATGAATTGGATTTCAATTAAATTAAATATCTCATCTTGCATTCTACATATACAAAATAATGAAAATAAAAACTCACAATATAAACAAACCATCAATATAATCAAAATAAATATGAATTGAATTTCAATTAATTAAATATATTCTACATATACAAAATATTCAAAATAAATACTAACAATATAAACAAACCATAAACATAATCAAAATAAATATGAATTGGATTTCAATTAAATTAAATATCTCATCTTGCATTCTACATATACAAAATAATGAAAATAAAAAATCACAATATAAACAAACCATCAATAAAAACAAACCAATAAAAACTCACAATATAAACAAACCATCAATAAAAACTCACAATAAAAACTCACAAAATAAATATGAATTGAATTTCAATTAATTAAATATATTCTACATATACAAAATATTCAAAATAAATACTCACAATATAAACAAAGGGAAGAGATGGAGTTGGAGCCGCCAACAGAGGAGCAGCAAGGGAGGAGATGGAGTTGAGGGTTTGGGTGCAGCAGCAGCAAGAGAGGAGAGGAGTTGAGGGTTTAGGGGGATTGAGTTAGGGTTGGAGGATGAGAAAACAAAAGAAATTGGGTCTTTTGATTGTATAGGAGTAGGGTAGGAAGGCTGGGACTGGGGGGGGACACGGTGGGAATTTCTTTTTTCTTTTTTTTGTTCGGCCTGGCCCAAAATGACGCCGTTTTGGCCAGGTCATTTAAAAAAATTTCCTGGGCCAAAACGACGCCGTTTTGCCCGTTTGTTTTGAAAAAAAAAGAAGCGCGCGCGAGCGCTGCTTCTTCTTCCTCTTCCTGCCGAGTCTTCGTTCAGGCTTTTTGTCGAACAGTTGGCGTGCGAGTCCGACCTCGACGACCCCGACGACCCCAGCTCCAAGAGGTCGCATATGGGAGCTTCAAGGTTGTTTCCATGGTTTCCAAGGGGTCCACAGTGGGGTCGTCGGGGTCGTACGACCCCTTGGAAACCATGGAAACAACCTTGAAGCTCCCATATGCGACCTCTTGGAGCTGGGGTCGTCGGGGTCGTCTGGGTCGGACTCGCACGCCAACTGTTCGACAAAAAGCCTGAACGAAGACTCGGCAGGAAGAGGAAGAAGAAGCAGTGCTCGCGCGCGCTTCTTTTTTTTCAAAACAGACGGGCAAAACGGCGTCGTTTTGGCCCAGGAAATTTTTTTAAATGACCTGGCCAAAACGGCGTCGTTTTGGGCCAGGCCAAACAAAAAAAAGAAAAAAGAAATTCCCATCGTGTCCCCCCCAGTCCCAGCCTTCCTACCCGACTCCTATACAATCAAAAGCCCCAATTTCTTTTGTTTTCTCATCCTCCAACCCTAACTCAATCCCCCCAAACCCTCAACTCCTCTCCTCCTTTGCTGTTGCTGCCCCCAAACCCTCAACTCCATCTCCTCCCTTGCTGCTCCCCTGCTGGCGGCTCCAACTCCATCTCCTCCCTTTGTTTATATTGTGAGTATTTATTTTGAATATTTTGTATATGTAGAATATATTTAATTAATTGAAATTCAATTCATATTTATTTTGTGAGTTTTTATTGTGAGTTTTTATTGATGGTTTGTTTATATTGTGATTTTTTATTTTCATTATTTTGTATATGTAGAATGCAAGATGAGATATTTAATTTAATTGAAATCCAATTCATATTTATTTTGATTATGTTTATGGTTTGTTTATATTGTGAGTATTTATTTTGAATATTTTGTATATGTAGAATATATTTAATTTAATTGAAATCCAATTCATATTTATTTTGATTATGTTTATGGTTTGTTTATATTGTGAGTATTTATTTTGAATATTTTGTATATGTAGCATTATTATGGAACGGTTTTTTAAGAGAAAGTCATCATCGGGTTCGGGTAGTTCGAATAATGTTGATAGTTCAAATACTGTTGGTAGTTCAAGAACTCCAAGTTCAAGACAAAGTCAGTTAGATGATGTTTTGGGTAATCTTCAAGCGGATCCTGGATTAAGAACTCGAATAATAGATTATGATGCTAATATGAGAGATGAGGTCCGAAGATTATATCTACAAAAAGGACCTTGTCAACCTAGAGGTCATAATTTCCCAATAACTAATATGTCGGGAATTAATCGACGCTTCATTCCCCAATGGTTTGATGAGTTTGATTGGTTGGAGTATAGTGTATCTAAAGATGCGGCATTTTGTCTCTATTGCTATCTCTTTAAAACCAATTTTGAACAAGTGGGTAGTGAAGCTTTCACTGGAGATGGATTTAAGAATTCGAAGAAAGGGAGAGAAAGATTTAAGATGCATGTTGGACCGGTTGGGAGTGTTCATAATAAGGCTAGAGAAGCTGCTACAAATTTGATGAATCAAGCTACACATATTGAAACGGCAGTGAGCAAACACTCTGACCAAGCTCGTAAGACTTATCGCACATGCTTGATTGCTTCAATCAAGTGCACTAAGTTTTTATTGCGACAAGGTCTTCCTTTTCGTGGCCATGATGAAAGTGCCACTTCAAGCAATAGGGGAAATTACTTGGAGTTATTGCAATTCCTTGCAGATAATAATGATAAAGTTAGAGAAGTTGTGATGGAAAATGCTCCGGGGAATCTCAAATTACTAGCTCCTTCCATTCAAAAAGAAATTGTGAATTCATGTGCCCTTGAAACACTTGATGCTATCATGGATGGTCTAAAAGATAGATTCTTTTCAATATTGGTGGATGAAGCACGTGATGTGTCTGTGAAAGAGCAAATGGCTATGGTGTTGCGTTATGTGGATGACAACGGGCATGTAATTGAAAGATTTGTGGGTATCCAACATGTTACCGACACTACTTCAAGTTCACTAAAGGATGCTATTGACACATTGTTTTCTCGCAACGGTTTGAGCATTTCCAAGCTACGAGGACAAGGTTATGATGGTGCTAGCAATATGAGAGGTGAGTTGAATGGCCTTAAAACAAAGATATTGAGAGAACAACCTTGTGCATATTATGTTCATTGCTTTGCTCATCAACTTCAACTAGCTCTTGTTGCCGTAGCAAAGAAGAATATAGACATTGCCTCTTTTTTTGCAACGGCTAATAGTGTGGTTAATCATGTTGGAGCATCTTGCAAGCGGCGTGATTCACTTAGAGGGCAACTTCAAGAAGAGCTTGTGATAGCTTTTGAAAATGATTGTCTTATAACGGAGCTTGTGATAGCTTTTGAAAATGATTGTCTTATAACAGGGCGAGGCTTAAATCAAGAAACAATTCTCAAACGTGCCGGTGACACACGATGGAACTCACACTATGGTACCTTGATTAGCATCATTTCTATGTTTTCATCCGTGGTTCATGTGCTTCAAATGGTTATTGATGATAATCCCAATGAAAGTGCGGGTGAAGCAAATAAGTTAATGAGAGAGATACTTACTTTTGAGTTTGTGTTTCACCTTTTCTTGATGAAAGTCATATTGGGACTCACAAATAATTTGTCACAAGCATTGCAAAGGAAAGATCAAGAAATTGTGAATGCAATGGCTTTAGTGAAATCATGCAAGGAAAAGCTATATTGGATGAGGAATAATGGGTTCGATGCATTGGTTGATGAAGTATCTTCTTTTTGTGAAAAACATCATATTGATGTTCCTAACATGGAAGAGGCATTTATACTTCCAGGGAGGTCAAGGCGTTATGCTCCAATAAAGACAAATCGTCATCATTATCGTGTGGAGCTCTTTATTTATGTCATTGATGAGCAAATTACGGAGTTAGAGGATCGCTTTAATGAGGTAAATACCGAGTTGCTTATTTGTATGGCATGTTTGAGTCCGAAAGATTCATTTGTAGCTTTTGATAAACCCAAGTTACTTCGTCTTGCTCAATTTTATCCTCAAGACTTTTCGGATGAAGATCGTTTGGCACTTGAAGATCAACTTGAGATTTATATTCATTATGTGTGTTCCAGTAGTGATTTCTCTCAATTGGAAGGGATTGGTGATCTTGCAAAAAAAATGGTGGAGACAAGGATGCATCAAGTATTCAATTATGTATATTTGCTCATTACATTGTCTTTAGTTTTACCAGTTGCAACTGCTTCAGTGGAGAGAGCATTTTTTGTCATGAATATTGTTAAGGGTCCACTTAGGAACAAAATGGGAGATCAATGGTTGAGTGATAGCTTGCTTGTTTATATTGAGAGAGATATTTTTGCTTGTATTGAAAATGAAGCTATAATGCTTCGTTTTCAAAATATGAAACCTCGTCGTGGACAATTATAGTTTGTAATATTGTTTCCATTATGAATTATGAATGAAAGTACTATGATTTCATTTTCAATATGTTTTTCCATCCTAAATTTTTATTTGAACTTTTACACTGCGACCCCTTGGGGTAAGATTCCTGGATCCGCCACTGCTCATGAGTGATTATGATGTTGTCCTGGATCAGTCTCCCTTCTACAAAGGCGTTATGGCAAGGTGAAATAATGGCTGGGAGATACAGTTTTAACCGATTTGCTAGAATTTTTTATAACACCTTGCATGAGTAATTACACAACTTATGGGCCGGAACTGATTCATAGTATCAGGGTGATGGGTCTTCAGGATAAGGATGATGTGGGTGTCATTTAAGTCAATCGGGCTAGTACTTCCATTGACAAAGTCTGCAGCCAATCCCCTAACCTCTGGAGAAATGATTTCCCAGAATGATTGAAAAAAAACACCCTGAAATCCATCAAGGCCCGGGGCTTTAAGGTTGCCCATCTGGAACACAGCGCTCCTCATCATCGACTGGCCACGTGAGAACTTCATTCATCTCTGCTGTAACCACTTGCTTTACACAATCAAGAAGAGAACCCCAGTCACGATGTCCCCCTGTGGTGAAAAGATTCCTGAAGTATTCCTCAATTGTGGATCGAATTCCACGTTCACCCTCCACCCAATTCTCATTAGATATCTTGAGCTTCTTGATTGTGTTATGTCTACTTCGCTGCACTGTTGAGTGATGAAAGAATGCCGTGTTTGAGTCTCCCGCTTGGAGCCACTTGATCGTCGATCGTTGCTTCCAGAATTGTTCCTCTTGAGCCTCAAGTCGATCTATTTCAGCAGTGGTCTCCCGAATTTGATCCGCATTGTTTGCCCAATCCATTTGCAGATTGTCAAGGGCCTTGGTCAAATTCGATATTTCAATTTTTCTCCCTTTAGACTTGCCTCTACTCCATTCCTGCAAGTTCCTTTTGCAGTTATGAATTATCCTCTGCCACCTTACGTATGAACTCACATGAGCGCAGGGTAGGGTGCAGATCCTCAAATAAAAGATAGGAGAAAGATTTTCTTCCTTCTTAATCTCTCTTTCATTCTCTTTCTTTATACTTGAACGTACGATTAAACCACATCAACATCTTATTTTGATTTTTTTTATAAAAACAATAAGACAAAAAGCAAAGTGTGATGGTTGAAGGGGAGAAAAGGTGATGAAAATAGAAAGGGAGAAAATCCTATTAAAAAAGTTGTCCCAATTTAGTTTAAAGTAAATTCTATCATTTAAAACTGCATCAGTAAAATAATTTGAAAAAATAAAACCATTTTACAATCAATGCTTAATTTGTTCTTATGAACTATGAAGTGGCTCCTCCCTTCCGTTCTTTCGTCCATAATTTCTTTTGGAAAATTTGAAAATGATTAGTGGAATTAATGCGATGTACTATAAGTTGGAATATATATGAATAGAATGAAGATATGAATAGCAGAATTAGAACCCACAACACCACACAAAAAAACTTCAAAGTTTCCTGATTGATAATATGAAAGATAATAAACCTAATGTCCTAGAGGTCCTATTCTAAATAGAAAAGATTTTAAAAATTAACAAAATACTATAAGCGTCTCTAAAATTAATTTTTTTTTAACAAAATACTTAAACGATGGTATTTGATCAAAAAAGCCATACATCACGTCAAATCGGTGAGTTTAATATCCATCAACATTTTCTTCCAAACAGTGGTGAAGCCATGTGAGGGCGAGGAGTGGCGGCCGCCACTCCCCTCACCGAAAAACACAGCCCCAGCGCAGGTTCAGCCCCCCCTCCCGGAAACCCAGCCCCTCCGCTCCGTCTGTTCTGTTCTTCAGATGAACTGGTTCTCTGCAACTGGATTCTTTTTTCTTTTCTTTTTTTAAATCCAGGCCAAAACGACGTCGTTTTGGTCCTGCTAAAAAAAAATTTAAAAACTGACACCAAATGGCATCATTTCATCTGTTTTGAAAAAAAAAATATATATGGTGCGGGGGGGGGGGGGGGACTACGTGTCCCCATTCAACCTTCTTTACTCTCTCTCAACTTGCAGGCCACTCACGACCAATTACAGACAAAGAGAGCAGCAAAGCTACCCCCCCAAATCCCGGCCCTCTCACTTCCGTCGAACTTTGCTCCGTCAATCACATACCCATTCGTTCTTCCTACCTCCCGCAACGTCAAATCCAACCCAGATTTTCCCATCAATCTCTCTCCTCCGTCGACCTCATCCCAATCTCTCTCTTCCCAGAAGGACCTCACGCTGAATCCCTCTTTTCTCTGTCGACCTCATCCCAATCCTCTCCTCCAAGACAATGAATACAGTGATTATGAAGATTGGATTTTGATGATTTCAAAAATTGATCTTTGGCTTTTTTGATTAATAATCTTTACAGTTAATGATTTTGAAAAAAATAAATGGGGAAGAGAAGGACTGGAGGTGAATCTCCAGAGAAAAGAGGACTAGAAGCGGGTCTCCGGAGAAGAGAGGGATTTCAGGGTGAGGTCGCCGGGAGAAGAGAGGGACTGGAGGTGGGTCTTTGGAGAAGAGAGGTTTGGGGCTGAAGAATAAGCCCTGGGATGGAAGTATTTGACAGACTTGTTGGAGTTGGAGAAGGAAGACCGAGTGTGTTTGGTCACATGTTTAAAAGAAGAGTCGATTGTTTGGTTACAAGAATAGCAGAGTGCTTGGAGAAACTTTAAAGGACAGGTGTTGTAAAATGGTTTCTCCACATAAGAAGTCAGTGAAATTGGGTACTCACTGTTGATTACCCAAGTATTATCCTGGGAAAATATTAAATAGACAGGTGTTATAATGTTATTAGGCCATCTGTCATAGTGAGTAAATTGACTACTGATTAGTCAGTATTCAAGTGTTGTTCTTTTTATTCTTATGACCCCACCTTTTTTTTGTGATTTGTTAACCCATTTCGCTCTTTTTTTTTTTAATTATTCTGGTATGTATTTTTTCCCTCTTTTTAAGACCCTAGCGTATTTATCTTAAACTCTCACATTATCTATTAATATTGTATTGATTTTTTAAGAAATAATGTATATGCTTATTTTACGATAAAAGAAATTTATTTAAATCCATCTTGGCTCCTACCTAAATCTCGCCTAGACGCCTAGCTGCTAGGTCCCAGTTCGCTGCCTGATTAGCGCCTAACGTTTTTTAGAATCTAATCCTAACCAATTTAAGCTTCTTACATGACTTTGATATTACAACTTACAACGCTTTTGGTAAAGAGACTTTTCTGTTATGAATATTGACTCAAAACTTTGTAATCTCTAATGTGAAGGCAACCGTTTCGATGAACATTGCACTCTTTTGAATTTCGCCTCTCCCCTCGGGAAATCCTGGCTTCGCCACTACTTCCAAATAGTGGGTCATGAATTCAATTCGAACACCCGAGCCCAAATCAGCACTGGCTGATCTATTTTGGAAACATTGAAAATGATTAGTGAGTTTAACGTGATGTACGTACTATAAGTTGGAAATGATACGTATGAATAGATTAAAGATGCGTAGTAGATTCAGATGATTCGACATGCACCAAGAACTATATATGTATGCATGACTCAACATTCGACAAGTCGGCAAGTTACACATAGTTGTGTATGCAACATAAATTGCTCTATTAAGGCTAATTGAGACAATGAATTTGGTTCCAACCACCATGTGCTATGGAGCTCACTACATTTATAGGTAATAGATTCATATTAGAAAGTCCATTCAATTTGTGGACTAAATTGAGATTTAGCTTCCAGGTCAATCAATCAAGGTATTATTCTTGAAAATCCTTGAGCTGTGAACTAAATGATGGAACCTAAGCATTCCTTGGTGCGTTCACTTTTTGTTAGGGTTCTTGGTCATTTAATGTCACAATTAAATGACATTGATATCTCCCTCATATATTCTAGATCAACAACTCAATTTGCTGACATGCATGTTAGGCCATTTCTAATATATTAAAAAATTTAGACTCAAATCTTATTTAGTTTAACCGTTTAAATATACAAGTTCAAACATTTTCAATGCTACAATCAGATAAGGCGACTGCTTAGGACCTTCGATCTCCCGCGGGGCTGTACGTATAACATAAATAAATAAATAAATTAGCCATATTTAACAAACAAGTAGTGGTTGACAAAAAAAAAACAAGTAGTTGGGGTGGTGGAAATAAAGTGTGTAATATTTCTTGATGTTTGTAGTTTGGAACCCAGGGTTGTGCTCTACTTTATATATATATATATATATTTTTTTTTTTTTTTCAAATTTATGACATACAAAATAAAAGTTCCAACTTTAACCAATCGAGCCTATCCAACTATAATTAGGAAGCATAATCCATCGAAATACACTTAAACCTCCATAAATTATTAGCATGGAGAATAAAGAAAATCGGTTAATTTAGCTAATATTAAATAATTGATAAATTAATAGTTTATTAATTTTTCGATTAATTAATAACTTATTATTTTATCAAGGAAAATAAGTTACTATTTTATCAAGGTATTCTTTATTTTCTTAAATATTGTACATTGTATATACTCTCTTTGTTTTACGAACTAACACTTCTATGTATTTGTTTAACTAAGTAAAATTCATGAATCTACTATTTTCTTAAAAATAGATTGTACATTATTTAATGTACCACACTATATTATTTTATGAACATTTAACTAAGTAAAAACACTATGTATAAAGAAATTATTAATTTATATATTACGTGAGATGGATTTCTTATAATGTATTATCTTATAAATTTAATGAATTATTAATTTATCACATTATCCTCAAATCAGGACAGGCCAAAAATATTATTTATGCGAGGTTATTAATTTATCGGGTTTTAAATATAGAGGTTCTACTATACATCTAGGAAAAGGAGACGTGTTTTCCTTTATCTCTCCCTTTTTTAATTCTTTTAAATCTTGCCATTTTTACTTAACAATTAGGTTTCTTGAATGCATACATTGCTTATAGAATATTGTTGACCATATCAATTACGTACAAGTGCCTCTAGAAAGAAGCTTTACAAAGTTGGAGTTCATCAAATCCTACCTTCGGTCAACTATGTCACAAAAAAAAAAAAAAAAAAAGATTAAAGATAACCTTGACTTTGTAAACTTAATTAGTACTTTTGTGGCTAAAAACGCAAGGCAAATAATATTTCAGTGATGTGATACAATTATCAAATTTATATTTTCATGAAATTTATGTTTGGTGTTTTATTCTTTGTTACATTCTTGCATTATCTCAACGTGATATAATAATCAATTAGTAATTATTTATCCAAAAAAAATAATCTATATGAATGTACAATGCATTATAGTGCCTAAGAGCTCAAGGGTCATTTTTTAGGTCCCTTTTTAATGGCTCGCATTGGGCACTGAAATTTCAGGGTTGGTCGTGTTAACGCGCCACAGACTTAAAACTCATATATAAATCTTAAAAAGTGAAACTCAAATTTGGATTTCAATATGAAATTGAGGCCAGAGTAGAGGTCAAACAAGAAAAATATGGCTTTTAGATGACAAGAGCAATGATGCTGAAATTGCTATTGACCTAACTACTCAAATTGTCAAAACTCAAATGAGTCAAATGTTTATAATGTATTGACTCAAATCTTAAAATTCAAAATATAAGAATATAAGTCTAAAAGTATAATAAGTGTTCGCATTAGAAGAGAAACCCAAAAACTCAAACCTACCACCTTTTCTGAACTCGCAATTTGTAAAACTTATGTAAATTTATTTTTCTTTTATTATTTATTGGGAATAGTTTTGGATAAACTTGACAATTTTTTATACAATCCATTAATACGACACATAAATGATACGAAAATAACGGAGTTTGGGTTGACACAATAACTAATTAGGTCGTTATCGGATCACACGATAAGGACCCGTTAATAACGAGTCCTTAATAGATTTACATAAGGATGACACGCGAGTAATCAGTTTCGACAGGTTAAAAAAAATTGCAATTTTGATGATTTTGACATTTTAAACTACTAAAAAAAATTTACTATAAAATACAATAGCCATAGTGTATATGCATATATTATATTTTAAATATGTATTATTGTATTATTATTCTATATAAATTTAAAAAATTTAAGTTTTATTTATTTATTTATTTTTATAGTATACTATAGGCAAAGAATGAGATTTAAAAAATTATAAAACACATTAAAGATAAAAATATCAAGTAATTTTAAAGTACCAATCACATTAAGAATTATAATAATTAATTTACAAGGGCGAAAAACGTGTAAAATTAGGCAAACGTTCGTAATCGCATCCTCTACACTTTGAGGATGGGTACATCACCGTTTGCATTTTTGGAACCATAAAAACCCTCATGAATCGTATTTTTATGGGAGTTCAGAATAAATAAAATTCATAATCATTAATGTACAAGTCTAAAAATGGTGAAGTATATATAAACACTCATGATTGCATCTTCAACATTGAAACACAGCTTCCTTCATTTTGCATATCCTTGAACATTAATGTACTAATGTTTTTTTTTTTTTTTCATTAGGCTCTTTATTTTAGGGTATGTAATACTTGAAAGACAATTTATTTTATTTTATTTTTATTTTTATGTTTTTCATTTTCATTCGAATCAAATACTAATGAGTGTTGTGAATAATGAGTTCAGTGTGTTGGTTGACAGGGTAATTGATTCGTCGGTAGTGCATCATGGACAGTTAGAGACAAATGCAGACGTGTTGATTCTAGAGTTACAACCAACCAATAATATTGGTAATACCTCTGTTTCCCCACCTTGCAATTTGAATAATACTCTTACAGGTGAGATTGGAGATAAGGCTAGTGAAGGAAATAATACTGACCATGTTGATTCTGATGATGATGAGGATACCCTACCTGGTTTTGGCTTGACGACAGAGGTTAATGTTGTGGATACAGGTAAGGATCCTAATGACTTTACCCTAGTTCTTAGTAAATCACAGCAGAAGAAACAAAAGAAAAAAATAAAAATAAAAAGCTGATGCAGCTAGGCAAGAAGAACCTTAAGTTACTAGGGCAAGAAGACAAGTTCTTTCAACCTCCAGTGGAGCCAATTTACTGGAATATTCATGGTATTGGTAATTTTGATATGCGTACGGAGCTTTCCAATGTTTGTCATTCCCATCATCCGAATTTGGTTTGCATTTCTGAACCTATGGTTACTTTTAATTCTATTCCTTCTATTTATTGGAATTCATTAGATCTTTCTTTGCTTTCTGCTAATAATAGGGGTGATTTACTGCCTAATAACATGGGTGAGTTACATGGAAAGGCGTCTTGACCACTCTCTTTGTGACACACGTTGGTTACAGTCTTGGCCTTATATGAGTTGTTCAGCTTTGCCCATGGTAGTTTCTGATTACAATTGTCTTGTTTTCTTAGCTTATGCTACTCTTCTTGTTTACATTAAGGCTTTTTTGATTTGGTTGCTAAGTGCTGGCAGTCAACTATTGCATACGGGTGTCCCATGTTTGTTATGTTGGAAAAGCTCAAGGTTATTAAGCGTTGTCTTCAAGATTGGAACTCTAATGTTTTTGGTGATGTCCATAGAAATGTCACTATTACTAAGGAAAGACTTCATAATATCCAAAATATTATTTCTTTTAATTGGAATTCTCAAGAGATGTTTAATAAGGAAGTTGTGGCTAAGGCAGGTGTCCTAGATGCTCTTCATATGCACGAAGCCTTTTGGTGCGATCATGCTCATGTTAATTGGCTTACAGACAGTGATTATAGTGTTTTTTTCCATGCTTATGCTCAAGGTAGGCTTTCTTCTTCTAGGATTGTTACTCTTTTGGATGGTGAAAATGTGCTCTCTTCTCCTATTGATATTGTTGGTCATATGGTAAACTTTTATCAGTCTTTATACAACTATATGTTCACTCCAAGTGGAATCGAGGATGTTTGTGGTGTAATTCCACCTATGGTTACTGAAAAGGAAAATCTTGCTCTTTCTTAGTTTACCTTCTGCTGATGAAATTAAAAATGATGTTTTATTTATTTTTATTTTCATGGATCCCTCGAGTGCTTCGGGACCTGACGGCTTTCTAGGTTCTTTCTATCAGTCATGCTGGGATATAGTGGTTTAGATGTTATTACATTTGTATAAGATATTTCTAAGCGAGGCTGGCTTTATCCAAATGCTAATTGCAATTTTGTGGCCCTTATCCCTAAAGTAAAAAGGGCTGCCACAATTGCTCAGTATTGGCCCATTGCTCTTGCTAACTTTATGTTCAAAATTATTCCTAAGATTCTCGCTGTAACAACCCGTCCCGGATTTTATGGTTTTATAATTTTTAAAGCGTGAATTTACAAAAATGCCTTTCGAGGCAAAAACATTGACTTTTGTTGATCGTCACGTTGTGTTGCGTAAGGCTCTTTTCCTTAAATGATAAGGGCATTTTGGTAATTTTACAATTGGATATATTTCTCCATCATGGACCATCAGGGGCCAACACGTGGCAGATTACCCCTATTTTTTGGGGTGTTCCTTTTTGTCATGTGACCTCCCCCTCTCTTATTTCTCATTTTATTTTTCTTCTTTCTTTTTCCTTTCTTCTTTTCTTCACTCCCTTCTCTTCCTCTTTTGCTGAGACACACACACACACCCATATACACTTACAACACCCCCACCATCATCCCTTGTAATCCTTGTGAGCCATTAGACCTGGAAATTGGAGCAAAACACCTTGAAAACTCCCTCCCAACGCTGCACAATGCCATCACTGTGCAACACTTTTCTCCGGCGAATTCTCACCCTTTTCGACCAAGGTAAGCCTTAAAATTGGTCCTCATCATTGTAGATCATGCCTAGGTTCACGATTAGTAAGTTTTTGCATGATTTTGGTGGTGCAGGAACTGGGAAAACGCAAGGGAAGTCACTGTGCAAAATCTGGAATGTCAAAACCACGGTCGTTTGGCCACCTTCCAACCATTTTTTTTTACTAACTCTGATCTCTGCTGGGCCTCCTAACTATATTTTGGCTTTTGAATCACTCTATTTAGACTTGTATCGAGCTCATAATGAGTTTGACGAAAAATCTGGAAAATTTCCAAAAATTCGAAGGTGGCAAGTACGAGCATACTCGTGGTGTGTGGGCCACGTGTGGGTTATCTTGAGCTGATGCGTGGAACGCAAACGCCTCCATCGGAGGCACTATGCTTCGCCGCTATCCACGACGGTGTCGGTGACTTTTCTTACGACCCATCTTGACGTATAGTAACGTGTGGGCGTGGCTTCTTAGGTCGCCACCTCGTGGCGGCGCGTGGGGGAACCCAAGGTCTCTCCTTAGGTTTTTCAATGTGCCAAATCCGAATCCACTGTCCATTATCCTAAATCTGCTACGTTTAGGTGCGTCGGTTGGAAGTGATCCCGTCCTCCCTAGTTTGAGCGACTCCTTGGAAGCAGAATTTTTGTGAGTGGACCCCATCTCAAATTGCATATTTGATAAAATATTAGGCTTGCATGCATTTCATATTTCATGAATTGAGCATGTTTTATATTATGTTTTACAGATTTCTATATTTAAGGTTTACGAAGAATTTATGATTTATTTAAATTGCTTTTACGAAGTATTTATGGTTTATCTATTTACGGTTTATAAAATGGCATGTTTATAGAAATCACGTTTATGGATTTATTATGATTTCGGATGATGAGGTTTCGGTATTCTACACTTGGTATGAGATTTTGGCTACGTTTTTCAATGTTTATCTAGTGGTTTATCATACAACACATACATACAACACAAGTATGTAGACGTCTAGGGCCATATGACACAGTTGAGGATATTTACAATATACTCCCAGCTTCACTGGCAAAACTAATGTTAGGCAGCTTTACTAGCCATGGCTAGTGTCAATGTGTTATGTATATTTTTCTTCTCTGCTTAACCCAGAGTCGTATAGCTTCACTTTTGGGTGGTGGGACCTACCATATTTCTTCAGTAGCGTAACCTAGTGTCGTACAACTTTACCTTTGGGTAATGGTTATGCCTTCGAGTGACTATGATACCCTTAGTTGAATACATCATTGATGTGATTTACGTAGGTGTTATGGATTTTCCTTCGAACAGCTATATTACCATTACTGAGCACTAGTTTATACGGACGTGTTTTATGAATGTTTTTCATGGCATGCTAGAGTTTTCAGAAAACCTACTATGTAGTACTATATGAGTTTTCAAAACAGGGGGTTAGTATGTTCTGAAAGAAAATGGTTTTCTTATTATTAGTATTATTATTATAAACTTTGGTCTACTCACCCTTTGTTTTGTGCCTCCTTCAGGAGTTAGAATCGAGGCATACGATCCCGACATCAAGGCATTTCTACATAGGTATCTTCGAGTCTTCTCAGTGGAGGACCCATTCCTTTGTTCATACCTTTTTATAATAATTCTTTCACATTATTCTTGATTAGTTGTATGCTCTGAACACATTTCTGCATTGGCATATTTCTTTCTAATTACATATTTTATTTGTATGCATGTTTGAAATGGCTTCATCACCATCGGATATTGGCCAGTACGTGCTTGTCCTTGTATCTGGGGATATCAGGGTTGGGGCGTGCAGTTTGGTATCATAGCATGGTTTGTTCAGATATACTTAGGATCTTCTTCTACTCTAGTAGTGTGTCACATCTTATTTGAAACATAAGAAATTCGTGTTGAGATTGTGCCTCAACAGTGACGTTTTGGAATGATTGACGACTCTCAACAATGGACCGATACTCTACGTCATGCGTTCTCTAGGAATGGCGGGCATAGTTGGATTTATATAGAAGTGACGTGAAATAGAGAAATCTTAGTGGGATGAAGTCTAGTTGGGACCAGCTAAAGATCTAAAATGATGATGGTACTCTGGGACTTGCATTCCCTTGGAATGGCAGGCAGAGTTATACCTATTGGGAAATTACTCAAAACATCGAAGGTTTGTATTGGAGAAATTGGGGAAACACTAATGGTAGGCAAAGTTAACAAATGTTTGTTGGGTAGATTGAATCAACTTCCTTGGACTTGTTGTTTCCATTGAGGGAATTTGCGTAAACCCTCAGAAAAATTTCTCAGTGATTGTTTTACCGATAATATCCTTGTATACTCCAACCCAAGGTCAATTTATTAAACATGAACAACCAGCTTTATACCAAATTCCTCAAATGTCGACCTTACTTAGATTACATACCTTTCTTGGGAGATGTGAGCATAGCAGAAGATATTCTTACCAAATCCAAGGTTGTGACAGTTGAAAATAAAAAAATCCTCTCGAGTGTTGTGAACTACGAAATACCATTAGTCGTGTTGATTCTATCGATAGTGATTAATGATTCTTTAACCATTGTCCTATTTCCATTTCCTTTGGCTAGGAAAAAGTCAGTTTTGTTACGATGTCGAATGTGAACGAAGTTCCTGACAACTGAAGTGTTGTCTCACTTGTCCATTGTTCTTTCACCTTTTGATGATGTCAATTAACTTTAAATCTTGCAGTGATGTCTTACTGAATTTATAGTTGTACGCTAATGCAACATGATTGAATGATGCTTATACCTTTAGATGATCAAGACCACAAGATGTGAACCATCCTATCTACTACCTAGAGTCAACGGCTACCATCCTGACTTGAAAACTGAATGGCACCCTCTCCGGGGAGTAATGTGTTAAATCCTTGTCAACCTCACAAACTTCTTAATTATCTTCACTAAAAAATAGCTAAATCTCAAAGAGCGGCTGGTATAATATATCAATGTCTACGATTGCACCATTGCATACCACGTCGATTGTGCAATTGTAGTTACTGAAGACCACAGTAGAAAACACAAAAGTACCTGAATGCTCTTCAATTTGTTATATTTCCACATTATGCTGAACTCCCAAATACTGTTGTGACGTTATTTCTCAATCATTAGGAAACTGAGTTAGCCAATTTTCAAGTTCAACCATTTTAATTGTTGTTACCCAATCAAGTTAGGTACTTGTATGTACTAAAGCATCAAAGTTGTATATTCAATCCAGATATCTTGTACTCTAGATTTAATGGACTTATTTTGATACTTAAACTTTTGAGTGTTCTTTTAGCCTTCTCGACATGGTTTCTCACTAAATCTGTGAGGAATTCACCATGGATCTACTTGGATGAAATGTGTGCCCAAATTCATATCGGTACCAACAAGAACATTAGGAGCATAACATTTTCACAAGCCTACCAGACTTACCAGGAATAGTTCCAAGTGGTCTTGAGGATTGTGCAGTATTTTAGTAAGGAATTGGTGAAGGTAGAATTGTAGGTTCCGAGCCTAGTGATTGTGGGGTCAATTTCTATGAATGGTTTGAAACAATAACCATTATTCGAAGGAAGTTGTCAGAGTGATAGTTCTTCTAATATAGGTTTTGAATCTTATACCTCTCGATCAGGAGAGCGACCATAGTGGTTAGTCATGGAGGAAATGTTTTACGACAAATGTTCACCTCTACGCATCTTTCAAGTATTTCGCTATAGGACCTTATTGTTTGTATGTATGTGGATGTCAAAACACTTCTAACAGCTTTGATTGGTGCATTTTAGGGTAGTGTGGAAGTGCGATAGAGACATGAATCAAACAATCTAGGTACATTCTCACGTTGAGGGGTAAAATGGTAATTTTTGCACAATTGGGAATTTCTTACTTGCTTACTGAGACAACGAGTTATCGGCATTACAGGTTGCAGACTGTAATATCAATGGCTTATTTGTTGGGTTTGCCAAGCAAGTGAGCAAGTCGGCCATCTACTACAGTAGTTACTAATTATTTATAGCTTGGACACGACCCAAGACACACACACACACACACCCATTCTCGAAGTAGGTGATGTTACAAATGCTTGACCAAGGCCCATCTTCATTTTCGGTTTTGATTTTCAGTTCAAATATTTTAAATTACATTATTATATGTATTTTTGCCATTACAAATTTTGGGTGAGTCATTTCCAGTTTCTATTTTAAACTTAGTAAAAGTATTTGAATCCTACGTTAGTATATATCTATTTTTGTCATCATCTTATTATATGCATATATTTTTGACCTTAGGTTATTACATAATAATATGTATGTTCAAATTTATACTTTTATATAAGTATTATACTATACTATATTATTGAGGAAGGAAGAAGGTATGAACTTGGAGGCATGGAAGAGGAATCATTGCAATCCGATTGCGATGGAATGGCATTCTCTTTTATGCAACCACTCTAACTTGATTTCTTCTTTATATATTTCTTCCTCTTTTCTAGTATTTTTATGTATAGCAAGTTAGTTCAAATTTCGGGGATGAAATTTTCTTAACGGGGGTAGATTGTAACAACCTGTCCCAGATTTTACGATTTTTATAATTTTAAAGCATGAATTTACGAAAAATTCCCTTCAAGGCAAAAACATTGACTTTTGTTAATCGTCTTGTTGTGTCGTGTAAGGCATTTTCCTTGACGTGTCCTTATAGTACTTGTTGTTACAAATGCGTGAGCGTAAGCGGAATTGAATTTAGAGCTAAAACAAAGAATTTACAGGATTCAGAACGATAAGGGCATTTTGGTAATTTTACAATTGAAGATATTTCTCCATCATGGACCATTAGGAGGGCGAAACATGGCAGGTTGCCCCCATTTTCTGGGGTGTTCCTTTTTGTCTTGTGACCCGCTCCCTCTCTTATTTCTCATTTTATTTTTCTTTTTTCTTCTTCCCTTCTTCTTTTCTTCACTCCTTTCTCTTCCTCTCTTGCCAAGACATACACACACACACACACACCCCCACAAACCTACAACCCTGGTAAGGCAGCACCCCACCATCATCCCTTGTAATCCTTGTGAGCAATTGGAACTAGAAATAGGAGAAAACACCTTGAAAACTCCATTCCCGCACTGCACAGTGCCATCACAATGCAACACTTTTCTCTGGTGAATTCTCACCATTTTCGGCCAAGGTAAGCTTCAAAATTGGTCCCCATCATTGTAGATCATGTCTAGGTTCACGATTAGTAAGTTGTTGGGTGGTTTTAGTGGTGTAGGAACTTGGAAAATGCAAGAGAAGTCACTGTGCAAAATTTGGAATGTCGAAATCGTGGTCGTTTGGCTCATTTCCAGCCATTTTCTGGCCAACTCCAATCTCTGTTGGGCCTCTTAAGAGTATGAACTCTTATCCACATTCTAACTACATTTTGGCTTTTGAATCACTCGATTTGGACTTATATCGAGCTTGGAATAAGCTCTTGAAGTTTGAAGAAAAATTTGGAAAATTTCCAGAAATTCGAAGGTGGCGAGTACAAGCACACTTGCTACTCATGGACCGAACGTGGGTTGTCTTGGGCCGACAAGTGGAGTGCACATGCCTTTGTCAAAGGCATCGTGCTCCGCCCCATCCAAGGTGGGAACTACGACGGTGCCGGTGACTTTTCTGACAATATTGCCCTTGACCTATCTCGGCGTGTGGGGTGGCACATGCGGTGGAGTGTAGGGGAACCCACGGTCCCTCCCTGGGTTTTTTGACGTGCCGAATCCAAATCCGCTGTTTGTTTTCTTAAATTCGATCGTTTTAGTAGAGTTTTATTAAATGGTCTCTATTTGTGTTTAGGTGCATTGGTTAGAAGTGACCCTCATCCTCCCTAGTTCGAGCGGCTCCTCGGTAGCAGGATATTTGTGAATGGACGCCTTCTCAAATTGCATGTTTTTTTATAAAATATTAGGCTTGCATGCATTTCATATTTCATGAATTGAGCATGTTTTATATTATATTTTACGGATTTCTATATTTATGGTTTACGGAGAATTTATGATTTATTTAAATTGCTTTTACGAAGTATTTATGGTTTATCTATTTACGGTTTATAAAATGAAATGTTTATAGAAATCACATTTATGGATTTATTATAATTTCGGATGATGAGGTTTTGGTATTCTGCACTTGGTATGAGATTTTGGCTACATTTTTTGGTGCTTATCTAGTGGTTTATCATACAATAGATACACACAACATGCATATGTAGATATCTATGGCCATAAGACATAGTTGAGGATATTTATGACATACTCCCAACTTCACTGGCAAAACTAGTGTTGGACAGCTTCACTAGCCACGGCTAGTGTCAGTGTGTTATGTATATGTTTTTTCTTTGGAGTAACCCAGAGTTGTACTGCTTTACCTTTGGGTGATGGGACCTCCCGTATTTCTTCATTGGCATAACCCAGTGTTGTACAACTTCACCTTTAGGTGATGGTTATGCTTTCAGGCGACTATGATACCCCCCCTAGTTGAGTACATCATTGATGTGATTTATAGAGGTGTTATGGATTTGCCTTCGGGCGGCTATATTACCATTAATGAGCATTGGTTTATATGCATGTGTTTTACCAACGTTTTTTATGGCATGCTAGAGTTTTTAGAAAACCTACTATGTAGTACTATATGAGTTTCCAAAACGAGGGGTTAGTATGTTCAGAAAGAAAATGATTTTCTTATTATTAGTATTATTATTATAAACTTTGGTCCACTTACACTTTGTTTTGCACCCCTTCGGGACTTAGAATCGAGGCATACTATCCCAGCGTCAGGGCACTTCCGTATAGGTATCTTCGAGTCTTCTCAATGTAGGACCTATTCCTTTGTTCTTACCTTTTTCTAATAACTCTTTCACATTATTGTTGATTAGTTGTATGCTCTGAACACATTTCTGCATTGGCATATTTCTTTCTAATTACATTTTTTTTGTATGTATGTTTAAAATGGCTTCGTCACCCTTGGGTGTCGGCTAGCACGTGCATGTCCTTGTATCTGGGGATATTGGGGTCAGGCCATATCACTAGCTGATCGACTTGGCCTTATTGCCACTCACATAATTTCACCTCATTAATCAGCATTTTTGAAAGGTAGACGTATTTCTAATTGCATTGGCCTAGTTTCAGAAGGGTTCAATTTTATGGATGAAAAAGTATTTGATGGTAAAAGTATTTGATGGTAATGTGTGCATAAAAGTTGATATTGCTAAAGCTTTTAATACTTTGAATTGGAATTTTCTTCTTCATGTGCTTTCTAGCTTTGGGTTTTCTCATATTTTTGTGGACTGGGTGCATGTTTGTTTTATTAGTCAGCTCTCCTTTCAATTTTGGTAAATGGCATGCCACATGGGTTTTTCTCCTGCTCACAAGGTGTCCATCAGGGAGACCCTTTTTCTCCACATTTTTTTTTTTGGATTAGCAGAGGAAGCTCTGAGCAGAGGTTTATATTTGCTTTTCTCTATTGGATGAATTACTGCTATTTCAGCTGCGCAAGGTTGTTGCCCTCCAACTCATTTGTTATATGCTGATGATCTTTTTATTTTTTTATCGTGGGAATGTTCTATCTTTTTGTTCTCTTCAAAATTTTTTGGATAATTATGGTTGTGCATCGAGACATCTTGTTTATGCAACTAAGAGTACTTTTTATCTCAATTCAACCTCTGCCCATCATAGAATGCATATCTCAAGATATCTTGGCTTTCATATGGGTGTTTTTCCTTTTACTTATCTTGGGGTTCCCCTTGTTTTGTGATAAGTCAAGGAGAATTCATTTCCAAGCTTTGGTGGATAAGGATAAAGCTTGTTTTTCAGGTTAGTCATTGTTGATTGGAGTATAATGTGTGTGGACCTAAGCATGAAGGTGAGCTTGGTCTTCGTGATTTGGCTTCTTTGAACTTAACAACTTTACTTAGTTTTGGCTAGGATGCTTTACAATCTTCTTCTTTGTGGGGTTCTTTCGCTCGTCAGCGTATTCCTCTTATGCCTTACAAAAAACAAGATATCTATTTCCGGTCTTTTGTGTGGCATGGTTTGAAGCGTGCTTTGCCTATTCTAAATAATAATAGTTGTTGGATTAATTGGTGATGGAAGGTCAGTCTCTTTTTGGTTCCACAAATGGTTGGATGGACTGATTTTGGCCCTTCATTATCTTCGGTCATTTCACCTACAATTCTTCCTCGGGTTTCAAATGCTATTAAAGCTCAAAGGTGGCCTTTATTCCTTTCTATGGTCTAACAGATTCTTCGTTTACATTTGCCTTTAAATGTAGAGAATGACAAACTAATATAGGAGCCTTCGTCGTCTGGGAAATTTTTATTTTCTTCTGGTTATCATCTTATTCGGAAAAAAACATAACGATTGTGCTTAAGCTAAGGTTAATTGGCAACAGTTTATTCTGCCTCAATTATCTATTTTTGGCTTGGCAGCTTTTCCATGACAAACTTCCTACCGAAGGTGCACTACAAGGATGTGGTATCTTTCTGGCATCCCTTTGTTGCTTAGGTCATAGTTATGAGGAATCTACTTTTCATTTTTTCTTTGGGTGCCAGATATCTAGGTAGCTTTGGAGGTGCTTAGCAAGTTAATTTGGTACCTCTTTGCCTTTTTTAGATTACCTAGCTGCTTTTTGAGATGCTTACGCACGAAAGACCTTTTCCCAATAGTTGCACAATCTCTGGATTTTTGGAGCTCTTTCTACTATTTAAGCTATTTGGAAAGCTCGAAATAAGTTTATTTTTTA
Organism: Malus sylvestris; assembly: GCF_916048215.2. Lineage (NCBI taxonomy): Eukaryota > Viridiplantae > Streptophyta > Magnoliopsida > Rosales > Rosaceae > Malus > Malus sylvestris. Next base: position 12,628,585 of record NC_062267.1, read on the forward strand.
GGGCCGCCCAATATATTTTCGTCGTCTTTGCATGTCTATCAATTATGGGATCATTCATGGTGGGAAGTTTATTCCTGGTTATTCTCACGGTTTTGATGCTAGTTTGATTTCTTCTCTAGGAATCCAACATATCCCTTGCAAGGCGCCAATTATTCTTCCTGTGCTTTGGTCTTCTCTCGGTTTCCTTGGATTAAACTTAACATAGATGGTTTGTCTAAAGGAAATCCTGGTCCTATTGCTTGTGGAAGAGTTTTTCAGGATTACCATGTTCAATTTCTTGGTGGTTTCTGCCAAGGAATTGGTCTTCCCAACACTTTTTATGCAAAATTATCAACAGTTATTATTGGTGTATAGTTTGCATATCATTGGGGTTGACATAGCCTTTGGCTGGAAAGTGACTCTTCTAGTGTTATTTCTACTCTCCAATCGACTGATTTTCATCCCCCCTGGCCTCTTCATACACAATGGTCTATCTGTTTGGACCGCATTCAAAAGATGACTTTTTATGCCTCTCACATATATTGCGAAGGAAATGTAGTTGCAGACAATTTTGCTAACATATGCTTGTCTTCTCTAACTTTGGTATGGCATGATTCCACTTCGATGGTTGTTCAGGCCGCTTTATTTGCATCTTTGCATACAAGTTTGTCTCGCTTTCTTGTTTTATTTCTTCTTAACCTTGTGATGTTCCTTGTTTCTGTTTTGCAGGTTTAGACCTTTAGGTTTGGCTTTAGAGGGGTTAGGTTTCATGTCCCCCTTCTTTTTCTTGTATCTTTGTTGTTTACCATTGAGATTTTCTACAAATAAAATAAAATCCTTTAACTGGTAACGAGTCAGGTCATAATACCTGATAATATTAATAGGTCGATTTCGGGTTGGGTCATATTGCCCGTTTATTTTAACAAGTGTTACATGACACGACCCATTAAGATATTGAATATGTCATGAAAACGATACAAACATGAAAAAACACAACACGAATGCCATGTCTAATTTTGGAGTAGAGTATTAGGATTTACTAGAAAACAAGCATGCACATTGCGGCGGGAACCAATTGTTTTAGGTGTAACTGTATGAATAAGACACATTTGACCTGAATAAATTCAACAATCATGAATGAACAGAGGGACACATAAGTGAATGAGGTCGATATGATAAGCAGCTTGGCTTTTATATACATTCAACTTAGCTGACATGTAAAGACATTGCATAGGAAGAAACTGAACGTTCTTGATCACAAAGATATGGTTGCCAAAAAAGTTTTGTTTCCATAAGAAACAAAATAAACAGAAGCAACATGCAGTTCACACATATTTTCCCTTGTAGTTAAGATGGCAAACTATGTGTCCTGCACGGCAGGCACCGATTTGTCACTCACAATTTTCTTTTCTCTTATCTTCCTCACTCACAATTTTAACCTAACTATAAAATGGAGCTTTATAACACCACAATTAATATCATTTTAACCCAACTAAAAAGAAATTAATTCCATGTCATAAGTTTATAAACACGCATAAAATATATAACCTTTCATAAGTAATCAAAAGCTTACAAATGCCAAGTAAGAACATAGTCACAATAATTTATTTCGCGGTACATATTTCAATTAACAAATCACAAATAAAGTGGATTTCAAATTGATAAACCGGCAGAGGAAAATGCATTAACATTCCATGCTATCCGCCTTGATGACAATATTCATGAGTATGAGATATTATAGAAATAGATAATGAAATGAGCGAGAAAATAATAAGGAATGTTCATCCTTTTTCAATCAGAAGAGCAATCCAAAATTAAAAACAAAAAACAGAACTACAAAATAACCTATCTTTCAATTTTAGCTCTTTGACACCTGTAGACATGTAAATTTCATTGCATGCAAATGATGCATCACAAAGCTCCACGTGGCAGATGACTTATCACAAATGGACAAGTCATCAATCACATGTGGCACAAATCAAGCAAAGGAAGCTCAAAACTTCCCCAAAATTCAGCCAAAAGGAAGAAATCTCCTTAAAATCGGCAAGGGGCCCAAATTGCTCCCAAAACTGGAAAGAAAGCTAAAGCATCTTCACAAAACAAGCAAGAATTGAAGATTGCTGACAAAATAGGCAAGAAAGTCCTATAATTCGGCAAAGCAAGGGAAAGTGGCTAAAATTAAGACACCAAACATGCCTAAATTCTCCCATGGGCGAATCAAGACACAAATCAAAGCCAAATCCATCCAAAGGCAAGCTTTGAGAAGTCTATAAATACAAGGTCTCAAGACAAGCATAAGGTCGACAAATTTTACATTGAAAGGCTGACATTCTCATAAAAGGAGAACCTCTGCCAAATCTTTGAAGACTAATACGTTGCCAAAGCTTTCTTTAAAGAATGCACAACCAAAGCCGAACCTTTCTTTTGACCAAAGCTGAAGCATTCCCTTGAATAATCAACAAGCATTTGTGTCGATTCCTTCAAGACTTTGTTGCAAGCTCAAAACTTGTAATGATGTTTGTTTCAAGATCAAGTCGCCAAGACCCTTGAATTAATGAAATCCTACACCAACAATACCTTTGCTGCAGCTTTGAGATGAAGACTATCCAAGCATCGTTTCAAGCTCAAAAACTTAAAGTAATTGTTCAATGTTTCATCCGAGATCAAGTTATTGCGACCTTTGGATCAACAACCTACGCATCTACATCAAATTTGAAGACTGAATCATAGGAAAATTGTAAACAGAGATTGTAACCTACAAATTCATTAATACAAATCTACTTTGTATACGTGTTCTCGTTTCATTCATTATAGATTTTTTTGTGTTTACAAATTTGGCACGCCCGGTGGGATCTCTCTGCCTCTCATCTTTGTCTTCAAATCCACAAGAAACACATATGGCATCAAGAAATGATCAAGCTATTCCCACAACCAACATGAAGAACAAGAACACCTTTGCTACAAGTGGTGGCACTTTGGGCAGCACAACCCAAAGCAAGGCAAGAGCTCTCTTTACCGTGCCTACCACCCCTACATCAACTCTGCCGAAAAAGTAAGAACATCCGGGGCCCGAGCCCGAACCCGTGATCACCCTAGCCTCGCTAAGAGAACAAAGGGAAGAAAGCCCGATGAGGTACTCTGAGTCGTTAACTTTCGATGCCAACTCAAGTAGCAGCTCGTATCCCGTAGCCATGCAAGTCATGACTACTGGTGCGAATTCAATCAAGAAGCAACTGGCACAAATAAGTGAAGCAATTGCAAGGCTAACAAGGATCATGAAGGAAAATAACTTGCAGATTGCTACACTCGTCAACCATCTGGAGGCACAGCATGACGAGAAAGCTGGCTCAAAGGTTGATCTACCAAAGGAGGAAACCAACGAGGATAAGGAGCATTCGATGGAAAAAGTCGAGGAGAAGCCAAACCAAGCAATGACGCTCATGGGATCTCTCTCTATCCATCAGCTGCAGGAGATGATCACTAGCACGATCAAGGCACAGTACGAAGGAAGCTCACATGATTCCGTGCTATACTCAAAACTCTACTCCAAAAAGATTAATGCCTTAAGGATGCCAAGGGGTTACCAGTCACCCAAATTTATGCAATTCGATGGAAAGGGCAATCCTAAACAACATATTTCCCATTTCATTGAAACTTGTAATAATGCTGGAATGGAGAGAGATTACTTCATCAAGTAGTTCGTGTGCTCGCTGAAGGGTAACGTCTTTGACTGGTACACCAACCTCGAGCCCGAGTCCATCAACAACTAGGACCAATTTGAAAGGGGATTCCTCAACTACTTCTACTGCACCCGCCGCACCGTAAACATGTTGGAGCTGACAAGTACCAAGCAGTGGAATTATGAACCTGTCGTCAACTACATCAATAGATGGCGTTCATTAAGTTTGGATTGCAAAGATTGCTTTCTGAAACCTCTACCATTAAGATGTGCATTCAAGGCATGCATTGGGTGTGACATTACATCCTCCAAGGCATAAAGCCGAGAACATTTAAGGAGTTGGCAACTTGTTCCTACAACATGGAGTTGAGTATCGCCAATCATGGGAAGAATAAGCCAATCACTGACTTTAAGAAGAATAAGGTGTTTGCTCCAAAGGTAGACAAGACTAGGAAAAAGCCCACCAATGAAGCTTTTATTGTCAACACTACTCCCATCAAGACCTCATATGCGCCCGTCAAGATTTCCTCCAAGAACAAAGCAAATGAGATGAAGAGAGGTGAGCCTTCTTGCACCCAAGATATGTACAAAAACACCTTGAGGGAACTGGAGCAGAAAACGTACACTTTTCCTTACTCTGATGCGGTGTTCTAAAAAACAGCTTAGGCGGCGCCTAGGCGCTGGATGGTGGTGACCCGAGGCGATTTCTTGCAAATCAGTTGGAAAAGTCAGTCGGGCTCTAGGCGGGCGCCTAGATGGCCCTAGGCAACCTAGGCGGTTCCTCACCCTCATACATATATAAAATAAAAAATAAAATAAAAAAAGCACGTGTTAATCTTCTTATTTTTTCTGTCTCAAATCATCAATTGGACACATATTCAACAATGGCAGGGGCGATGCTTACCTCTGTGGGAAGATTGGAGCTTCAATGTGCCATAATTTCCATGGTAAGACTCGCTGGTTTTGGTTTTTGCAAAGAAGATTGACTATTGTGAGCAGCTAAAGATGAGTGGGTGTATTGAAATGAGAGAGAATGGTCAAGCATTGGAGCGAAAATGGTATATGAGGAGCAGCTAGGCTTCTTCATTAAAGGGAAATGAGAGCTATTTGTTTTTTTTTTCTAATCTTAAAAGAGAGAGAGATGTCTGAGAGAAATGAGAGAAAGAGTCAAGTGAAATCTGAAATGAGAGGGGTCCTGCAATTAAATTGAGAGATATCTCTCATATTCTAAAAAAAGAGGTCTAGAATTTCTAAAAAGCAATCAGAAATGTGGGCACATCTTAGCCTTTATTTTGGAATCTTAAGAAATTCACCACATGGATGCAGGACACATGTGCATGCCATGTCTGTTGAAATGAACGCTTTGACACGAAGAGACAGGGAGCCGTTTGGGGCTCTGGGCTTGAGGCAAGACAGAAAGTGTCGCAGATACTAGGGTTTTTTTTTTAAAGAACATGAAGCTGCTAAATTAGCATATATGATAGCTGTTGCTAAAAATTGACATCAGTGTGGACTTGGATGTGTTGGTCGGCGCGTCCTCACCAACTCCCAGGTCTCCAGTTCGAACCCTGCGCCCATCATATTTTTCTTTCTTTTTAACGAGCTTTTCTCATGGCTCCAGGTCTTGGTTTCGAATCTAGGTGCGCCCTTTCCTTTTTTCTTCTTTTCTTTTTGTTTTATTATTTGTTTATTTTTATTTGTTTGTGTTTTTATTAAAGTAGGACATAAAATCAATTATCTCAAATTTCTATTTTACAATAATTAATTGGAATTTGGTTTACTTTACATTATTTAATAATTCATGTGGAGAACGACCTTGCGAGATCCGTTTATACTACAATAACCTTGTCATTCTTGCAAGTATTATAGGAGTTTTTAACACTTTTGCGTATCGTGTAAAAATTACATTACTATATTTCTTTATTTTCCTCCTATTTTTCATTTTATGTGGTTTTAAATTGTGAACTTGTTGTACATGTATCATCCTACAAATACTCCTTACTATGGTTATATGGCATATATGCTTAATGTGTTTTTAAATTTTGGACTTGTTGGATACTTTTTTTGCATTTGATCATCCTTACTATGGTTATATGGCATATATGCTTACTGTGTTTTTAAATTTTGGACTTGTTGGATACTTTTTTTGCATTTTATCATTATTTTATCATCTTATCCATGGATTTCATACAAGCATAATTTTTTGTAAGTGTCAATATGCACTTATTCACCGCCCAGCTGGCGCCTAGCATTTTTTAGAACCTTGCTCTGATGTGGTTGTAATGTTAGACGACTTGCTGAAAAAGAAGGTGATCGAGCAACCCAAATGCAAGTGCCCTATAGAGATGAATCACGTTAACGATCCTAGGTACTGCAAATACCATCATATTGTGAGACATCCTGTTGGCAGTGCTTTGTCCTCAAGGAGCTCATCATGAAGCTAGCACAACAAGGGCAAATTGAACTCGACTTGGAAGACACGACCACAGCACACACTACCACGATTATGTTTGGGTCCTTCGATCCCGTGCCTCTCCAAGCAACTCATGACCACTCTCGTTCATGCTCAAGCCACATGGCACCTTTCGTACAACCATCACTGGGGGCAAGCTACCAAAATGTGCCTACTGATGATGAAGAATGATGGACATTGGTGACCTACAAATTTACCAGGAAGCCAAGACCATAAGCCATAAGGCCAAAGGCGGAACAATGGAGAAAGCACCACCACCGCAACAATAAGAAGCCCAAAAGGAGCATAAGAATTGCCAAGCCAATATACGCTGGGGAACTTATGGAGCAAGAGCCATGTATTCTTGTCTTCTTGCACGAGTACTTCCTGAATGATTTCTTCTAATAGTGCACTACCGTTGCCTGTCACATGGTTGAAATAAAGATAGAAAAGCCTTCAAAAGGTAGAGTTATCACTGTTGAGGAAAAGAAGACCATCACGCCCAAAGAAAGCCTGCCAACACAATTTAGCATCGAGGAAGCACTACGATTGCCCAAGGAGATGCTAAAAGCACTAGTAACGGTCTTGGCGAGCCTCGACGACCATGAAGTGCAAGAAAGCAAGAACGAAATCTTGAAGCTTCAACCACACGAATATGCCGCATGTTATGCCGCCCATAACACAATCAACTTCACTAACAAAGACTTGCTGTTTGGATCAAAGCTTCACAATCGTCATTTCTTCGTCTTTGGGTACGTGATAGAGAACAAAATCAACCGTATGCTTTTGGACGGCAGGTTGGCCATAAGCATCATACCAAAGTCAACAATGACCACAATCGGCATCAAGGTGGATGAACTATCCCGAAGCCGCCTCATAATCCAAGGTTTTAACCAATGAGGACAAAAAACAATGGGTGTAAGATCCCACATCACCCAAGGGTGAGGATCCTGTAAGCCTTATATGAATATTCCCATCTCTACCTAGCACAAGAACTTTTGGGAGCTCACTGGCTTCGGGTTCCATTGGAACTCCGAAGTTAAGCGAGTTCATGCAAGAATAATCCCATGATAGGTGACCCATTGGGAAGTTTTTGTGTGAGCTCCTAGAAACAAAACCGTGAGGGCGTGGTTAGGGCCTAAAGCGGACAATATCGTGATACGGCGGAGTCGAACCCGGGATGTGGTGGGGGCTCGGGTCGGGATGTGACAATGGGCATGATCCAAGTGGAGATGACCATTGGCAAACTCAAGTCAAGCACGCTATTCCATGTGATTGATGCAAGAACTTCATATAACTTGCTCTTTGAAAGGCTTTGGATCCACAATAATATGGTAGTGTTGTCCACCATCCACCAATGCCTGAAGCTCTACCGAGAAGGGGTTAAGGTGATACTAAGTGACACCAAGCTATTCACCAACCGAATCACACTTCATAGACGCTAAGTTCTACATGGATGAAGACATGGTACCTGAAGCTTTTCCAAATGAGATCAAATCCACAGGTAAAGCCGCACCTAAAAAGAATAAGTGGCAAGCCATGCCTAAGAAGCAAGAAGGGGAAGCCATGCCATTTTCAAGCAAATACGATGATGAGCCTACCAAATGGGGTAAAACCAAGTGCTCTTTCGACCAAGAGGACTGAAGAAGGTTTCGACCCAAACGCCTACAAACTCACGTCAAAGGTTGGGTACGATTTCGCCTCTTTTTCAAATCTTGGAAAGAAGAATGCAAACACCGTCAACAACAAAGAACGTAACCTCACCGAGACTCAAAAGAAGTTGAAAGAGCATGGTTACAGAGTTGACATCAGCAAAGCTAGACTTGGTTTCACACCAAATACGTCTGTGAAGATTTCAAGAAAAATGAAAAACACTAGCGCTCAACACATCAGTGTAAGCATTAAAAAGGTCAAGATGAGCCTAAACCTACCCCTCAAACGTCTGTCTTCGATAGGCTGAATCATTCAAAACCCAAAAATTCGGCACTTCATCACATTGGTAGTCAAGTCCGAACTTCCGTCTTCAAATGGCTTGACACACCAACACCCCAAAGCTCTGTTTTCGAAAGGTTATCAAAACCTAAGAAACAAAGCAACACGGCTAGCTCTCTTCTACGATGGTCGACCTTAGAAAGACTTGAAGAAACCAAGAAGCTTTCTTAGAAGAGGAAGACAATGCCAAATGAAGAAAAGCTTGACGGTCTAACAGAAAACAGACGACGTTCAAAGCTCGATTCCTTCAAGGATGAAGCGCCAAACAACCTTGAAAGTTGACACAAAAGGACAATTGAAGGTAAAGAGGCACACCATCATCCACACGGGCCAATCTTCATGCCAACAAGCCCAAGAGGACGGCATTGAAAAGGAGATCCAAGACATCTTCTACATCACAATCCAAGAAGACAAAAAAGATGAAATCCCCAAGAAAAACGTCACAGTTGTGCCACTATAACTCGAGGATGGGGGCAAGCCACAGTTGATGAATTCAATGAGCTCAACTTAGGCACAAGCGAATAGCTAAAACCTATCTTCGTAAGCGCACTACTAGGCGAGGACGACAATGAAGAGTACTACCAACTGCTAAAGGAGTATAAAGAAGTCTTTGCTTAGACCTACAAGGAAAAGCCTGGCCTTGACCCTACCATCTTTGTGCATCGTCATGCAGTCAAGCCTAGAACGTGACTGATAAAGTAAACTCAAAGACGCTATCGATCCGAGCTCATTCCACAAACTGAGGCCAAGATTGACAAGCTAATCGAAGCAGGCTTCATTCGAGAGGTTCAATACCCTAAAAGGATCTCCAACATCGTTATTATCCTTAAGAAATCTGGACAAATACGTGTTTGCGTAGACTTTCGCGACCTCAACGATGCTTGCCCGAATGATGACTTTCCCTTACCAATCATCGAAATTATGGTAGACGTGACCACTGGCCACGAGGCACTATCATTCATGGATGGCTCTTCAGGGTACAATTAAATCCGCATGGCTCCTGAAGACGAGGAACTAACAGCCTTTTGCACTCCAAAAGTTATCTACTGCTACAAGGTAATACCATTTAGCTTGAAGAACGCTGAGGCTACATATCAATGTGCAATGCAAAAGATCTTCAATGACAAGCTACACAAAAACGTAGAATATTACATAGATGATGTAGTTGTCAAAACCAAGAAGAGAACCGATCACTTGAAGGATTTACGAATGATGTTTGACAAACTACAGCACTACAACCTCAAGATGAACCCGTTTAAGTATGCATTTAGCGTCACTTTTGGGAAGTTCCTCGGATTCATTGTCAAGCACCGTGGCATTGAAGTGGACCAATCGAAGATTAAGGCCATTCAAAGCATGCCCGAGCCAAGGAACTTACACAAGCTGAAAAGTCTACAAGGGTGGCTAGCCTTCATCAGACACTTCATCTCTAACCTCGCTGGACACTGTTAACCCATCAGTTGACTCATGAAGAAGGACACTCCGTTCATATGGGATGACGCATGTTGCAATGCCTTTGAAATCATAAAAAGGTACCTAGCAAGCCCACCAGTCTTAGGAGCTTCTGTGCCTGGAAAGCCGCTCATCCTATACATTGCCGCATAGGAGGGTTCCATTGGAGCACTCTTGGCACAAGAAAATGAAGACCAAAAGGAAATAGCACTCTACTACCTAACTAGAACTCTCATTGGTGCCGAGCTTAACTACTCACCGATCGAGAAGATGTGCCTTACCCTAGTCTTTGCCATCCCAAAGCTAAAACACTACATGCATGCTTACACCATCCACTTGGTTGCTAAAGCCGACTCGATCAAGTACATTTTGTCCAAACCAATTCTGACAGGGTGACTAGCTAAATGGGTGTTGCTTCTCAACCAACACGAGATCTTCTACGCCTCAGCTAAAGCCGTCAAGGGACAAGCCCTAGCGGACTTCCTTGCTGATCATCCAATCCTAGCTGATTGGAAAATCTCAGACGACTTGCCTGACGAGGAGGTGTTCTACATTGACATCTTCCCGACGTGGACAATGTTCTTCGACGGATCCGCACTAGCAAACGGAGTAGTATTCATGTCACCACAAAGACAAGTACTACCCTATTTCTTCCGATTAAGCGAGCTGGGCTCCAACAATGTCGCCAAGTACCAAGCACTGATTATTTGACTCCAAATGGCGATCGACATAGAAATCACAACGCTAGAAGTGTATGGCGACTCCAAGCTCATAATTAATCAACTCTTGACTGAATATGAAGTAAAGAAAGATGATCTCGTCCCATACTTTCGGCTAGCAACTCAACTGCTACAAAAGTTCGAGGCCATGACACTAGAACATGTGCTAAGAAAAAAAATCAAATGGCGGACGTTTTCACTAACTTAGCCTCAAGTATGGGTTTAGGAGAAGATGAAGCTGCGGACGTGCCAGTTTGCCAAATATGGGTGATCCCGCTCGTCATTGAAATGCTACTAGATGATACAAGTGCCAACTCATTACTTCCAGTCGACACTGAAGAATGGAGATAGCCACTGATCGACTACTTTGAGCATGGAAAGCTTCCAGATGATCCTAGACACCTCTCTGAAATACATCGACGAGCACCTCGCTTCCTCTACTACAAAGAAAGACTTTACCGACGCTCTTTTGAATGAGTACTTCTAAGATGCCTAGGTGAGGAAGAAGTCAATCAAGCCATAAAAGAAGCACACTTAAATGTATGTGGGGCACATCAATCTAGACCGAAGCCACACTTCCAGCTCAAAAGAATGGGTTACTATTGGCCAAGCATGGTGAAAGATTGCCTGGAATACGCCAAAATGTGCCAAGCCTGCCAATTTCACGCCAACTTCATACATCAACCGCTTGAACCATTACACCCTACGGTTGCTTCATAGTCGTTTGGTGCATGAGGATTGGACGTCGTAGAACCAATCACACCAAAGTAATCTGTAGGAGAATCTTACATCTTAGTTACAACAGATCACTTCTCAAAGTGGGCTGAAGTCGTACCCCTAAGGGAAGTCAAAAAGGAAATTATTGTCTGTTTCATCAAGGAGCATATCATCCACCGATATAGTGTGCCTCGCTATATCATCACTGACAACGAAAAACAGTTCTCTAACCGACTCATGGATAAGCTCTGCGAGAAATACAAATTCGAGCAGCACAAGTCTTCCATGTATCATGCTCCGGCCAACAGTCTCGCGGAAACATTTAACAAAATGTTGTGCAACCTCTTGAAGAAGGTAATCGACTGAACAAAAAGAGACTAACACGAAAGAATAAGCGAAGCACATTGAGTATATAGGATGACACATACAACTCCTCCCTAAGCCACGCCTTTTTCTCTCGTATATGGCGTGGAAGTTGTTCTGCCACTCGAAAGTCAAATCCCCTCACTAAGGATGGCTATACAATGAGGCTTGACTACAGAGGAAAATGCAAAGCTATGACTTCAAGAGTGAAAAGCACTTCACGAAAGAAGGCTCAAAGCTCAACAATACTTGGAATGCTACCAAGCATAGCTATCTAAGGCATTCAACATGAAGGTCCGCCCAAGGTCTTTCCAAACTAGAGATCTTGTCTTGGCATTACGAATGCTTGTCATCATAACTCACAAGACAAAAAGTAAGTTCACATCAAAGTGGGATGGACCTTACGTAATAGAAGAGGCATACACCAACAACATTTACTTAATCATGGAGGAAGACAGCTTAAAGATCAGCCCCATCAATGGCAGATTCTTGAAGCATTACTACCCCTAAACCAAACAAGCAATGCTCTTCGCCTGCATGAGCCTAAACTACACACGACACAATGCTCCTCACCTTCATGAGCCTAAACTGCATACGACACAATGCTCTTTGTTCGCACGAGCTTAAAAGATGACACCCAACGCTCTTGGTCCCCAAAAGCATAAACTGTGTACGGCAAAACAAAAAGAAAAATTACCATCAAAATCACCATAAAAAATAAAATAAAATAAAAAAATCCATCATTACGTCATGACTTGATCCCTCCTCAACCGAGGGTATGTAGGCAATTTGAAACTTCAAAAACTTCAAGGACAGTCACATCATCAACAAAAACATAAACACTTTGAAGAATAAAGAGCAAATTCAAAATGTGAATACTTTATTTCTTTAAAGGAAGAATTGGGCTACAAAGCCTTATTGCAGAATGAGCAAAAACAAAGAAGGCTTAAAGTACAAAAATGGAAGACATTACTTGAAAGTTATGTCCCTAAAACTATGGCGACGATTTTCAAGCAAGCCTTCTGAAGTCTTCAAAGTCTCCACATCAGTGGGGGACAAAGTGGGCACTTCCACGGCCGCGTCTTTCTCTTGCTATAGGCGTGAAATCTCATCTTGATACTGAGAAAATATAGCTTCCTGCTCCGAGAGAACACCTTAAAGTCGTGATGCTTCAATTGCGAACTGCTATTGCTCATGCTCCAACGCTTCTAGACACACCTAAACGGAAGCTAAAGAAGTCCCTATGACTTGATAACTTTCTGAAGCAACTTGCTGTGAAGACGAACCTGGGCAATTGATAAGTCTATTGCCACAAGTTGCTTATCTCTAACCTCTAGATTCAACTTCTTATAGGAAATAGCATGCAAGGAAGAATACTCAGTTGAGGCGGCCATAAGTTTGGAAATCTTGACTCTCAAGAGTGAGGAATCAACGTTAAGGTTGTCAATCGCAGAAACAAACTTCGACAAATCCTCATTGAGCAATGCAAGGTCCTCCAATGGGCACTTTGAAATCCTCTTCTCAATATGGCTCTTGATATCCATGGCCGCACGAAGGTTGATGCGATGGATAAGCCACTCAATGCCACTAAGGTCTGGCCCTCTAAGAGAGATCTCGAAGCTAGCTGGTAAAGGTACGGGACGCATGACAGGCTCTTGCATACCTACACCTACACACGGCAAACTTGGGCAACTTGGCAGATTCATACCAAGCTCTGCACCGTGCGGATCCCCAATCTCCTCATCTGTAGGTAGATTGCCTCCAAATAGCATCTTTGTAAAAGAATGAAGGCCCATGTTTGCCAAGTCAAAAGAACGAAAGGGCCTAGCCTAAAGAAGACAAAGAAAAGTGTTAGAAAAAAAAAGCTAAACCAATGAAAGAATAAGAAATCATAAGAAATAAGGAAATACATACATCTTTCTTAAATGACACACGGCCATCAAACTGACGAGGCCTAAACACTTTCTTCTTCTTCTTCTTATGAACGAGAAGAATTGGTGCCACATGGCGTCCCCAAGTCTTCATGGTGTACCTTTGACCATCAACCTATGTAGACATGGATTGCTGGCTTGCTCTTGAACTTGCCTTTGGCAGGCAGAGTGATAAAAGTATTTGTGCATGCACGGGTACAAGACTCCCAATGCATATACACGGCTTGCAAGAATTCAACCTATGCATTTTTCTTCAGCTTGCCTAACACATGTTAGACAAAACCAAACTGCCTGCTGAAACGGTGAGGACTATATGGCTGAACAATACATCGGTCTCCTTGTCGCAAAGAAACGTACCCCTAGTAAAGACTTGTGAGATAAGACAAGTCTGAGAAACGAAGGTGATCCATGAGACATCTTCACGTCGAGCCAACTTTCGCCAGATGGTCCATCCTCAAACCATCCCAGCTGCTAAACAACGCTCACGCCTGCAAATCATCAAGGCTATTTGCAGAAAGCACGCTAAAGTACTTTGTTATCAAAGGCCCCAGGTTGACTAAAGTTGTTGAAAAAGACCCCGACTTGTCTAAAGTCGACAAAGAAAAATGATTGCCAAAATACTCACCCAACCAACCGTACATATATTGGTAGGGAAGTACTGCAGCATGATCTTCGGTGCTCATCGAGTTCGAAACAACACTCAAGCCATCATAAATATTGGCTAAAACTGGAATAGCAAGGCTAAAAGATTCACCTGTAGCCATCTTGATAGCCACTTTGAAGACTCCAGGGCGGATAAAGTTAACGTCGTCTTTGGGGAAAACAAATTTACAAAGCCAACAAGCTAAGAAAGCGGCTATGTAAGATTCTTCTACGTGCTCTGACGCTACGCCATGATCCTCAAACGCTTTCAACTCGGCAGGGGCATGACACCTAGTTGGACCAAAATAATCTCAATGTCCTATTCCTCTTCTACAGGTCCTAAAGATTTCAAAATTCAGATCTTGGGTTCATTTGGTTTTTGCAAAATATGAATTCATAAGCTCAAAATCTCAAAACTTTCCCAAAAATTCTTCAAATGATGATTTTTTTTTTTTTTGAAAAATAGAGAACTAACTGACCATCTTCTTCCTTGATGAAACAATTGAGAAAGAAAGCGAAGCAGCTTTGAATCTCTGATGAAAACTTTGTTCTTCCTCCCCAACTCCTCCATAACTCCTAGAAGAGAAATTTTCATGCCACCTCTTTCCAGCGTCTACAAAAAAGATATCAAATTTAAAAATGAATTCCAAAAACAAAGCAAGATAGTTCATTTGGATGTTGGTTTGGGTGCAGAGGCGGTGAAGGGACGGTGGATCGGTGGAGTAAGCAATGATGATGAGGATGGCTGGTTGATAGGAGCATATTTATGCGACTGAGTTAGCTTGTTCTCATGCATTTATGTTGTTATTTCTTAGTTAATTATGTATTTTAAGCCATTTTCATGTGTTTGTAGGTCCATAGGCCTTATGAAGCAATAAGATGCATTTTGGTACATTTTGGAGCAGTTTTGGGCTTGGAATGAATAGCACATGCATGGAGCAAGGTGGATGGATGAAATTGAAGACTAAAGAGGCTAGGAATGTGTTAAAGAGAAAGAAGAATTAATGTAAAAAGGACAAAGAGCTCAGCCACAAAGAGGTGACACTCCACCATTGACTTTTTCATCATTGTCGTGCACCACCATTGCACTCCCTTTGGATTCCTATGCCGTGCATCATCATTCATGTTCCCTCCATTGACTCATTTGTTGCATCATTCCACCTCCCTTTCCTTTCTCTACCATGTACACAATCATTCATGTTCCCTAGCTGCAACACCACTTCATTTTACCCCCATGCTTTGCATCATCACTTCACTTTCACCTTTGAATCATTTCAAACACCACTCATTGCACTCAATTGCTACACCATTCCTTGTTCCCTCCATCATTTCAGATTTCACGCATCATTTCAGCAATATTCTCAATTCGCTGCGAATGAAGCTTGGGGTTATCAAGGCCATAGCCAATCATGGGACAACATGTTTTCCAACGCTTACAATTCGAATTGGAGAGATTATTCATATTACATAAAACCTCAACAATTCCAACAAGATGGATATTGGCAGTAAGAAGAGGAGTTCCATTCAAGACCTATGCAGCCATCACAACCTCATATACAATATGCTCAATCAAACTCAGGTTCATCAATAGATTATGATCGAATTTTTGATGAAATAAATTCTTTGGTGCAGGGCTCACAAAATCAAACTAATGAGGCTCAACAAGATGGATATTGGCAGCAATTTGATGAGTTTTATTTAACACCTATGCAGCCACAACAGCTTCCCCTACAACAATTCCAATCAAATTCAAGTATGTCCACGGATAGTGATCAAATTTTTTAATTACTAACCTCTTTGGTGCAGGGGCAGCAAAATCAAAATGAAATAATGCTTAATCAAGCTAAGGAGATGAGCAAATTGAAAAATCAACTTGGAGAGATTATGGAGTTCACAGCACAAATTCAAGAGCAAAGTGAACTTTCCAACTTAACTATTGAAAATTTGAAGGAAGATTTTGAAATCCATGATGCTATCTCTTTGGGAAGTGCTATGGAGGTTGGAGGTGAACCCAAGACATCCAAACCAAGCCAGAACATGGACGAACAGCTGATGCTCGAAGAAGAGGAAAATAACAAAGCCACGGCAAGGGAAGAACCACCCTTGCTGCAGCCCTATATGCCCTCTATGTCGTCCACTACAACCAAGGTAAGCCTAAATTCAATTCGTCTTGACCCTGTTTCACTAAATGTCCTTATTCCTTGTAGGATCAAGCAATCCAAGGAAGAAAAGGGTGAGAAAGGCATCTTCGAAACCTTTCCAAAGAATCAAGAGCAAGAAGTGGATGGGGAATGTCTAGAATTCATCAAAGAAGATACACTTAAGATGAAAAATCCTAAAGAAGTTGGATTTTATGACACATGACAAGTCATAACTCTCAAAACACCAAATCTGGCCAAATCCCTTATCCCTGCAACCTTCAAAGATGTGGTGTTCGTAATTGAATTTGTGTCAGAGCAAGCAAGTAAGCCATCTTCTCCAACTTCGCTTTTATTTTATACTAACTTGCTGATTTTAATGATTCAGGCACCTACACTAGAATTTAAACCATTGCCGGATCACGTCAAGTATCACCTTCCATTCAAGGATCAATTCCATGCTATGGGCCCTATCCAAGCTTAGAAGGAAGTTTCGTCCGACTGGAAGACGTTAAAGCAAACGCTTCTTGGGAGGCAACCCATGTATTAAAAAATGAGGAAGATTTTTGAATCGCTCCACAATCAGTTTTGCGTTTCTAAAAACCTTCCCTTTTCTGCATTTTATTTTTCCATGATTGTCATTTGTATTTGTTGCTTGTTTAATTGTTTTTGGTGTGAGTTTATTTTTGAAACATTGACAGATATGCAAGGTATTTGTACATTCATTTTCACGAAAAAAAAAGGAACATTAAGCAGAATGTACAAAAGGAAGCCTTCACAAAGGCTGCTTAGGAGAAGTCTCAGTAGTTGACGGAGCCTTAGAAGTCGGCGAAGCCCCAGAAGGAGGAGGCATTGGAGGTTGATCATTTGGAGCTTCATTACGCGGTACAGCCCCAGAAGACGAAGGCAAATGCTGTTGGAACAAACCCACAAACCTCTGATGATCAAGTAAAATCTGACCATCAGATTCCTGCATCTGGTCAATCTTCATCTTCATGTTTGTAGCATAGTTATGTGCGAGCCTGTGCAACTGTTTATTCTCATGCTTGAGCCCTCTAATCTCCTGTTTGAGACTCATCACTTCAGCCGCCAATGATTTAACTTGACGGGTTCAAGCAAATAGGCGTTGGGCCATATTAGACACAGAACCTGCACACTGCACACTGAGAGCCAGAGAATCCTTAACAGCCAACTCATCAGACTGTTTGGAAAGCAGTTTGTTATCTTTGGGAGTGACAAGGTTCTGGGCCACCACCGCAGCGGTCATATCATTCTTCATTACCGAATCCCCAACGGTAAGAGGACCAATATGGGATATGAAGGATGGGCGCCATATGTTGTCTGGAGAAGGCATGACTGCCTCTTCACCAAGGTTCAAGTCAAAATGACGGTCGGAAGGGCCAAACATTTTCAAAGGTGTTGAAGAAAGAAGAGGTCGGACAAGTCAAGATCATAGAAGTGCAAGAAGGGAGTTTCTACAGGCAGAAATTCAAGTATGCTTTGAAACGTACTGCGCGCCTCTATAAAAACCAGCACTCGACAGGATTTCAGAGATCGAAGAGGCGAGCTCAGAAATCGAATAGGCCAATTAAAAAATCGAAAAGGTGCTAGCTTTCTCAAAAGCTGGGCTTGCTCAGAAACCACGGGCCAATCTTCTTTTCCATATTTGTTCGCACTTGTCATATGCAACCTCTGCACTCGACGGAGCTCAGAACTCGAAGAGGCGAGCTCAGAACTCGAAGAGGTAAGCTCAGAAATCGGAGAGGCATCTACTTTTCCAGACGTGTCAGCATCTGTCACATGAACACTTAGCTTTGCGGAAATCACGGGCAGTTTGTCAAAATGCCGATTCTAGATATCGAAGAGGCACTTGCTTTTCTAGACGTGTCAGCATCTGTCACATGCACACTCAGCTTTACGAAAATCACTGGCAGTTTGTCGAAGCGTCGATTCCAGATATCGAAGAGGCATCTGCTTTTCCAGACGTGTCAGTGCCTGTCATATGCACACTCAGCCTTGCGAAAATTATAGGAAATCTGTCGAAGATTTCTTGTGAAGTAGAAGGCACATGAAGTTGTTAAATCATCCAACGGTTACCGACAATAGTGAAAGAATAGTACCGGTTATTAATTCCTATAAATGTCAACCTTCACCCTCCATTGCAAGGAAGACATACATAACCTTTCTTCATCTCCGAGAATGCCTTCCCAACGAAGCCTCTCGAGTCACTCAGTGTTCCTTATTCCTTGGGGTACCTCTGCAAACAACTCATCCAAAGTAAAAGTATTTCATATCATGAAGGTTGAAAGCAAAAGTATTTCATATCATGCTTTCTCTCTGTCTTTCTCCTTGTCATTGTTTTCATTTACGGGACAAGGAGAAAGAGAGCAATCAGCCAACACTTGGTATCAATTTTCCGATCTGGAACCGACTGCCTGGAACCCCTTCCTGATTGCTTACCTAGCCTTGCTCTCGAGTACTCAACTTCAACATCTTATGCTTCCTCTTCGTCTACCACATCTGCCTGGGGAACAGATAAGGGAAGTGAAAATGATACCTCGAAGCATGTGGAGACAATGTGCTAATTCATCCTCAGCTAGGGACAAGGAGAAAGAAAGCAAATGGTCGGCACATGGAAAGATTGAAGAAAGAAACAGACCATCACCTCTACCTCGTGCCTGCCTGCCGTGCAGAAGAAACAAGCAGAGAAAAATGCAAACTACACAACCAAGGAACTCTAATATTCCTCACTCAGAATTCCAAACCAGTTCAAGATTAAAGCTGTGGAAAGTCAACAAGATCACCTATCTCCAAAACCATATTTGCGTTCTTAAACTCTACTCTTTCTGGTTTTTACTTTGCTATACTTGTCATGTTTATTCGTTGTTTGTTTGTTTGCTTGTTTTTGTGTGAGTTTATGCTTGAAACATTGAGGACAATGTTTGATTTAAGTGTGAGGGGGTAACCATTGTTTTGCATGAAATTCGTAGGAGTTTATCACTCATTACTTCTAGTATTGTTCCTTGCTGTTTTTAAGTGTTTTTAAGCTGTTTTGGAGTGTTTTAGTGTGTTTTGACATAAAAATCCGAAAATCTAATAAAAATTTGAAAAATTGTTTTGAAAAACCCAAAAAGAGTTGTTTTTGTGTGTTTATTTGTGTCTTAGGGTACCTTCCAACACAATGATGAGGATTTGGTTTTTAATTTCATGACTGTTAAAAAGAGTTATAAACATGGATGAAAATTTGATTTACTCTTTGGTGTATGCTTGGTTGTGGTTATAATTTATGAATTCACATGCAATCATAAAGGAAAAATCAGTTTTTGTAACATGCTTGAAGGAAGGAACTCAAATGAACGCTACAACCTTGTGAGACTTGAGCCTAAACGTTTATTTGGAGAGTTAATAATCTGTGCATCATTGTTTTCTAAAGTCGTTGCATGATCTCATTATTCTTTACTTGGTTGCTACTTAGGAGGCGTTTCATCATTTAATTCCAAATGCTAGAACTCATGCCTATTTCATTCAAAGCATGCCATTGATTTGCATAACACATATTCAAGATGAAGTTGTGTAGTGACCACCAAAACCAAATTGCCGTGCCCCTATTTCATTATGTGTTTAAGTTTAACCCCGTTGAGCCTTGTTAAGCCTATGTTCTTTGTTAATCCACACTATCCTTACCTAGCTTAGTTTTAGGACCATCCATACCCTTGTTCTTGAAGCATAGTAAAGCATGACTTAAAATGAACTCCTTTTTTATCAATGTATTGCAGAAAGCAAGTGTGGGGGAAGTGATTCTTGTGTGTGCCCAAGTCCTTAATAAGGCACGGGTAGAAAAGAAAGAAAAAAAAAAGAGTGTAAAGAAAAAAGTTTGTTAAAAAAGGGTCCAAAACATTGAATTCGGCCCTAAGTGTTGCATGAATCTTCCCTTTGTATTTAAAAGTTGATTCTACATTCTAAAGTGAATTCCAAGTGTCTATTTCATTGCTTTGCTTGCTATCGCTTTAAGAACGTTTGTTATTCCTATCCTTTCTTTATTAGCCATTGCCCCCAAGCCCTGTTACAACCCTTGACTTCAATCTTGAGTGTTATGTGTTTCAATTTGTGGAGTTCGAAATTGGTATGAGCATATGGTGTCACTGGTTCTCACATCTAAGTAGTAGCATTCCATTCATGAGATCATATCCAAACATGCTTAATAACTCCAGAAAATTGCTTTCTTTGTTATAACATATGTGAGTCCTAGTCTTTCGTGTTTACATTAATCTTCTCACATATACTAGTGTAGGGTGTGTAGTCAGAAAATGTGTGTGAAAATAGAGAGTATCTTGTAAGAAATTGAGCAAATTCTCTAAGGCATGTTACTACATTCAAAACATCGTTTTAATTGGTTAATTGTGAACTAGTAAGTGGTGACTGTGATTAAGTATGTGCTCAAGTGTAAAGATGACCAAAATCTGTGGGAATGATGATTTTTAACATGTCATGTTTCATTAAAAATCCCTGAGGCAAATGTTGGAAGGTCTAGGTTGTGTTTTGTTTGTTTCGTTTGTTTTGTTTTGCTCGAGGACTAGCAAAAGCTAAGTGTGGGGGAATTTGATAGGAGTATATTTATGCGACTGAGTTAGCTTGTTCTCATGCATTTATGTTGTTATTTCTTAGTTAATTATGTATTTTAAGCTATTTTCGTGTGTTTATAGGTCCATAGGCCTTATGAAGCAATAAGATGCATTTTTGGTACATTTTGGAGCAGTTTTGGGCTTGGAATGAATAGCACATGCATGGAGCAAGGTAGATGGACGAAATTGAAGACTAAAGAGGCTAGGAATGTGTTAAAGAGAAAGAAGAATTAATGTAAAAAGGACAAAGAGCTCAGCCACAAAAGGGTGTCACTCCATCATTCACCTTTCCATCATTGCCGTGCACCACCATTACACTCCATTTGGATTCCTATGCCGTGCATCATCATCCATGTTCCCTCCATTGACTCATTTGTTGCATCATTCCACCTCCTTTTCCTTTCTCTACCATGTGCACAATCATTCATGTTCCCTAGCTGCAACACCACTCCATTTTACCCCCATGCTTTGCATCATCACTTCACTTTCACCTTTGAATCATTTCAAACACCACTCATTGCACTCAATTGCTACACCATTCCTTGTTCCCTCCATCATTTCAGATTTCATGCATCATTACATTAAATCATTGCACTCAATTGCTACACCATTTCTTGTTCCCTCCATCATTTCAGATTCATGCATCATTACATTGAATCATTGCACTCAATTGCTACACCACTCCATGTTCCCCTCCATTGCCATGCACTTCCTCTATAAAAGGAAGTGTGTGTAACATAAATTTAGTTCATACTTTGTTAGATCATTCACTCCCATTTCAACACAACCTTCATCCAAACACATCCATTCATTTTCACATCCATTCCTCCATACAAACAAACCTTCAAACACTCACCAACACCTTGTGCCGTAGCAAAGGAAGGGAAGGAAAGTGCTTGGACGTGCTTGCTGTCCAACTTGGATCGTTGGAGCGTTTAGGTGTTTTCTTTCTTTTGTTTCTAATGTTTAAATTCATTTCCTTTCGTTTTGTTGTAAATATAAGTGGCTAAACCCCTCTTGGCTAGGGGTGATTTCAAAGCCATGATTATGTGTGCAATATAATTTGATAAATTCCAGTTATGATCTCTTGAATCGTGAATGCAATTGGCTTAACTATTTGATTGATAACTTATTTGTATTTGTTAATTAAGGGTCGACACTTAATTGGCATGCATAAATCCATTGCTAGAATATAAGGAAGTTTCGCATAATCGTTACAAACTTATATTCACATGTAGTGAAGGTCGCTTATAAACGATCGCGTTAAGTTCAATTCCTAGCATGAGTGACATGATGTCATAGTTTCAAGTGTTTTGTCAATGCTTTTGATTTTCATTAAACGTAATGATCTTTGATTGTATCTTTATTATGATGTCATGTAAGGAACTTTAGAAGAATGTTTTGGGTTGTCGAATGATGTCATCCAATCCAATAAAACAAGGAAAATCTGAGAGTTAACTAGTGATGTCACGGTTAATTTGGAGCATTGTCATTCATAATTCAATGAAGTAGTAACTGGAAATCGAGTTGTTTGCATACATATCATGTGTGGAGAAAAAGCCTCAAGCTATCCCATCCATCATTTTATTTCTCACATTCGTATTACAATCTGTCTAGTTTTTCATACTTGTTTGTTTGGTACAACTTCATCCAAATCAAAACCCCCATTTTAGTTTCTTGTTTCAAACTGTTTCAAATCTGTTTTAGTTTGTGTTTTTAAATGTTTTGATTCAAGTAAAAGTCAATTTTCGTCCAAAGTCATTCCAAGTGTCTAGTTTAAGTTTATTTAGTTGTTTTAAGCTGTTTTGAGTATTTTAAGTTTGCTTTAAGTCTTGTGAGTCTTGTTAAGTGTTTTTAAGTTTAGTTTTATGTTTTTGAGTCAATTTAGAGGTTATTAGCAAGCCCTCCTAATCCCCGATCCAGAATGATCCCTACTTATACTTGTACTACAATTGTCAAAAGAGGGTTAAATTTGTGTGTTAAGACTGGTGACAGGTACGGGTGGGCTGCCAATTTGAGGGTTTGGGTTAGTTTGGTCGAGTTGTGGCCAGCTAAAGCTAGAGACTTGAGAGGGGAGGTGGGTGTGTTGAGAAATAGGACAGATCGGATGGGGAAAATCAGGGTTTCGATGGAGAAGAAGAAGATGAAGGGAGATAAACCTAGACCCACCCTCTGTCACTCTGCATGACCTCAACCCACTCTGCATGCCCTCAACCCACTCTGATACTATGATGAGACCGATGGAACACCCTTTCTACGATGGCTGACACGTGCATGGGAAAAATGGTGGCAATTTCGTAAATAAATCAAAATTTCCAATCTGAAGTGAAGAGGCGGTGGCAATTTTGTAAATAACTCAAAATCCATCACAAAACACTGTTCAATTAGACAGTGCAATTAGAATCCCTTCTTTAGACAAAAGTAATGTGTAGCCCACAAAGGTAATTAGGGTTTCACGTAGCTGCACATGTGCAAATTGTTCAGGGATCATCAAGACGTCCAGTAAATTAATAAATTCATTGTACATTTATATGATAACACGTTTATTAATTAGGATTTACGTGAACTGACATAATATGGAGCATGGAGTCAAAGACGTAGGTTCGCGGATTTAGGTGTGGGTGGTGTTGAATTATAAGTCTATAGCTGATTAGAAATAAGTTGTGATGTTAATATGTGTATGCACTTAGATTAAATACTAAGTGAGAAGGTATATAGATGTAAAGCTCATGAGTGTCATGTGTGATGATCTTAGCTATTGGCTAAATGAGTGGCTGAGATCTGTTTTTGAATGTTTTGATCCAGCTCAGTTTTTTTGTTGTAAAGTTATATCTCTCTTTGCACGTTGTGTGTGAGTGGTGTGGCAATTAATGAGAAATCATTCCTCTGTGTCTTTGCAGAAGGAAGAAACCACCACGTTCTTCTCTTCCTGTTTTCTCTGAAACTTCATCTTCTCTTCTCTCCTTCAAATTAACTCAATCAAACATTAACATGGCCTCAGAGCTGGTTTCGATCAACTGAGTCTGGGCGTGAAGCTGTGAAATCACTAAGCTAAGTCAAAGCTCGGTGGAGGTCACCGGAGTTCTATTTGAGGAAAAAATCAACAGTCGGAGCAAGATGTCTGGATCTGGAAGCTTGGAGGTGAGAACTCCAATTTTCTTCAGTGAGAACTATGAGTTCTGGAGGATTAAGATGGTAACGATCTTCAAATCGCTTGGGTTATGGAATCTGGTGAAGAAAAGGATTACAACCCCTGACTCGAAGAAGAAGAATGAAGCTAAAGGGTCATCGGACGATGCAGTTGATGAAGAAATGACTGTTGTGTTCATGAAGGATGCGAAGGCTCTAGGAATCATCCAGAATGCAGTCTCGGATCAAATCTTCCCACGAATCGCCAATGTCGAGTCAACTAAGATGGCATGGGATTTGTTGTACGGAGAATATCATGGTGGTGATCAGGTACGATCTGTGAAATTGCAGAATCTTAGAAGAGAATTTGAATATGATAGGATGCGAGATGATGAGTCTTTATCTAGCTATCTTACAAGGTTGAATGAACTAATTAATCAGATGAGAACATTTGGTGAATCTCTTTCAAATGAGAGACTTGTGCAGAAGGTTCTGATTAGTCTCAGTAAACCTTATGATTCTATTTTTTTTTTTGTTATAGAAAATACAAAGAGTTTAGAGACTGTAGAATTGCAGGAAGTAGTTGCAATCTTAAAGAGTCAAGAACAACGGTTTGATCTGCATACTATTGATACTACTGGGAAAGCATTCTCATCTTTCTCAGTGAGTCCAAATGAGCAAAATAGGGGTGGAGTTCAATCTGGTTCATCTCAGTTCCAGAAGAATTGGAATCATAAGGGTAATAAATGGGATCCAAAACTCAAGTTTCAGCAGAAATTTCCTGCTAATTCTGCACATAATGCATAGTCAATGGGTCAGATAGGTACAAAACCACAGTGCAGGGTATGTTCTAAGTTTCACTTTGGGGAATGTAGATATAAGGGGAAGCCTAAATGTTACAACTGTGAAAAATTTGGACACTAGGCTAGAGAGTGTACAGTAGGCAAATCAGTACAAAAGGCAAACAGTGCTAATCAAGTAGAGGTGACAAGGAATCTATTTTATGCAAATAATACAATCACTGAATCAAAGGTGAATGGAGAATGGTATGTTGACAGTAGTTGTAGCAACCATATGACAGGGGATTAAAAATTATTAATAGACATGAAAACAAATGTGGTTGGCAAAGTTCAAATGCCCACAGGAGAACTCATGAATGTGGCAGGTTTTGATACACTTGTGATAGACACAAGCAAAGGCAGAAAATATGTCAAAGAAGTAATGTACTTACCTGGGTTGAAGGAAAACTTGCTAAGTGTGGGTCAGATGGATAAACACGGTTACTACCTGGTGTTTGGGGGGAAAATGTGTAGCATCTTTAATGGACCTTCTCTGGATTGTCTGGTACTCAAAGTTGAAATGAAAAAGAATAAGTGTTATCCTTTAACACTGGTACCAAATGATCAGGTTGTACTGAGAGCAAGTATTTCTAAGTCTACTTGGGTATGGCACAAGAGACTAGGCCATCTGCATTTTAGAGGTCTTCAACAGCTTAAGAACAAAGAAATGGTGCATGGACTGCCAGTTTTAGAAGAAGTGGATGAAGTATGTGAAGGTTGTCAGTTTGGGAAGCAGCATAGAGAGTGGTTTCCAAAGAATCAGGCATGGAGAACAAGCAAACCTCTAGAGCTGATACATGTAGATCTTTGTGGTCCTATGCAAAATGACTCTCTTGCGGGTAACAAATACTTTATGCTTCTTGTAGATGACTGCATAAGAATGATGTGGGTTTGTTTTCTGAAATACAAGTCAGATGCTTTGATCTATTTTAGACAATTCAAATCCATGGTGGAGTTATAAAGTGGTTTTAAAGTAAAATGTCTGGGAAGTGACAGAGGGGGTGAATTCACATCCAGTGAGTTTAACAAAATGTGTGAAGATGCAGGGATTCAAAGACAGCTTTCTATGGCTTATACTCCACAACAGAATGGAGTGGTAGAAAGGAAGAACATGGCTGTAGTTGAATTGGCAAAAGCTATGCTTCATGACAAAAGATTACCTTACTATTTGTGGGCAGAATATGTACTCACAGCTGTCTACATATTGAATAGGTGTCCTACAAGAGCTCTTGGAGATGTAACTTCATTTAAAGCATTCAGTGGTCAAAAACCTAGAATTGTACACCTTAGAATCTTTGGTTGTTTATGTTATGTACACACACCAAGTGAGTTGAGACAAAAACTAGATGCAAAGAGTGTTAAGGGCATATTTGTAGGTTATGCAACCTGTGAAAAGAGGTACAGAGTGTATGACCCTCTTAATGAAAAGCTTATACTCTCAAGAGATGTAGTGTTTGATGAGAATGCAGCTTGGGAGTGGAAGAACGCCTCTGACAATTATGTAACTGTGTTGAGTCATGATGAGTTATTTGAGATGCCTAAAAGTATTTCAACAGAGAAAACTCCAGAAGGTCGTGACTATGTTTAACACCAAGTTTGGTATCTTCCCATGAATCAGTAAGTGATGTGAGTAGTAACATGAGAAAGACTCAAGCCTTTGATCACACTCCATTGAGATGGAAGAATCTGGATGATGTTCTAGCATAATGCAATCTCTGCATTATGGAACCTAAAAACTTTGAAGAGGCAGCTAAAGATGAATCATGGATGAAGGCTATGAAAGATGAATTGTCAATGATTGAGAAGAATGCAACATGACAGCTAGTGAACAGACCAAGTGATAAACCTATAATTGGGGTTAAGTGGGTGTTCAAGACCAAGCTTAATCTTGATGGGACAATGCAAAAGAATAAGGTAAGGCTAGTAGCCAAGGGGTATGCAGAAACCAGGTGTTGATTATAATGAAACGTTTGCACCTGTAGCTAGACTTGATACAATTCGGACTCTAATTGCTTTGGCAGCTCAGAAGAGTTGGAAACTATACCAACTAGATGTGAAATCTACTTTTCTAAATGGAGTACTTGAAGAAGAGGTTTATGTAGAACAACTAGATGGGCTTGTGATTAAGAGGAGTGAAGACAAGGTGTACAAGCTTCATAAAGCTTTGTATGGTCTAAAACAGGCACCAAGGGCCTGGTATAGTGAAATTGATACCTATTTTGCTCACTGTGGATTTGTGAAAAGTCAAAGTGAAGCTACTCTTTACATCAAGGCAAGGGGAGGAGAAATTCTAATTGTTTCAATCTATGTGGATGACATAGTGTATACTGGAAATAGCAATGAGATGTTGAAGGAGTTCAAGGAGGACATGATGATAAGATATGAAATGACAGATTTGGGACTTCTTCACCATTTTCGTGGTATGGGAGTCATTCAAACTCACACAAGCATATTTATCCACCAAAGAAAGTATGCAGCCTCCTTGTTGGATAAGTTTGGTTTGAGTGAATGTAAATCTGTGTTCACACCTCTTGTTTCATCAGAGAAGTTATGCAAAGATGATGGCAGTGGTTTAGCAAGTGAGGAACAGTATCGAAGAATTGTGGGAAGTTTGTTGTATCTCATAGCCACTCGGCCAGATATAATGTATGCCGCAAGTCTTCTAGCCCGATTCATGCACTGTCCTTCAAACAAACACTTTGGAACAACCAAAAGAGTGCTTAGATACATCAAGGGAACATTAGATTATGGTCTGGAGTATGTAAAAGGAAAGAATGCAATGTTAATCGAATTCTATGATAGTGATTGGGGAGGATCTGTTAATGACAGCAAAAGCACTTCTGGTTATAGATTTTCTTTTGGCAGTGGAGTGTTCTCATGGGCCTCTGTGAAGCAAAATTGTGTAGCACTCTCTACTGCAGAAGCAGAGTATATCAGTGCTTCTGAGGCAACTGCTCAAGCTATTTGGCTTTGGTTTGTTCTTGAAGATTTTGGTGAGTTACAAACTGAAGCAACCCCAATGCATTGTGACAACACTACTGCAATTGCAATCACCAAGAATCCTGTGTTTCATCAGAAAACTAAACACATTGACAGGAGGTATCATTTTATCAAAGATGCATTACAAGAAGGCATCATTGATCTGATCTATTGTCCCACAGAAGAACAATTGGCAGATATCTTCACAAAGCCTCTCACCAAAGATCGATTTAATCTTCTCAGAAGCAAACTTGGAGTGAAATCAGCTTTAGACTTAAAGGGGAGTGTTGAATTATAAGTCTATAGCTGATTAGAAATAAGTTGTGATGTTAATATGTGTATGCACTTAGATTAAATACTAAGTGAGAAGGTATATAGATGTAAAGGCCATGAGTGCCACGTGTGAAGATCTTAGCTATTGGCTAAATGAGTGGCTAAGATCTGTTTTTGAATATTTTGATCCAGCTCAGTTTTTTTGTTGTAAAGCTATATCTCTCTTTGCACATTGTGTGTGAGTGGTGTGGCAATTAATGAGAAATCATTCCTCTGTGTCTTTGCAGAAGGAAGAAACCACCACATTCTTCTCTCCCTGCTTTCTCTGAAACTTCATCTTCTCTTCTCTCCTTCAAATTAACTCAATCGAACGTTAACAGGTGGCAAGGGATTCGGCAGGCTATTGCAGATGGCGGGAGGTGAGGGTTGTTTGGTTTTCGATAATGAAGTGATAGCGGAGGCTGCTGCAATCCATGGCGCCTTGCTTTTCAGCAACGCTGGTTGTTACTCTGGAATTTGGTCCCTTGCTTCGCATTTGTGAGAGAGAGAGAGAGAGAAAGAAGGGGGGGTTGGATGGGATTTGGGGTGAAGTCTGCAGGGTGGCAATCTTGCTGCTTATGCGATTGCATCACACGCTGCCTTGCATGGTGTCTCTTTTTTGTGGGATGCTATTGGCCTCGAATGGAGATTGGGGGTGGGGATTGGTGTGAAGTTATTGTTTGTGAGAGATTTTTCAATGTGATCGGTACACGAATATACACCACTTGTCATTAAACAAATGGTGTGATATGTGTGCTAAAAAATTAATAACTTAAAAAATAAAATTTCTCACCATTCCTATTAAAACACGTGGTGTACCACTTGTGTTCCCGTCACAACTAAAAATTTCTCCTTGTTCGTCCCATAGGGTGGCAATCTTGCTACTTATTGCTTCACACACTGCCTTGCATGGTGTCTCCTTTTTGTGGGATGCTATTGGCCTGGAATTTCTGTTTAACACTCTAACATAAGGTTCTAAAAGATGCTAGACTCTAGTTGGGCGGCAGGTTGGGGCCTATCATCCATACGGCTAGGCGGGGCCTAGGCGGATTTAAGTAAGTCTATTATATTTCGTATAAATAAGTGTCTGCTTATACTTAAAATATATATAGTTTCATCATAAACTACAAAATAGAATGACACATATATTATGAAGTATTGGAACATAATGAAAACATGGGAAATAAGCATATAATGTGTGTTTATCTAAGTATTGAACAAGTTTCTTACAATGTATTGAAAAAATAAAATGCAAAATTAAAGTTTTCTCATTTTTTATCTAAGTGAATTGTAACCTAATCAGGTGTGTATTAATTAGTAGAAAGGAAAGACACTGGTGAAAGAAAAATAATGGAAGGAAGACGATAGAGAAAATTTATGAAGAAAGGAAAGACACTGGTGGAAGAAAAATAATAATCATTAAACTAATATCATGGTGTGTACTAATTAGTAGAAAAAATAATTATGGGAGCTTTAAATATAAAAAAAAAGTAATAAAAGTTTTATATTTTAGACTTGTCATGTGATCATTGGATTGTAGTACAACTCGAAAAAATCTAATGGCAAGTAAAGCCCTACATAAGTTTTTCTCCTTAACGAGAGAGGGGCTGTTAATTTATATTTGGTTGCCAAAAACATGTGCAATATGAAAATGTTCTGTGCATCTTGCTATGTCTTATGGGTAATCATGCAATATGGCACTGTGGCTTTATTTAAGTGGTCCAAAAAACACACGACGCAATCTTTTGCTGCTGTCACATTAGATCATAAGGAAACTGGGGGATAGTTAAGTGGTATGGACCATGATCATCGGTCACAAACTCATAGCCATGATAGGGTTGCACCCCATATTTAGAACCCTTTGCCATCCTACCAAAGTATATTCATAAATATATATTCAAAAGCTTTACCAATCTTCGAGGAATCTTTGACATGATGCAAAAGAAGAACAAGCAGAAAAAGAACATTAATTTAGACAAAATATTTTACACTTGGGTGCCAAAGCTATTCTTTTACTTTTTTTTTTCCTTCTTTCTTTTCCTTAATGTTTTCTCTTCTAAGCAATTTGATGGTGTTTGTGTGGACCAAAGTCCACTCATGGCAATTATATATCATACTGTGACATAATATAGAGGCATAGTCTATGTCGAAACACACCAAAGCCTACTATGGTGTCACTCACTTTGGTTGAAAAAATATCCTCCAATTTGAACTATTTTTTAACCCTTTTGCTGACCACCTGGTCCGATTTGAAGGATTAATTACTTTGTGGTACAAAGATTATACATTAGCATACATACTATAAACAAAACAAAAGGTTGTTCTTTGTCTTTGAAGGTGATTTTAAGATCCGCTTGTTAGGCTGCTGGGATGGGATCTTTCTTATTAACATGAGAGCTTGGAGCGTATTTAATTTGACCTTAGCAACAAAGCTTAGCAAAATGAGTTAAACACACGGTAAAAAGTTCCACTTTCTTAATTTCCTTGTACGCATGCGCATGGCCAAAGATTTTTGTGTCATACGCAAGCGGATTGATCAATTTGTTGGGTTTAAAGTTAATGGATGAGAGTTGCTAGATATTTTTTGTACATTAAGGGTGTGTTTGTTTGGACTCACCAGCTTTAACTGGTTTGGATCGGACTAAATGTCAATGTAATCACATGTTTGTTGCACACACGGACTAGCTTTAATGAGACTAGCTTACACTAAACCCGACTAAACGATTTGCTAGAGAGACCCCCCAAAATCGGGCGGGCTGCTCAAACAACCTTTGTTCCACTTCGCCCCTCCCATTTTCAAACCTAGATCCTGCAAAATTTGAAACAAAAAAAAAAAAAAGAAAAAAAATGCAGTCATTCCACTTTTCAAAACCATATCCACCCCCCAAAATTCGAATCCAGAAAACTAAACCCAAAAAACACAAAACATAAAACTTCCTGATCGCAGACCTTCCCCATCTCCTACCTTTAAGCCAATCACACATGCACCCTGCTCCCAACTCTTAAATTTTCACTACATTTCTTGCTCTGTGTTTTGATTTTGAAGATTTGCAGTAGATTATGAAGTTGTGAGAGGAAGTGAAGAGGGAGAGAGAGGAGAGGGAGTTGGACAGGAAAAGAGAAAGGGATTGGAGAGGAAGAAAAAGAAGGGGAGATAGTTTGGCCACAAAAATAAGGAGAGAAATAGTTCTAGAAAATGGAAAAGAAAACGAAAAATTAAAAAAATAGAAAGTGAATTTTTTTTTCTTTAAACAAACAATATTATCTACACTGAGACAATCTCTAATCCTTGGAGTAAAACCTAAAATTTTTAACTCAGAAAATTTAGGTTTTAACCCATAAACAGTTTTTCTCCTCCAACACTTCTGGTTAAATTTTTTAGCCCAAGGTTATTAAAGAATAAATTTAGGCTAATTTCTTTTAAGTAAATATATATATATGTATATATCCTAATTTAATTTTATGAATATTTTAACCTAAAAATATTTAGATTCAGATAAATACTAAAAAATCACTAAATTTGATTGAATATAGAGTTAAATAATTTTTTAAATTATTTTAGCTGTTGAATTTAAATTTGAATCATTAGATCACTTTTTATACCATTGAATTTGATCATTTGAATTTGTGCCCTTGGATTAAGCAAAAGAGCCGTTAGGCTCATTCTTCCTTCCAACAAGTGGCTAACATGGCCGCATGCGGGGGTTGGGAGACATGTTAGGCTTGGCGCGTGCCGCACGCCCTTGCCTGGAGGGTGAGCTTCAATACCTCTTTCTGAATCAGTTAATTTTGAGACTTACTCCAAGGGTTGGAGTTGGTCTAAGAGGATGGGAGGAGTGGGCTAAGCTACACAATAAACTAATAATAATGTGGTTCAAATTCTCCTTTAACGATAATTAAACCTAAGACATCTCACTTACAAGTGAAGAGAAATACCACTGGACCTAGTACTAAGTGGCAAAAAGTGAATTAATTTTTATTATTTTTATTATCCTACTCTATAGTCCGATCTTACACCAAACTTCACTAAGTTAGTATACCTTAGTCTATTCTAAGCCAATCCAGTTTAATCCCTGAAACTAATCTAGTCCGAGATAGTCCAGTGCAACATACACATCCTAAAGGTATGTTTCAGGACCAAAAACCTCTTCGCTTTCCAAATTTATCACATTCACCATCTGCATGGTTGCTAAAAGGTAATGGCAGATACAAATACAAACTGTAGAGAGCTGAGAGTGCCTTCTCTGTATGGCAACGTATGATGCTTAAATTGTCAAACTTTGAATGTAAACCGATGATTAGGATAATTATTATCATAATGTATGTTTCAAATTCACAGTCTGACTACATAATTCTTTGTCTAGCAACAAAATATTTCTCGGGATATATAAGAAATTTGTTATTGAAAATTTATTAGACCAGAGTAGTTCTATGAACCTTCCAACAATTAAAAGTTGGAGGCATCTTCAAGGCCAAGGTTCTCATACAAGGGAGCAACTGGATACTCTCCACTATAACCATGGAAGACTTTGGATTTATATTCTCCTTCTAAATCAAATTCAATTACAAAGAAAGCATGTATCACAAAGAACATGGATCAATGGCCGAAATTGAATGTCATAGGCTATTCGATGATCAAAACTCTTGCTCGGCGAGTGTCTGGTTCAAGGCTCCAAATTAACCAAATTTTAGAGTAACAATCATTTCACTTCCAGATCTTGACAACTTATCGTGACTAGCCGAAGCTTGTAACACTTGACACAGCCAAAGAAGAAAATGTCCTTCATGTGATGGTAGAGTCATCCTCTTGTTCTCCGTCATGTTCCATAACTCCAGTGTCTGCAATTCTTTTCCCCAAATAATATCAAATATGATATCATGCAGCAACACTAGTACCAGTAAAGGATTGTTTCTCTGGTACGTAAAATGGGAACAAACATCCGAACGACTTAAGAGAGTAGTGGTCTCCAAGCAAATAATGTAACAAACATTACATAAGCACAAATAGAGTAGAATTGACCTGCCTGGAAACAGCCAATGACCAGCAGTGAAGTATATATAGGATGGAAAACGCAAGAATGAATTTTTTTTCCGTTGCAGCTTCAATTCATGAACGCATTCACCTTCGCTTCATGCTCCAAGTGCCCAAACTCTAACAGAATCATCACTGACGGATGAGAGGAACCTAACAGAAGGATCCCAGCACACAGAATAAATAGGCTTAGTGTGCCCCTACATATAACAAATGCTGTTAGGAAGTTGCTAAAATACATAAACCTAGGCTACAAGAATTACAGTTTTGCAGAGAAACAAGCGTCTCAACGTCCAATAGCATTTGCAGGACTTGTAATGACCCAAAGGCTCATCAATGTTGCATATAGAGAACTCAAAAGATAATGTTGCGTGCGCAAACAATGTTAATGATAGCACAACTGTTAGAATGATCACACCGAATATATGGTGAAAGAAAATGTAAAATTGATCTGTAAAGAATGCCGACAGGGTGGTCTCCACATGTACAACATACTCTAAAGCTGTGGCAAGAAATCTTCCTAGACGGGGTTCAAATCTCACCTGCCTATTACCACCCTAATATGTTCACAAATTATTAAAGAATAATACCAAACTGTGAACAATCTAAAAAACCCCCACTACCTCACCCCAATCAACTTCTGTACACAAGATTTTACCTTAAACACTCTTGAACAAAAGCCACTGTAATTCTCCAGTACCGTATCTCACTACCCGCATCACACGAACAGATGTGTTCATCATTGTTTGGGAGAAAATATACTGACAGGACAGGAGCAGAATGTCCCATAGAGGTTCAAAATGAAACAGGCTGCAGATTTAAGAACAATGTTAACAACAATGTTTACATCTCTATTTGCATATATATGTACATCCATATTTACAATCCTATTTACACAAACATACTATTCAGAACTTCCGACTCTCTTCATTGAAACTTCAGAGTTTTTTCCCCCCTTGCTTACAAATTGGAATAAAACTGTAAGTATTGAGGTGATTTTTTTTTAATTGCTAAAAAATTGGATACTTTCTTCAGTTAGTCTTCAAATACATTTAATAAGAAATGTCAAAAACAAATATATGCTGATCTACAAATTTTAAGTATGCCATGAAGAGAAAAATAATAATTACAACTTACACATGTTAAAGCAAACATACGAGGAGAAAGTAGACTCTTCAAATTGCTAACCTCACATTTTCCTCTAAGCTAACCACAATAAACTCTTCTACCACAATTCTTAGCCTGCACGTATGAATAAAGGTTAGAATTCACATCTTATTGTAAGCAGAAATATACTCTCATTCTGCTAAATTGTGAACTGAGGGAGATAAATGCATAGATATAGGAAAAGAATTATAAACCTTAAAAAATGCAAAAAAGGGTAATCATCCTTTTATAAATGCTTTATTATACTTTGTACCTCATATTTTCAATACAAATTTAACTTTTGGTCTCAAACCTTTCATTGGCAACCATTTTTTTTTTCCAAAGGTTGTACTGTAGTAACGTATTTCAAAATATCTTGCAATTTGACAATTAGCTTAGTAAAATTTCTTTTAAATGTTTAAAAAATGTTGATAAGCACATGTTGTCAATAAATGGGTCTTTGTCAGGGATATGTAAATTATTACCTGTGAGAATGTTGTTCTTATCAATGAGAGACAATAGTTGGGAACCGAGAAAATAAAACTGAGATCATAGAATCTGTTGATGAAAATCTGACAACTCCTTGGAAATTGTTCTGCTCTGCTATTGAAGAACAAATGAGCGGCTAGTAGGACAATTTTGTGCGATGTTTTACTTCGCCCGTATAGAAATGTGAAATCTCATAAACAAATCCATGTTTTATCTTTGGAGCAACTAAATTATAATCATCTTTCTACATGATTGAATGAAGATGGAAAAAGTTAGTAACAAACAGACTATTAAGTTAAAAGACTGGCGACATGTTTAAGATTGCTTATAAAATGGCTAAAAGCTTTTTCTATCAGCGAAAAGCGATTCTAACAATATTTCATAGAAAAACTTAAAAACTCGACCAGTTTTCTAACCTGAGAAAGAATTATAGGACCTCCTTGAGTTTGAAACAGCTTCTCTGCCTTCATCATAACAAATAATTAGAAATTAAATTTAGCTTCAAAATTATGTATTAAAAAAATTAAATTGTATTGGAGTAAACGGAAGATTTATCATATCCTACCTTGAAAGGCTCATTGTCCTTCGAAAAACGATTCCGGAGACATATTTCAGCCAAACTGGGAATCCCCTGTTTCAGAAACAGAACAAAACACAGAGTAATGAATATAACCATATTTACATAAGATAAAAAAAAATCACAAAATATTCTTAACAAAAATAATTACCCGAAGTTCCTTTCAGCGCAAACATAAGGGCCAATCTGGAGATTAACAAATAGGCTTGCTTGTTGCACCATCTTGATGAACTTGACCAAATCATATTCGTCCCTCAAAATAATACTGCAAATTTGAAAAAATAAAAAACCAATGAATTAGCATAAATATATTTGCATTAGACAGGGCAAAGAAAATGCAAATTTTAAATGTGAATTGCTGATTGCCTTACTTTTCCCGGAGAATGTTCATGGCCATTCCAAAACACAAAGGATGACAATCCCAAAACACAGAAGAAAAAAAACCCTAATACACAGTCCTAAATTTCTTGTTGGGGTTTATCAGAAATTTGTGAATCAAATTCAAATTCCTATCCAAACTCAATAACCAGAAAACCAAACAGAGAATACAAATTCAATAATCCCAAAAGTTATTGAAATCAAACCTATTTCAACTCTAACATAATCCAAAATACCAAATTCGCTTACCTTCAGTCAAAGATTCAGGAAAAAGAAAAAAATTTATATACCTTGATGATAAAGAGTTTGGAAAGCCGCAGAGAAAAACTGGAAAATTCGAGTAACAACTTCTGCTGCAACTAAAAATCAAAGCAGATCAGAAAAGTACACCCAAAGCTTGAAAAAAAATTAAATCACACACAATCAGAAAAATAGAAAACTCACCAGTAAACGTTTGATTGTATCCTCTCTTCCTGAAGTCAAAAATCAAAACATGTCAGAACCACGGAAAAAACAAAAAAAACAAAATTAAAATCCCATGTGGCAAGAAAACCAAATAACTCACCAAAGAACTTTAGATCGCATAGGCAAAAAAAGGATTCTAATTTAACCCAGATCGACAACCACAACAAAAATTACAGAGTCCATAAATAGAAGGAAAAGCAGAAGATGGAAAATTTTCCAGGAAGAAAACGACCATGGGTAAGAGCGATGTGAAGCAAGAAAACCGCCGTAGTTAATCGGCGAGAAAAACCCGACAACGACGGGCAACATGAACAACGGCCGTGTGAAAGAGGAGAAAAAACACCCAAGGTTCTAGAATAAGCAAAAGCTGAGAATGGGGAGAGAAAGACGAACGGAAAGAAAGGGTAATCAATAGACCAGAAGCACCATCGTTGATAAGCACATGGACAAGATGGAGTTGAAGAGTCCAACACGTGTAAAAGACGATTAACCCTAAGTGATCCTAAAAACTACAAATCCTAAGATGACGTATAGGCCGAGTAACTAAGAGCCAACTATGTCCTTCTTGTGATTGACGCAGATGTGCCAACTCGCCACAGAGGTTAATCGAGTGAGTAAGATGAATGTAGTGGTGATGTAAATTGTGCTTTTGACTTCTAGACCGAGCGACTGTGGCTGAGAAAAGAACATTCTCAGCCTAGGGTTCTAAGAACATGAAGACAAGGTTGCTAATCTCATTGGGAAGTTCAGGAAACTGGGTTCGATGACTTCAACTATGTGAAAGTATAAGTACTTTGAATTAGTATCAGACTATAAGGAAAAAGATACAAAAAGGAAATGACCGTCTTTATGGTAAAATTGAGAGTTGGCAACTCACAACCTTGCTTGCAGTTGCTCTTGCTCTAGCATAGTTTATTTCCGTAAATGTGAACCCTAGCTAAGTCTCACTATCCATGTTTCATTTGGAGTCAGTTTAGTAACCATTTCATTTTTCAGTTTTTAGCTTTTAGTTCTCTTTGTTAGAGATAGAAAGGGAATACACGGGAGAAAGGAGATGAAGAACGGTGGAGGAAGGATGCATGGTGGGTTGGAATGTGGAAGAAATGTATATGGAACGGTACACAAAAATGAAAACCAAAAACTCTTAAACAATTTTAAATTGTTTTCAATTCGAGTTTTTTGTTTCATGCATCCATTTTGCTACCGCATACATCCTCTATCGCTAGCGCACAAAATAAAAAATAAAAAATTGTTATTAAACGGGTCCATAGAAAATAAAAAGAAAAAGAAAAAGAAAAAGGGAAACATAATTATACCCCATATTTCAAGGACAACTAGATAACAAAGTCACTAATGTATCTGTACATTGTGCATCATCAAGAAGTTCATCATCTTCTGCATTTTTTGCATCGTCTACAAATTGATCCATATCCGTCTACAATCGAACATATTTATCATCCTGTTGATGCACAAGTAACTAGATGTCGTCTTGAACTGATACTTGATATGAGGCGGTGCTCAGAGCGAAATGATGTTCAACTATCACATGTTGCGAGGTTGCTCGACTTGTGGCTTATGTTGCCTTGGTTGGCTTGGCTTGTGCCGTTGGAGGTGAGGGAATCCCTTTTATAGAATAAGGGCTCGCTCTTCAATACATAAGTGATGGTTTAGAGTTGATGCTCGTGGTGAGTCGGTTGCTCAATAGGCGGCGATGCTCTCTAATGATGGCGAGAGAGTCCTTTTTATAGAATAAGGGCTCGTTCCTCAATACATGAATAATGGGCTAGAGTTGATGCTCTCTAATGATGGTGAGGGAGTCCTTTTTATAGAATAAGGGCTCGCTCCTCAGTACATGAATAATGGGCTAAGTCCCCCAAGTATTTTTCATGAGGCCCAGTTGAGGCCCAATATATGGTACATAATGTAGTCCTCTAAGTCTTTGGTCAATAGAGGCTGTTAGCTAGAGACTTCAAATTCAATCCATGTATGGGCCGAAGTGGCAGCTGTTCGGAAGCGGTATTTGTATACCCTACATTGAAGCTTTGTAGGTGAAGCTTTGCAAGTGAAGCTTTTGAAGCTGGAGCTCTATAAATTAAGCTTTTGAAGCTAGAGCTCTGTAAATGAAGCTTTTGAAGCTAGAGCTTTTGTAAATGGAGCTTTTGAAGCTGATTGACATGAGTGATGCTCATGAATGTTTATGTTGATTGACATCAGTGATGCTCATGAATGTTTATGCATGATTGATATGAGTAATACTTATGAATGTTTATGTATGATTGATATGAGTAATGCTCATATATAATTTGAAGTACTGGGCGTACTTTTGATCACCTGGTTAGTGATAATAGCGGTAGGCTGCTGAATAATTTGGAATACTGGGCGTACTTTTGATCACCTGGTTGGCGATAATAGCGGTAGGGTGCCGAATAATTTTTTGTAGTATTGGGCGTACTTTTGGTCACCTGGTTGATGCTATTTTGGGCTTATGGGCCTTCGCCCTCCACATGACATTCCAACCCATTTATTTTGGGCTTGCCGTTTTTTTTTTATTACCCTCTGATGGAGTTTATACAGATGTCTCCGAAAGATAAGAAAAATAAATTACATCGATCAAAAACAAGAAAAGTAAATCTCATCATTCTGGTGGGGTGTTTATTCCTTGCTTTTGCTTTCTGCGTTTTCTTTTCCACTGCACCTCTCTCTCTGTCTCTGTCTCTATCTCTATCTCTATCTCTATCTTTGCGTTGATGTCATGCATGTGCTCAGTTAAATCCCAATCTCAGATTTTATTCTCTTCTCTTTCCATTGCATCTTATTTTTTGCTTTTGCTTTCTCCAGACATCCTTTGCTCTTTCTTTTCATTTCCTCTTGCTCAATGGCCATCCCAATATGAACAGCAGCTTGAATAACCTGCACACACCCATCTTGATTCCCCACCATAACCAAGCCCATCATCTTATGCATAACAATCAGCGCCATCTTATCCGGCGGGAGCAAATCAATGTGCTGCACTTGCTGCTTCCTTGCAATCGCCTCCCTCAACGGCTCAAACCACCCCAAAAACAAGGTCTTCACGCATGGCAAGCTCAGAGCCAGCTTCTTCTCTCGCATTACTCGCTCCAAATCCTTGTACTCCTCCACCATTCTCTCTCACGCCTCCGTCTCCGCCTTTATCTGCTGTTGCCGAAGCAAATTATACTTCCGCCGGTCGATTTCCTTCGACTCCAATTTCAAATCCTGGTTGGCCTTCTTATACATGCCTTTCAGAAAGAGTGCGGCAATCCACGGTGGGTTCTGGATAAAAATCCTCGGCGCTGATTCCTAGGGCATAATCAAGTGAAATTCTCTGATGGGTAGCTGTAAATTCATCAAATTTTCGACGCGATTGTCTTGGACAAATTCTCGGACCAGGTGGGAGAGGATTGGTTCGGGAGGGGACTTGAGGCTGAGGGGGAAAGAAGTGGAGGAAGAGAGCGAGGACTTGAAGAATAGGCGGTTGGAGGCTGAGCTGAAGAGGAACTTGTGGCTCAGCTTCGGCGGTTTCCGCCATGTGGAGTTGTACATTTAAGCCTGTGGGCTTGGAGAGAATGAGGCTGTAGAAGCCATTTTTTAGAGAGATAGAGAGATAGAGAGTTTGTGGTGTTTTTTTTTGAAGAGGTGAAAAAGATCAGAAGTAAGAGAAAGGCAGAGAGAGTTTTGGTAGTCTCTTGGGTTTTGCAGATCCACGGCGGAGGTGAAAAATTGAGAGAGAACCGACATAGCTTTTTCGTGTCGTTTCCCACAAACGGTGCCAAATGTTGATGCACAAAATCGGAATCTGCAAGAAAGTAAATAACACAAGATGTATCATGTTCACCCCAATGTTTGGGCTACGTCCACACTAATTATGGTATTTCTGATAGGATTGTGAGAGAGAGCTTCTGAGGGTGAGAAGACCTAGGAATTGGCCTCCCCTAATTGTGAGGGTGAGGAGTCCTTTTATAGAATAAGGGCTCCTCACTTATTACACATTTGCCCTTTCCTTTATTACATAATTATATTTAAGTCCTCCAAGTATTTGTACGAGATCTAAATACGGAGGCCCTAAGTATGGT
The DNA here is from genome assembly GCF_916048215.2 of Malus sylvestris. Lineage (NCBI taxonomy): Eukaryota > Viridiplantae > Streptophyta > Magnoliopsida > Rosales > Rosaceae > Malus > Malus sylvestris. Next base: position 12,668,711 of record NC_062267.1, read on the forward strand.
ATGAACACATCCCATTACCAAAATTATCAATTCCTTGTGATACCAAGGAGATGAAAAGATTACTCACCAATTGAACTGATAGTGAAAGAGTAGCACCAGCACTAGTCATCATCAGAGGCTTAAGGAGTTGTGGATGTTCTCTTTGGAGAAAAATCTTTATCTTCTCTTCTCAACTCTTTTCCTTTAAGCTAAATAGCCAAAATGGTCCCTAAGATTTGCATAACTCATCATTTTGATACCTAACATTTCAAATCGATAAAAGTGGTCCCTGAGATTGTCCACCATCCATCATTTTGGTCATTCCATTAAAAACTCCATTAAGTGTCCCGGAGCTCCTGGCCGGAAGTTTGGACAATTTTCAAAGCTTCGTAACTCAATCGTTTCTTAACCAAATTCGACCCAGAATATATCAAAATGAAGATAGGAAAGTGTATAATAAAATTATATCTATTTCAAAGCCCAATAGCTGCCGGAGATAGCCGGAAAATAGTCTCAAAGTTGACTGGTCCGAAAGAAAACTGGAAAACTTGTTGGAAACTGGGTAAATTTAAACATTCATAAGTTCTTCAATACTCAACGAAATCAAGTGATTTAAAAACTAAAATCATACTTTTCGACGAGATGAAGAGAATGGTATCTTTTTCAATGGCTAACGCATCGTGCTTTGGCAAAAAAAAAATAGCTCAAAAGTGGTTGTCTTGATCTCGAGTTGGCCACTTTCGAGCCGTTTTTCGGGAAAACCATTGTGATTTAGCCCTCTAAAAAGATATAATTATCTTCGAATCATTGAAAAGTTTGATTTTTGTTTTTGAATCACTTGATTTCGTTGAGTATTGAAGAAATTATGAACGTTTAAAGTTTACCCAATTTCCGGCAAGTTTTCCAGTTTTTCCTCGGACCAGTCAACTTTGAGGCTATTTTCCGGCCATCTATGGCAGCCATTGGGCTTCCAAATAGGTATAATCTTATTCTACACTTTCCTATCTTCATTTTGATATATTATGGGTCGAATTTGGTTAAGAAACGATTGAGTTACGAAGCTTTGAAAATTGCCCAAACTTCCGGCCAAGAGCTCCGTGACACTTAACAGAGTTTTTAACGGAATGACCAAAATGATGGATGGTGGACAATTTCAGGGATCACTTTTATTGATTTGAAATGTTAGGAACCAAAGTGATGAGCTATGCATATCTCAGGGACCATTTTGGCTATTTAGCCTTTCCTTTATCATCTTTCCACTTTCTAATAATTTCATGTTTGCTGGTGGAGTTGACGCCGAAGTCCACTTGACATTATTTTTCAAGGAAATAGATCCTCTCCAGATTCCTTCCAACTAATCATCCTCATTAAACAATCCGGACCCTTGAAATTTGATCCAACAGCTAAAAATACTGGCCTACATTAAAAGTTATAATAACTTTAACCGTTGGATCAAATTTCAAGGGTCTGGATTGTTTGATGAGGAGAATTAGGTAGAAGGGATCCAGAGATGATCCCTTTCCATTTTTTAAATGCTTAATAAGGGTGCTTTTGTTGAGACTAAAATTTTTTATTTATTTTTAATTATAAGCAATATTTATGATCTAAACTAAAGAAGGGGGAAGAATTTGAACACAAAATACAGTGAATTAAAGAAAAAAATTCTAATCACCAAGACACTTCCCCACTTGCACGGCTCAATTTATAGTTAAATTCACTCAATCAAAACTTTTGATCTATAATATTCCAAAATTATCCTGACAAAATGTGGAAATAAATTGCGGTTGTCTATGTTGAACTTTACAGAAGCCATCCAAGCTTGTTTCAGTTTTATCCGTAACTGGCGATGAAATTACAATTACCAACATCCCATGTGAAATTACCATTACATCAAATAATTTCTTCGTTTCAAGCATGTAAACCCTTATGTTCTATATTTGAACTGCGAAACTGGATCTTGATGACAAAAGAATTATTATCTCAAAGAGACTTGGCTGAAACAAAATGACACGGGACATGATAATCTTTCCCTTTTTCTCTACGTACACACCCCCATTTAATTAGGGTGGTGCTATCAACACACCTATGTTCACCTCTCACACATCTCTTATTAATTATGTTCTTGGATCTTTTTCAGTTCATTCGATCAAGCGGCTGTAAATTGAAAAGGGTGTATGAGAGGTAAAATGAAATGTGTGGATAGCTCCACCCTTTAATTATGTCACTTGTTTTCGTTCGATAAGCCCATATGTGGAATATAAATGGGCTCCATAAGTCTTTTTCATACAAATGGTCTCTGAAAATTGACCTTGAAATTGGAAATTGAAAATCGATCAATAGTCTGTGAAAGTAGGTGTTATAATGGTCTTTTGTCACAATTCTGTCAAAAATAAGTTATATGTTGATGTAGCAGATAAAAGATTTATGGGTTTTTATCACAAATTGTCTTTGAAATTCAAAATCAATCAACATAGTCCTTGACAATAGATGTCGCATATCAACATCGTCATTCTATCACAATTCTGTCAAAAATTTTGTTATGTGCCAATGTGGGCTTAATAATTTCTTAATTAATTAAAAAGATTGACAGATCTTGCAGTTCTTAGCATCACCAAGATAATCAGGAAACGTCCAACTAGCTCTTCAAGATTAAGGTTGTGAGGATGTCGATTGCCCAAATGTTAATAGAGATGTCACAGAAGTCGCTGCCAATCCAAGCCATCACCAAATATAGTCTCAATTCTGGTTCAATTTGGTGAAGGGTGTCAAATGATGTAAAGATGGATATCTTGAGGATTTTTTTTTCTTTTATTTTTTGGAGAATAGATGACAAAGGATGCCATAGATGAAGGTAGAGGAGTGTGGGTTGTGATAAGATAAAACAAACTTGTGGGACCCATGAATATGTCAAATCAAAACATAACAGAATTTTTGACATAATTGTAACGAAATGATCATATTGATCAGAAGCACCTATTTCTAGAACTACATTTATTGATCTGTCACATCAACACCTACCAGAATTTTTAATAGAATTGTAACAAATTGACATTGATATGCAACACATTTTCGAGAACTACTTTGATAGATTTTCAATTTCAGAAATCATCTTGATGGTGTGGATCAATTTCAAAAACCATTTTATGATAAACCCTTTTAAGATTGAAACACAATGAGAATGATAAAATTTTCTATTATACTGTTCGAAAAACGTTACAAGAGCTCCATGAAGCATGTAAGAGATCTCAGAGTTTTAACTGTAGTAATAGGCGTACAAATACAACAATAATATTACAAGGTCAGTTTCCGGGGGTCATGGGGAGGCAGTTCGAGATCCATTAAAAGCGAAAGACGATGAATCCAGCAAACCAAGAGACAAACTACAAGCGTTGGACCAATACTGGCAGAAACCTAATCCTACTCTGTGAAGTTCAGTTAATCAGAGTAACGACCATTTCATTTCCAGAGCTTGACAAACTTGTCGTGACTAGCCGAAGCAACCAAACCAGTACCGGTTGACACAGACAATGCAGCAATAAGTCCTTCGTGTGCTGATAGAGTCATCGTCTTGTTCTCCGTCATGTTCCATAACTCCAATGACTGTAAATATTTGCTCAGCTAAAATTATCAGTAAGGATCTTTTTTCCAGGATGTAAAATGGGAACGCTCATCCTAACGGTTTAAGAGAATAGTGGTTTGCAGGAAAAGATGTAACGAACATTACATAAGCATAATAATGCAGACTTGACTTGCCTGATAACAGCCAATGAACGGTTTAAGAGAATAGTGATTTGCAGGAAAAGATGTAACGAACATTACATAAGCATAATAATGCAGAATTGACTTGCCTGATAACAGCCAATGACCAGCAGTGAAGTATATGTAGGATGGAAAACGCATGAATGAAATTTATTTCCGTTGCAGCTCAACTCATGAACGCATTCCCCTTCGCCTCCAGCTCCAAGTGTCCAAACTCTTACAGAGTCCTCGCTGACAGATGCAAGGAACTCACCAGAAGGATCCCAACACACAGAATGGATAGGCTTAGTATGCCCCTGCATTCAAATTCGAATTCCAATTAATGCAGTTGACAATGCATATAAAAATAAAATAATCAATTTCAATCACAATTATGAAAAAAATTGGTGAGACAGTATGTTAGACTGACCTGTAATGAATGTCGACAAGTCTGAGTCTCGACATCCAGTATAGACACAACATTCTCAGCGGCTGCAGCAAGCAATCTTCCAAGACGGGGTTGAAATCTCATTTGTGCTGTACCACCCTAATACATTCAAGCATACAAGAATTTAACAAAACGTAAATAATATGAAAACCACCACTACCCCACCCCCATCTACTTCCTGCATCCCAGAAGACAAGATTCTACCTTGAACACGCTCGAGCAGCTGCCATTGTTAATGCTCCAGTAGCGTATCTGACCATCACTGTCACAAGAACAGATGAGGTCATCTTTATTTGGGTGGAAATCTAATGACATAACAGAGGCCGAATGTCCCATAAAGGTACGGAGAGAATAACCAGGCTGCAGATTAAAAACATAGAGAAGGCTTAATACAGCACATCCACAGCATGTCACGGAAGAAAAACAAAAAGATAAATCATCCTTTTAAGAATAGAGCCACCAACTCAGCACCCAAGCAATGAAAAAGATTATTACAGCATATACATAAACTTATAACGGCAAAGATTACAGAATATATGACAGAAATCAAACTAGAAGTAACTCAATCTTCAAATCTCGAATCAATAGGTTAAAATCAGAGTATAAGCTAAGTAGATGAATAGGACAGAAGAATTTTCAACTAACATTGTCAGCATCCCACACCCTGACAGTCTTGTCGAATGAAGATGTTGCAAGACGTGGCATGCTCGGACTAAAACGAACATCAGTTATCAAAGCTGAATGTTCTTCTAGCGTACTTTTTGGCTTTAATGTATCTGTGTACCATAAAACAGCCTGCATAATACACAATATCAAGAACACACTAAATAAGAGCAAGCATCACAAAAAAATAAACGTTAAAGCTTTTAAGAATTAAACTAAACAAAAGATTTCACATGTAAATGTTCTGGAAGAATCAATTAGCCAATATGTAGCAGCAGTTCTTAATCCTCCCACAGAAGTTATTGGCAATTTGAACATTCATTCCCTCACCTTCTTATCATGGCCCCCACTAGCAAGAAACTTTCCATCTGATGAGAAGTGACAGCTTGTAACCTTGCTTGCGCTTGCTCTAATAGAGTTTACTTCCGTAAATGCGAACCCTGCAGTCAAATTCAAATTATGAGCTCTTAAAGTAAACAATAATATCTACAAATAACCAGGTTTACTTATTTTAATTATTTCAAAAAGAAAATAAATAAAAAATAAATAACTATGATGAACCAAATAACACTTAGAAATGCAATTCCCTAAAACCAAGTACACAGCTAAAAAGATGTAATTGAATAGTAACGTTGCAGAAAAACAGGTTGAAAAATCTTTGATTAGTTGACCGTATGCTATTTACTTCCTATGATAAGTTACATCTACATTCTCTCTATTGAATGCTTACGAAGATAAGAAGAACGAGTATTGACAATGTTTGTGAGTTTGTGGACAACACAATTACCAAAAACACGTGGTAGTTAATATATGTGAGATAAAAATTGATAAAAGTAAAATGACAAAGATCATTGATTGAGACATGTAATTCAATACCTATGACTTGCACCATCCTGGTTTTTATGAATGTATATATCTACCTAACATTTGAGAAAATAAGAAAGAATTGCATCGCAGTTAAGAAAATACTGGCAGATACTACGTTCAGGAAATGTAAAACGAAGAATTTATTCAACATGACATCCACCGCACCTTTGCTGACATCCATACATCGACCAACAGCATCTCTATGATCCACATCATCAGGGGATAAAAAAGACTCGACATTATCATCAAGAGACCCATCCTCTACAAATCGGTCCATATCAGCCTGCAATTCAAGATCTTTATCATCCCACTGCCAAAATGGAATCCCAATGAGAATCCGTGCAAGGAATTGCCGATTCCTTCTAATACAAGAAGATGAAGAAGTCACTCACCAACTGATGTGCTGGTGAAGTAAGAGTACCAGTACCATCAGCGCCAAACATCATCAGAGGCTTGGAGGAGCTACCACTATGGGGCAAGGCAGGCATTGAGATTACATCTCCAGGAGTGTGAGTCGAGGGAGTTGAAGGGGCTGAACTCGGGGAAGGCCCAGCTGTGTTTGCTGTACCTGTGCTATTGGCAGGCCCTGAAGATGACACTGGCTGCTTTCTCTTTCTTCCTGCCTGGTTTTTTGAAACCTTAAATTGCATAGGCAAAACTGTATCAGGAGCTTCACTAAAGAACATGTAAATAAAAAGTTGAAAAATAACTACTCTACAAGGTTGTAATTTTATAAGCATTACAAGCCTGAGTTAATTGACCAAGAAAAGTTCACAAGAAATAACCATAAAAGGACAGACCTGATCATTTCCTCGAAAAGAGTTTGACATGCTACCATCCATAGTGATGCTGCCAGCACCCCCCATTTTATCTTGCTGATGGGGATTGAGATTTGAATTTTGCGACTGCTGATTAGAAAGACCATGCTGTTGAAGTTGTTGAAGCTGTTGTTGCTGCTGTTGGGGATTGCTGTTTTGTTGCTGCTGTAGTTGAGCCATTTTTACCTACAAACAAACAAACAGTCTCAGAAGCCAAAGAGAATGAACTGTTTGATAATATGTTGAAGTACAGATGGGGTAAACACTGCCACCATAACAACTACAAGTGAAATGAACAGAGATTAACAACTACAAGTGAAATGGACAGAGATTGGAGCACCTTAATCAGCATATCTGTGTCTCCACGAGGCAAAATAGGGCCACCAGCTTGAAGAGGTGATCCCATATTTGGTACCACGTCACCAACAGAATTTGTTAGGCCATCCTTCCCAAGACTGCGACTCATTAGCATTCTTAGTCGTCTACTTTCATCACTGGCAGCAGACGGTGATGTCATATTTTGCTGAGCAAGCATAAGTTGCTGGTGTTGTGGTGTCAACATCTGAAGCTGATGAAAGGGCTGGGGAGCTTGTATGAAAGGTTTCTGTTGCTGAAGAAGTCCAGAGCGAAGCTGCTCCAAACCCTAACAAGGAGAAAAACAGTTGTAGAGTATTGATGAGTGATACTCCAATCTTCAGAAATGCAATGAAACAAATGATAGAGATTTTAATTTTAAACGAACATTGGTCACTTTGAGATTCTAAACTTCAGAGACGGACAACAAACAAACTAATAGAGTTTCCAAATTCAGAAACAATGTAATTCTGATTCATTTAGCACAACTACTACCATTGTTTTAATACAAGATCAGAAACTCAAGAAAAGAAATGGTCCAGATAGACATTAGAATTCTCTAACAAAGGCTAAGAAGCAAAAAAAGTATCCAGCCATCAAAAACTTACAGTGAGCGGCCATCCTTTTAAAGTCAAGTTGTTTCCACCCTGATTTGATCCTGAAATCAAAGAATCTTACATGTAAGGTTCAAGCATCATCATAAAATATCATCAAAACTTACAAAAAAATTTAACTCTATAATTACTAAGTTACTAACTCACAATTAATTTGGAATAGCAGGCTTCCAATATAAAAATAGAAGCAGACCAATATGCAAACAATATTTCAAAAGAGTGAGACATGGTCAATCAAACATTGAAACAGACAAAACAAGAATACCAGGAATTCCTATCAATGATCCCTCAGGACATGCAGCTCTGGGATTCAATACTGGATTGATTTCAGTCTTTATGTCCTGATTCCATATACAAGTCAGAACAGATAAACATGATTCAAAAGACATGTAATGGAATTCCACATAAAACTAAGCATACCGGTGTAGACCCTGGCAATTGCTGATTTCGAGCTTGGACTTGTTGAGTCATCCCACCAGCTGTACCGTGCAAAACTTGCCTGCAAAAAAGAGCTCACTGTTTTATATATAATGTTGATAACAGGATTAAGTAACAGCTTCCACATCCAAAACCCTGAATGAATGAGTAGTTATGCGGGCACAGCATACGAACTAACATTTTACAGTTTTCCGAGATATATGCAGGGCGACCGGGGTCGCACTTTACTCTAAATCCTAAAAATACAATATCAGAGCAATCCCAATTTTCCTATCATCAATATGAAACTGTTTTCTGCTAGCCCTAAATTTCTGTGCATTTAGTAAATTAGAAGAAAAATTGCTTAGCATAAACAAGTCCATATCATTTCTCAATGTATCCAGAGGCTAAACAAGCAAATAAGAATAGTTGAAAAATATAGTCTTAGAGAAACGCACCCTGAAGGCTGGCCGGTTGCTGCGGCTGACTTCAATATTGAAGCATGATTTTGATCCAAAATCTGGCCCACATTATCACCAAATCTCTGCTGCAGATTGTTCCTAATATGGTCAGAAAACTGTTAAGGTCATTCTATTCAAAATAATTAGGATAATTCACCTACCTTCATAGATGCATCATCCATAGAATCTCTCTGAAGAGGAAGTTTTAATCTTTCCTCATACATCTTTGAAGCCATGGCATTTGCTGTTCCAGGATTTTGTCGCATGAGAGGATCATTTCCAACAAGCCCATTTGTAGGTCCATTGTGGAGATGTGCCCCATCTCTTCTCTGATGCGACTGTGGCGGTTGCTGTTGCTGCTGTGGTTGCTGCTGTTGCTGTTGCTGTTGCTGCTGCTGCTGCTGCTGTTGTTGTTGTTGTTGCTGCTGCTGCTGCTGAACATGCCTTTGCAACATGAGTTGCTGCATTTGCAGCTGCTGCTGCTGTTGTTGTGAGTTTTGCGGTTGCTGGGAATGTTGCTGTTGTTGTTGTTGTTGCTGCTGCTGCTGTTGCTGCTCCCTTGCTTTAATCAACTGAGTCTGCAGTTTGAACATGTCATGAGCTTCCAAAAGGCACTACCTTGTTTATAAGAACTATAAGAAATACCCTTGTAAAGCTTGTGATTATCGGTCCATATCACAGGAACCACAAAGACATCAAATTAATATGGCTAATTCACTATAAGTAACTTTTGTAGAAATATACACGTAGCTATAGTAGACAAACAAACAGTATTCCTCACGACTATTTGATGCCTCCGCTGAAAAAGATCGTGCTTATTAGTTACTATCAAGCATGAGGTTGAGTGTATTCATCCAACTTAGGCATTACAGTCAAATTAAGAGGCTCTACCGATGTCATGTCATTAGTGTTGAAGACCAACAGATATTCACCTTGGCCTACACATGAGGTTCAGTGAAAACGCACCAAAACAAAAAGAAAAAGCACCCTTCTCCAGGCCAATACTGTAATTATAAGCTCAACAAAACAACCCATAACGCAATTAGAAATTTGAAAAAGTGGTTCAAAGATACAAAGTACTTGTTACTCAAGAATGCAAAACAATCAAAAGCTCCAACACTCATCTGAAATTGTACAGGCCAGCATATTTTCAGCTCACATACAACCATCAGGGGTTTAAGCCTTACGACCATCAAACAAAATGTTAACATAAAGTTTGGTGATGGGCTGAATACTTGTACATTGTAGCATACCTAGAACCTTTGAGTTCTAATAATTGTTTGCCAAAATTATAACGAAGGAATAAGATGTCTTCATGAATATATGATAGAACATAAAGCAGATGGAAAATCAGAAGCAAATAAGTCAATACAACTTTTTCAGTGATTCAAACTATAAAGGAAAACGACATAGATCAGAAATCCAGGGGGAAAACTGAATGTTATTATATAAACAATGGTCACAAGAATCGGAGTAAACTTTTATCAAAAGAAGAGTCAGAGTAAAACATGTAAGGGATTGACTGCAGCAGATTTGGAGAATGATGTAACTGAGGATATAACAATTCACATATAAACTAGAGAAAGAACAAGCAAGAATAAAAAACTCAAAATCTACTCCAGCATAGGATCTCCATTTAGTTCTGTGAAAAAAAAATAAGAATGAGACTCCCCTGACATGAGAGTAGAAGTGCATTCCATCAAATTGGCTTGTGAAGAAAACATAAAGCATGAAACAAGCTCAACATTAACTATTCTATTTAAGGCTGGGAACTATCAGCTACACAAAACACACCCATTTCTTCTCTCTTAAAACTCTCATTTCAAATGATATATGGCCTACAGTATATACCAAGCTAATACATAATAAAGCAATCTCAAACCTCAATGTACGATGCAGCAACCTCTGAATGCTTCTCATTAGTCCTAGCAATGAATATATCCCAGAAAACCGACCACCATTCAAACAGGAAACCTCCTGGTGCATCAATAGCTGTAAACCCATTTCTCAAAAATATTAATAAAAAAACGAGAACGGAACTTATAGCCAAAAGAAAAATCAAAATGCAAGTTCAGCAAAGGAAAAAAAAAACTCATTTAAAAAGTAGTAAGAAATATAATTTCCATTACAAGGTTTTTGTGCCCCTTAGGTCAAAATTTGTGTGCTTACCAACCGGATCTGAGGATACTTTTCCTTCAGCTTGGAAAGCTTGTGCAGAAGCTTTTAAATCCCTCTTCACTAAATAATCATGGATATACACATCCAGCCTGTTAATCACAAACATTATCAGTCACACGAGTCGAAGGAGAAAAATCGAAACTTCACAGAGAAAAACAGTGAAAGACTATATTTTGGTTAACAAAAACCCAAATATTACTAAGAATAACAGAAATTATAGAGAGCTAAGTGATGTAATAGACAAGGCTCAGTCCAGAAACCCAATTTCTGCTGTAAAAAGTGAAGTAAAAGATGGCCCAAATTCATACCCGTTATAACAAACAAACCCTAGAATCCACACACTAATTGAAATTAACATACAAAACAAAAGAAAACAGGATAAAGAACCCAACTTTAATCCAAGCTCTGCAAAAACTAACAAACCCCAGAAAATCCCAGAAACCCAGAACCTGAATCGACCCAGAAAACAACGAGGCCAGTAAAATAGAAAAAGACAGAAACCCAGATAGGGAACTAGGGCAGAAAATGAAGAACTTTACAATTTACAGCCCAAAACTTACATTTTATCAGCTTCCCAGTTGGTCTGAGACATGCTGCTGAAAAGCAAAATCTCACCCAAACACTGAATAATAATGCCAGATTCGCAAATGGCAACTTCTTCTGCTACGTTTCAGCTCTGAAGCAAATCAAACCCAGAAGAGAAAAGCAATCAATTATTGGTACAGAACATGGAAGTTCATAAATACAAAAAGGAATGTGCAGAAAGAGCTATAATTTTACCAAACGAAAAATACAGAGACAAAAAAAAAAATTGCAAATATATAATTTTCAGCTGATGTCAGATTTAATAAATTAATATAGAAAGGGAAAGATGATAGGGATACCTTCAAACCCTTTTTCCTTTTGGGAGTTTATCTTTAATGTGGTTGTTGTAATTCTTTTTTCTTATTTTTATTTTTTCTCTTTCTTCTCAGGTGACTAGGAATTTTTCTGAAAGTGTTGAAGTTGGAGTTGGACTGTTGGTGGAATTTGAGCTGCCGTTGCAGATATCACAATGGTTTTCCCGATTGAATTTACTTAATCAGCCCTCAAACCCTGTCAAATTTTCAACCTAATACCACTGAGATCGTGCAAAACTTTTTGTTGTAATGACTGAATTGCCCTTTCATGTTGTCTTAAAAGTAATGTGTCTATCAAATATAAAAAAGAGTTAATTTCAATTTATTAGCTGAAGTTTTTGGTTTTTAATGTTTGATACATTAAGTTTTTTAGAATTATTATTAGCATTCTTAAAATTTTATTTGGCATTTCAAAATTTCTATAATTAGAAGAAGAACAAATATGCTTATGAGTAAGGTATTAAATATCGATAATATCGGAAATATCGGTAGTCCGAAAACACGGAAATATCAATGGAAATATCAAGATAATATCGATATCGATAAAAATAATATGGAAACCACGGAAATTGTAAGAAAAACTTGGAAATTTTTATTGAAACTTTGCAGGATGTTTATTTAGTCAATTATCTATTAGTTTATCACAAAAAATTGGAAGGAAATGCATTGCATGATGGATTTAACATTATCAAGTTGATTATATAGCGAGTTGGCAAACATTGTGAGTGTAGAAAATATGTAGTAATTTATGAAAAAAGTTTAAACACACCATAATAATTTATATATAATGATTTAGTACAATATTTTACACTTTATACATTGCATGGTAAGATACATGAGTGACTTAGTACCACATAGAGTTCCTATGAAGTTCAAATTTTTCACTATCTTCATCATCTCTATGTGTAGAGTGAGTGTATTGTGAAGAGTAGTTATCAAATGATAAATCCCCAAAATAGTTTTACATGTAATTGTTAACATGCCACCCATATGGATCCGAGATTGGTTGACCTTGTCCATAAGCAAAATCATTTGAAGATTGAGTCTCGAATTGTTTCCATGAGTCACTCGATTCCATCCCAACAGGAATCGGATATGAAGGGTAGGGAAATGGTTGGTTATGAGCATAACCATAGTTACTACTTCCCAATCCAACAGAGTCCGAAGTTATAAATAACGAGTCATCTTTTTGACTTGACAAAATCCCCTTGCCTCTTTCTCTACGAGTATAGTCCTTCCCTATGGCACCAATTCCTGGTCCTGCCCGCCTACTGCCATGGTCCTCATCATGTGTTGCATGCGTGAAGTTTGCCTCACCAGTGAAGGGGCTCATAAATCCGGAAGGTGGTTCAACATAGTTTTCATATCCAACACTACTACCTCTAGCTCCACTATATTCTTCATCATTCCCACCTCCAGTGGTAGGTGAGTCTCCTCCTAATCTTGTACAAGAGTTATCATTAGTATCAGCACGATGTTGTGGTTGTGTAGGATTGGAAGAAGGTGGAATTCCAGTGTTTCTTGGTCTTGGGCGCAAAAGTTCTTCCAAAGAGTCAGCGCTGCTAGATCCCACCTCTTCCGCTAATACTCTTTCTACATTTATCCCTTCATTACGTGCTTCTTCAGTAACTCTGGGAGCTGGGTTGCCTTCATCATCATCTAAATGAAGAGGTCCAATCCATTGATAAAGTTGGTTACCCTCTGTATCATCATCTTCAGCAATAATATCAAACACATCTAGTGGGTCACCACGGTCGACATGATCTATTTCTGCTTCCTTATCTCGAATTTGAAGCTTCATGTTGTAGTAGCAATAAACTAATTTTTCCAACCTACTATGAGCCAACCTATTTCTTTGCTTTGTGTGTATAAGTGCAAATGTGCTCCAATTTCTTTCACAAGTAGATGAGGAAGCTGTTTGTGATAATACTTTGATTGTTAACTTTCTCACAGTTTGTGCATCGGTCCCATACATGATCCACCATTCAGCTACAATGAAAAGCAATGTTGATAAGCCTAATAACTCCAACAAATTCTATTATAAACTTATCGTGAAATATGTTTACACTCACTAGGAGACATTTTTGTTCGAGCACCATGTTTTCTATTATAAACTACCATCGGTCTTCAATTATCTTTATGACCCACCTTGCACCATGTTTTCTTTCCAATTCATCCTTCACTACACGCATCAACTCATATATTGCCCACATAGTAGGATACACTTCTGTGTCAACGATCCGTAAAACTTTGTAAAGAGGTTCAAACACTTGGCACACATGTTCTGATTGAGTCCAAAAAACATGATCAAGCACTATACTTTCCACCATATGACCTGCATTTGAGCGGCTGAAATTGTGGTTCGCCCAATCGTCACTAGTGAATAGTTGCTTCAACCCTGCTTTCTTCTTAAGTAGGCTGTCTAATGCAATATAGTTGGTGGCGAATCGAGTGGTAGCTGGATGAATAATTTCTCCTTTGCAAAATTCACGCATCTTTGCCAACAACCAACCGTGATTGTAAATATAATTTGTAATCGTTCTAGCTCTTTTTACCACAGTAGCAACATTCTCTCTCTCCCTCATTGCCTCAAACATGAGATCAATACAATGTGCTGCACATGATGTCCAAAACACATTATGATGCTTCATTAACTTTTTTCCAGCTTTGACAAATGCAGAACCGTTGTCGGTCACGACTTGGACAATATTATGCTCTCCCACCTCCATGATTACATCCCTCAATAATTTGTAAATATACTTGTAGTTCTTTATATGGTCTGAAGCATCAACATACTTCAAAAAAATTGTCTTTCCCTTGGAGTATACCATCAAGTTTATGATAGACAATCTGGTCAGGCCGGTCCATCCGTCACACATGATTGTGCAACCATTAATTTCCCACTTTGACCTCAACTTGTTAACATACTCGCCAATGTCTTTATACTCCATATCCAAATATTTGTTTCTTATCTCATAGGGAGTGGGAGGTTGTACTCCAACACTGGCCTGTTGACATCCCACTACCATATTTTTGAAATGATGTGATGATGCTTTCTCAGCAAGGACATTTTCATAGATAAAAAACTTGCTAATTAGACGCCCCATTCCCTCATTCACATTACCTCCAGTGAAATAACTTCAAACACTCTTTTGACATGCTTTGGATGACTTATATAAACTTGGGGCTATTGGTGGTATTGGTTGTGATTCTCTAAGACTGCCTTCCCGTCTCATTTGTGCACCACCACTTGTCCCGGAACCTTGTGCTCTATTAAGAATTTTATAAAGGTGTTCTCTTTCCCATGCTGACTATTTGGAGGTACGTAATGCTTGTTTCAAACTGCATCGTTCTTTAGGTCCCATGTCATCATCACATTCGTCCTCATCGTCATCATCATCACTGTCAACCGCTTGGCCATAGACTTCTCCCCGTAGCCCAGCTCGAATATTTTCCATTCCATGTGTTATCTTTTCCTTTTGCTGTTTTTTATTTTTTAATAATGTGTTGATGAATGCCTTCACTTCTGGGGGGACATTATTGCATCGTTGCACATTTTTTGCTGGATCTAATCCACTAAGATGGTACTTAAGTCGTGTCACTCCGCCACTCTTCATTACCCGACCACAATATTTGCAAATTGTGCCATGTTTGTTTCCGTCTATTAGGTCTCCATGTTCCCAAGCTGGATCACGTTTAGTAACTCCACTCGACATCTTAAACGTACCTATATTTATTTTTCAAGAAAATTAGACAATTATTTTTTAGCCAAAAAATATAGTAGTGATGACGATTATATAAGAGAACCTAAATAATAAAGTTATTATACAGAAGAATTAAATACGAATTAAAGAAATGATTGTAAAAATTTAAGTAATTATAAAAATAATATGGAATAATAAAATCTAATATTAATGAATAATAATCCAATTTGATAAAAAAATAATCCTAATATAAAACATAGTGATGAATAATAATCCAATTTGATAATAATCCAATTTAATAATAATCCAATTTAATGAATAATCCAATTTGATAATAATCCAATTTAATGAATAATAATCCAATTTGATAATAAAAAAAACCTAATATTAATGAATAATAATCCAATTTGATAATAAAACCTAATATTAATAAAATAATAAATAACATTAAACATATTAAAATTATCCTAGGGAATAATTATACAACATTACTTAATTACTTAAAAAAATTAACATGTAATTGTTAACATTACTTAATTACTTACAAAAACTAACATGCAAGTATTAATTACTTTAAAAAATTAACATACGAGTCCACACAAATTTTTTTGTTGTTGTATAAATTACAATAATATAAATATAAGTTTGTAAACTTACTTTAAATATGGAACCCTTTGTGTTCAAGCTCTGGAATGGATCTGAAATGGCTTTGAAAGGGGTAAGGGAAGAAGAAGAAACGAAAATGCTCTGAATGGCTCTGATACTCCATCTCTTGAAAGAATATCATAGTAGCACACGGTTTTGAATGAAACCACCATCCATGGTTTGAAATTGTGCAAGTTATAATTGTAAAAGTGGTCTGAAATTGTCAAAATAATTGTAAAAGTTGTCAGGAATCCTGAGTGAGTCATGTGTCCTCCTGACAGGAGGAACCCCACACACACACACAACGCACGCAACCACACACGCACACAACACACGCACACAAACATCACACACGCAGACACACAGAGACCTCTGTCTCTCTCTCTCGATCCTTCTCTATTCTCTCCATTCTCCACTCCCACATACACACACAGAGATCTCTCGATCTCTTTTCTCCCTTCTCACACACACACACACAGAGATCTCTCGATCTCTCTTCTCCCTTCTCCCACACACACACCACGGCCTTCTGCTCCTCCCTTTCTTTTCTCTCTGCACCGAGACCACATACACCTTTCATTTCTCTCTGCACTGAGACCCACACACACACCACAGCCTTCTGCTCCTCATTCTCCTTTCTCTCTGCACCGAGACCCACATACACTTCTCCTTTCTCTCTGCACCGAGACCCACACGCACACCATCGCACCTGATCCGTCGACTTCCTTCAATTTCTCCGGTTAGGTAAGCTTCGGGTTTTTCTTTTTCTGTTCTAGATCGAAGCTTAGATGTGAAATTGAAGTTCTATCTCGTGTTTTTGCAAGGTTTTTGGGATGAAATTGGCTCGGGAATAGGCACACCCATCTTCGGCGAGGCCGTGCGTGTCAACGAACTTTTCGAACACCTCCGACCATTTCACGGCAAACGGACGTTATAAAAACGTTCCTCTCGTCTTCTATTTCATTTTCATACCTAGATCGGAGTCTAGGGGGCTGTTTTACAGTCGGCCGGAGCTGTAGAAGCTCCGACGTTCGTCTCCGACTTGCACAGTTCTAAAATTTCGAGATAATATCACGATATTTTGACGAAAACCCCTTGGATACCTATTAAAATATCGGTCCGGCGAAAAACCGATAATATCGGCTATATATCGCCGATATTGTCGGCATTTTGTTCCTTGCTTATGAGAAACGTAAAATGAAAATTTTGAAGTACTAATAATAATTTTTAAATTTTTTACATAAAATTCATAATTCTGAAACAATTTCATAAGTTGTCTGTAAAAACAGTCTATGACGTGGAACTCGTTGCGTCATGTATTAATATTAAAATTTTAAAATAATTAATAAATAATAAAAAATATTCTCTTCCCCTCCGTTTTCGACTGCCCGCAAATCCCAGATCTTGGTCTCGATTTCAATGGAAGAGGCGTCGGAAGGAGAAAATCAGAACAAAAATCATGATCCAAACCCCCAATCGAAGACACGCACCGCCGCCGTCCCCTCGTCCATCTTACACCGACCCACCGGTATCCGATTCCGACCTGACCAGTACCTCCATATCTCCTACAGCTACGGCCCCCCGCCATTTCAAAGACCTCTTTCTAATCCTCTTCCTCCTCTTCGTCCTGGCTACCTTCGCCATCAGAATCTTTGTAGTCGTCCACCGCAACCAAAATTACTCTGCCATCTCCTCCGCCTACAACTCCGACTCATCCTCATGCGTAGGGATGGGCAATGGTTATGCGGGCGGGTAACCGCGGTTATTTTATCCATAACCGTTTATGTTCATACCCGCATAACCGTTTACCCGTTGAGTAATTACATAAATGGTTATACCCATAACCATAACCGTTTATAAACGGTTATCCATACCCATAACCGTGTACCCATTTACCCATAACCATTTACCCATTTAACCATAACCATAACCATTTACTCGTTTACCTATTTTTTCGCCCGTTTATCCTTTTTTACCCATTTACCTATTTTTTTCACCCGTCTACATTATTTTTTTTAACAATTTGAAAATTACAAAAGAAAAATTTGTCATAATTTTTATTTTCTGACAATTAAACACCGTTATAAGTACATTTTAGCATACATTTCCCTATTTTAATCATTTAAGTCCGCATATAATTCCAATAATTGAAATAATAGTTTACGAACGATATTTTTCTGTATAGCAACCAATCTGTTTTTTTTTATTCTGAATAGCAACCAGTAAATTATGGAAGTTCAGGAACTTGAGAAAATTGAGCCTAAAGGAAGAGTAAAAGTAGAGCTTTTTTATTTCTGAATTCCCGAATGATTTTTAAAGCAACAGACCATATAGCAACAGCTCATAAATCTGTGTTTCTGATAACAAAAAACAACCATACGAAACCAACCAAATTTCATCTAATTCATCACAAAACTGAGTTAACCCTCTATTATTTCATATAATTTCATCTAATTGAAATCTGTGTTTCGAACACGTTCAATCACAAAGTATCATCGACTCGTTGTCACCAAAAGAGGCCTACAAAAGAAATGTATAATTGAATTAGTATGCATAAATTGAATGAGTGTCACCAAAAGAGGACATGTTCTAACATGTGAAAGTAAAGATGAAGTACCAACAGTGGAGCCCGATGCTAGCCTAGCTTTACAATGGTTACAGACAGCCTTCACCTCCCCACAAAAACTTTTTTCCTCAAAATGCTGCCAGACAACTGAGGTTCTTTTTCTCTTCCTACCAGTGTCATCAAAGCTTGATTCACTTAGGTCCAATTCTTGATCAAGATTAATTGGTTCAATATCTTGGTTCTCGCTTTGAGTCTCCATCTTGGAACTAGTTGAAACAGTTAAATACAAGTTCAGAATATAAAAGAAAAACAGGGTATCAATTGATTCGACATTTTGGATGCCAAGAGCAAAAAATCATAACACACTCGGTCTGAACATAATAAGGACATCTCTACAACAGTACATGGGAACTAATATTGGGACTGTGTCCACGAAAAGCTTAAACATTACAAGCAAAAATTTAAACTGCTCAGAAATTGCTCTCTGAATGTTTCCTTTTCTCCATCCACCCCCACTCTTCTCTATTCTTGTTCTGGATCATGACATAGCAAAAATTTAAACTGAACCCACAATAATGACAAAGCAATTTGAACCTACTGAGGAATGGAACTTCTGGAGTGGATAACCTATAAACTTTTTCTCTGTAATCTGCAGTGATATCATAGCTAAGAACCCGCTCACTAGCACCAATGATAAATGCAAAAACTCTTTACGATTGGGCCACATCTACATGCACACAAACACAAAAGACACATCCATTCTCTTAGAAGCAGCAGCCTCAACGATTACGTAGTGTGTTAAGTTTATAATAATATGCAAGTATTCACTCAACAGTAATATCTCTGCACACAGAAACTTCACACAACAAGAACTTACATTGATTGCCCAACCTTCATTTCTTTCACAAGTTTGTTCCCTCTATTTTCATCAATGTATAATATTTGCTACCATTCATAGACCTATTTTGTTTCATACGCATTCTAGTTTCAACAAAAAAAGCTCGTTCTTACTATTCATATGTATGATAATTGCAAAAGAAAAGCTCATACCACAACAACAACAAAGCCTTAGTAAGGTCGGCATTGAATCCTAGAATGCCAATAGAAATAATGTTTTCTCAATGTTCTTCAAGCTTCAACATGTCTAAGCTTCAATCAAACTAGTTATATCATTATGTATTGAGAAAATAACCAACCAGAGGTTAAGAGTTAAGACCTTCATCAATAATGAGCTAGGGAAGAAAACAGCAAACTGAACAAGTTTACTGTGAACACAGGTTTTACAGAAACACACATCGGTTCAGCAAACTTTTACCTGACAATAAGAATGTTCCCATAAGGTTCATTCAACCAAATAGGAATAAGAGATCAAATATCTAACGTATTCCAGCTGGATGGAAGTCCAATTTCCAAGTTCCCTCCACAATGCTACATTAACTCGATAAACATAAAACCCAAACCTAAAAACCACAAAGGAAACACAAAAAAAATAATTTCTAATTTATCAATCTCCAGTTTCTTCAAATAGTACACAAACACATTAAAATTTATCAATCTCCCTTTCACTTAAATATGAAAACCAACATCAGAAATCCCGAAATTGCAAAGACCCAGATCCTAATTTCGAATTACAACTCACAAATCCAAAAACCCTATATCTCACATTACAGCAAAAAGTTCTTAGTCATTTAAATTTCACAAACCCTAAATCTCAAACCCTAAATTACTAACTAATTAATTACTTTCCGAATTCTAAGGACGGATAAACAGATTAAAATTTTCAACAAGAGTATAATTCATAGCAAAAACCGAGGAAAAGGAAAGAAGCTTACAAATCACTCTGGTGCTTGAGCTTCCAAAACACTGAATAATTCCAAGGCGAATTGCTGCAGAGGCTCTTCAGCAACTGCCTCAGAGCGAGAACGATGTAGAGAGAGAGCGACGGAGTAAGAGAGAGTGACAAAGTCGAGAGGCGGAGAGAGAGAGAGGCGCAGAGAGAGAGCGACGGAGAGAGAGAGTTACGAAGTCGAGAGGCGGAGAGAGAGAGGGACGGAGAGAGAGAGAGAGTGACAGAGTTGTAATTTAATTTCTGAGGGTTTTTAAATTTTTTTTTTAATTTTACATATATTAAATTAAATGGGTAAATGGATACCCGTTATAACCATGAATATTACCCATAACCGATGGATACCCGTTATAACCACGGATAATACTCATAACCGGCCATTTAAATTTCATGGATAAACGGTTATACCCATAACCGTTTATTTGTCTAAACGGTTACCCATAACCATAACCATTAACTTTAAATGGGTGGGTAACCGTAGTTACCCATACCCATGGGTATTTTGCCCATCCCTACTCATGCGTCAAAAACGAAACTTTGACCCGTCTCCCAAACTGGGTCGAACACACTTTCTCTGCTTACTCGTCCTCTCTGATCAAAGATTTGACATGGACCCAAGCAAGTCGTCTATGTCTTCCTCCCCTTCATCATTTTCCCAATTTTCTTCAACGCGTACTGGTTCGTCGCCTACACTCTCAGCTCGACCTGCAGCGACGTTCTTCCTTTGGCTTACAAAATTTTGCTTCTGATTTTCGTGTTTTTGGTAATTGGGGCCCTTGTGTGGATTCTTGTGGTGAATTGGCACCGGATTGAGCTCACTGCAGTGTTTGATACTTGGATTGGTGGTTTACTACGCACTCATTGTTGTGTTCTTGGTGTATGTAGGGTTCAACGGGAAGATTGCTCCGCGAGAATCGAAGGGAATATATAATTTGACAATTCCAGTGAGGGGCCGAGCAAGCCCAAGCGGCAGATGAACGGCTGGTTTGGAATTGATGGGCTTTGAAAAAAAACTGCTGTGAGAATAAGCGGCTGTAAAATAAATCAGTAGCGTGTTTGGTAAACCTTTTTGTAAAAGTGATTTTGGAAAAAAAAAAAGTAGTCTGATAGTGGGTTTTTTCATTAAATGAGCACCGTAGCTCTGTGTGCTTTGAAAAAAAGTTAGTTTTCCAAAGCTGCAAATAGCAGCTTCAGCTTTTTCTTTTGATTTCAGCTTATTCTCAGAGCAGCTTCCAAAATAAACCTTTTTTTTTCAGTTTACCAAACACCTAAAACCTTTACAGCTTTTTTTCATGGGTGTTTTTTGTTTAAGCACCTCACTCCTAAACCACCCTGAAGACCCAATTTCATTTCGAAACCCTCGAGAAAGCATATGCTTGTAAGTTCGATTCCTTCAATTTTTTTTTTTGTAATTTTTGTTTTGGATTTATTGTAAAATCGACGATGTGCAATGGAATAAATAAAAGGAAAACTTGATATAACTTCAATTTTTAAGCCAATAATATGAATAGTTCAATTTATTAAAATAAGTCGAATTCTTTAAATTTAATTATTTTATTATAAATAATTATCTCTTAAAAGAAAAAACTTATTGTAAAAATCATATTCTTCCTAATTATCTTTTTAATTATTTCTTTTTATTTATTTTTTTTGTTATTTCTTGTTCTTCCTTCTGCTTAAACCCATTTATAGATTTTTTTTTAATTTTTATAAGGAAAAACTAGTATCCGGTCTTTAGTTTTTACTGTTCATTGACTAAGACCTTATTAGTTCTCAAATTTTGATTTAAGTCCCTAACATTAATGTGACAATGAATTTACATGTTTATTATATAATTTTTTAATATAAAAATTGGTAATTAATTTAGGATTTAATACTCACACCTCTATTAAACTTCTAATTAATTTTCAATTCAAACATTTCCAAAATAATAAAAAATTAAATTAAATTAAGTTTGTACCTATTAGTTTTTTTTTATATATAAAAGAATTCTCAATTTTTATATCTTAAATGTACCCATTCATATAATTTTTCAATTTTTTTAATCTTAAATGTACCCATTCTCAAATATATCAATTTATTATATGTAAAATGTACCCTTTTTTTAATATAAAATCCATTCAAATTTTTTAATCCATGTTTAAACTTATATGGGTGCATTCTTTTTTGTTGATTTGAGAATGTATCCATGTTTTGGTACAATAACTTTTTTGTTAATTTTGGTTAATGTACCCATACATATATGTACACACACACACACACACACACACAATATAATAGAGAGTATAATTTATATTTTATTATTTTTAATCCCATAAATTATGGGTTTTATTTAAAATCTCATTAATATAAACAATTACAAATTTCAATTTTTAATTTTTAATTAAAAAATATAGTAACTTACATTATTACATTAATGTCAGAGACCTCAATAAAAAACTAAAAACTAACAAGGTTTCAATCAAAGAATATTGATAACTAGGGACCGCATCCAAAGTGTCCATTTTTATAATCAACCTATATCACAGGTTAATTGTATTTATCTACCTATATGACATATTCTTTTTCATAGTCAACCTGTCATAGATTAAAGTGTTTTGCTTGTAGGTATATTATGCTTTTTTCTACCTTTTAGTTAGGTTTCATATCTCACTTATAGGTATAATATACATTCATATATTTGCTACTTGAGTTAGGGTAGAATGTTTTGCAGATAGATTTATGTTAGATATTAATTTTTTTTGTTTATAAGATATTAATTAGATGTTTTGGAGTTGAAAAATGCATAATATTAAAATATTTTAATTGATTTTTAATATTTTTAGAAAATATAAAAGAAGTATAAAAGAAATAAAAACATATAATTAGATAACTGGAGTCACTCCTAAAAACACTCTATGTTTTTTGACCTGGATCTAAAAGCCCCATAAATAAACAAGACACAAAATTTACGAGGTTTCTCTACAGTCAGTGTGACTGGAGTACATCATCGAGACAGCAGCAGTGCTTTTATTTATAATCTAAAGTAATAAGATTACAAAGATAACTATCCTCTCTCTTTTCTCCCTCTCTACCATGAGCCTTGTGGCTTCTCACTTCTTCTTCTCTTCTTCCTTTTATCACCTATAATGCTCTATTTATAGAGCAAACATTATGAAAGCAAACAAAAACTTCACTATTTAACTTGTGAACCTTTACTATATACATGTGGGCAAACATACCCATTGTTTTACAACACTCCCACTTGGATGCCCACGTATCAACATCAATTAACTTGTTAAAACCTTAATCTGTTTTTTGATGCTCCCCCTGATGAGTATCTCCCCTGATTTCAAATTCTTTAGGCTAATCATTGATCATTATGCTTCAGTCCCTTAGCGAGGAGAGTTGTCGAAAGAGGTATGTTACTTGTTGTTAACTTTCCACAGACTTGTTCTTGAACTAGGCTGGAGGGCCTTATGCTAGACTTCCGCTAAATGTCTGAATTTAGTCCTTTTATCTGGAGCTAAATTTAATTAAAGGGTGGTGGACACTTGATCTTGAATCAAACTTGTGATTTCTTCAAGGACCTTCTAGGCTTGATCTTGAATGAAATTGGACCATGAGGAGCTTCACGTGGAAAGTGATCTTCGTCTTTGTCGAGGATGAATCAGCACGTGTTTGTTGCGCTTGTCTCCACATGCTTCAATGTATTATTTTCACTTGCCTTACTTGTTCTCATTGCATAAATGGTATTTTCCCTGGATTTCCCCCATGCATGTGTGGCATCTTCTCTTCTAGGATTTGTCCACTGATGCAAGAGTGGAATGCATCCCTTGCATTTGAATGGTTCATCACTTCTTGGTGACTTATCCATGTGTGGCAGCGGAAGTTTGAGTGGAGGTTCCGACATATTATTTTTTTTATCATTGTCTTTGCAGGTAAGAATAAGGACAAAGGAAAGGACAAGAATAAAGTATGATATGAGATACTCTTGCTTTCGACTCTGATGATATGAGATACTTTTGCTTTGGTGTGATTTGATTTGAAGAGGTATTCTCGAAGAGGAAAAAAACTGAGTATTTCAAGATGCTTTGTTGAAGATGCAGTCTCGGAGATGAGGAAGAGTTAGGTATTCTTGCAAGTCTGCCTTGTTATAGAGAATAGAGGTTGACATATATAGAGATTTTTCAATAGCACGTAGTGGTGTTATGCCTTTACTCTTGTCAGCAACTGTAGTGTAATTAGAACAGTAAGATTTACGCGTTTTCAACTTTATCAGAGATCTTTGACAAAGTTGCACACGATATCCGAAAAAGCTGAGATTGCATCTGAAAAATGTCAATGAACTTTATTCAGGAAAAACTGGCTTTTGAAATTCGGAGAGCGGTGCCTCTTTGATCTCTAAATGAGTGGCTCTGTTGCCTCTTATTTTATATAGACATCAATTGTGTTTAAGAGTATGCTCAGAAAGTTGCTGCCTGTAGAATTTTTCCTCTTCTTGCACTTTTGATATTTTATTTGACCTCATTTTTCCTTCATCATTTTTGAAAATGACTTGTCCATCTAATATTTGCTTAGATTTGAGTCTTAGGAGTGATACAGACGAGCAGCGTCAGGATAACATATGGCGCCGTCCTTCTTATCTTATAATGGTCCTCTTACGGTTGGGGACTCTATGATGAAGAATAATATAACCGCTACTATGGTAGTTTGGAATCTTCTCGCTCCAAAGGATAACAGAATCATTTCAAAACGGTCTAATGAGTCGGTCGTTCAAGACTCATTAGCTCTCAATGTTCAGTGTGCTGGCTCTATTTCCAATATGGGCTAACGCCTACTTGCTCAAACTCGCCAAGTTGAATCATTGATGGCTGAGGTGGCAAGTCTTAAATAAGAGATCAGAGGGCTAGAGCACGAGAATAGAGTGTTACACGTGCTTACAAATAATTACTCTACGAGCATGAAAAGAAATCTCAACCAGCTACAGGAATCTGAAAGTCGGATTTAAAGTGAACACCAGAGGTTCGTTGCTAGATTCCGAATGCAATTGATGTCTTCCCCTTCTAGTGTTTTGCCAAGTACTAGGGCACCACATGATCAATCTCCAGTGCCTCTTCCTTCTCGGGTATTTCCAAGTACTGAGGCTTCACATGAGCAACCTTTGTGAAGGCTCCATCCTGTTTGTTTGTTTTAACTCATGTGTATGCACATATCTGTATTTTCTCGGAGATATTAATAGATAAGCTTTATTTCATTCAGTGTATAGTGTCAAATACAATAAAGCATATATTTCACTAAGATGTGGTACTTCTGGACCAAATATTAATTTATCTTTACCCTCACGAAGATAAATGATATTTCTCTTCAATCCATATGGTTGTTTTAATATCATAAACATCATGGATAAGATTCGTGTTGGTAGATTGTTCGATATACAGCTCGAGACAATATTTCTCTGAACACTTTATATTCTTTCTTGACTCTTCAAGAGTCTCAATTTAATATCATCAACTCTTCAGGAGTTCTAATCTAATGTCATTGACTCTTGCAAGAGATTTTAGTATGTTGCAACAATATCATAATGATAATACTTACTAAGGCAATTTATACCATTTATTGGTATTGAGTACATATTTCATGCCTTACCCTTCGGGGGCTTACTTCAAGCAATTTGAATTCTTCAGGGATTTTCTACACTTCATGACACATTTTCCTTTGGAATTTATACAGAGCAATTTGCTCCCATGTATACTTGAGGGATTTACTTATGGAGATATGATGTGGGTGACTCACAACCCTTCGTATATAATTATCCATTCATATGAACTCGTTTACAATAGTATAATTAGTAACCTTGTGTCATATCATGTAAGTATATTTCATTATATTACAAATGCCCAATATAACCTCCTTAATTCAACATCTTTTGGCTATTTGTATTGTATTCAAGTATATAGGTTCATTTTTCCACATTCTTACAAAATTGTAATGAAATTGCCTTTCTCCATTTTTGGCCAATAATTTTGCTTTTGTCGACGAACAAAAGAACGTGACTCAATATTAATATAGCTCATTGATGAATTTAATAGCTACTTGTAAAAACCAAAATTACCATTGGTTATCATGAATCCGTGATCCCATATTCTCATGTGCATGCACATGCATAAAAGCTTTTCATTTCTTTTGGATATCCATTGCCTCTTCAAAGGCATTACACTATCTCTTCCAAAATAGTCGTAATTTAGAAAATGCGGACCATAACCTCTTCTTGAGCGTCATAGAGCTTGGATTTTAATCTCCACTTCTCGGAGTTAAGTCATTGGAACCTATACGTCTATCATGCTTCATGCATAAGACATTAACATTCCCATGTCCGCAGATTGTCCTTTCTAGGACATGTATCCATGCGGCGACTGTCATGCTTCTGGCATGCAACAATTATGCTTCGGGAATGCAATAGTTCAGTAGTGCCATATTCTTCTTCTTTTGAATGGCTAAACCTTTTGAGTCTAAAGGTCTGCCACGCTTCAGGCATGTAACCGATAATCATTTACTACCTCACTATATTGTCCAACAAGGACATCAATTCTTGTAGGCATATTTGCAGCAAGTATATGTGATTTCATCATTTTCGTTGCATCATTAAATGCATCTGGCATTTGATTGATACATCGTTGCATCATTCAAATATCTTACTTCATTGTCATGTTGATTGCTTTGTGAATTAAAATAAGGCAAATTCTTCGTTCTTCTGGAACAATCTTTTCTTATCATTCTTCTGGAATGATATTTTCTCATCGTTCTTCTGGAACAATGTTATTTTCTCTCCCTAACAGCGAGAAAATTGTCTTATCAAAAAGTATGCAAACCATTCGGTAAACATATCCCCAGTAAAAGGTTCTAAATATTGAATAATAGATGATGTTCAACATCAATTCCCAATCGGCGATGATGCCTGATTTCAGTAAGTTGTGGCAGTGTAATAGGCACAAACATAACACAACAAAAAACTCGTAAATGTATAATATTTGGTTGGTTCCCAAACACGAGTTGTACTGAGAAGTATTGATGGTTGGTAACATGTCTCAACCGAATTAATAATGCATCATGTAAAGTTTACATGTCCCCATGTAGAAAATTGGCAATTTCGTTTTCATGAGCAAAACGCGAGTAATCAATTTCATTTTCTTAATAAATACTTCTGTTAAATCATTTTGAGTATGGACATGAGGAACTTCTGGTCCTTATTTAATAGTCTGTAGACTGAGACTCTTATGTCCTTTATTACAATTAAGTTGAGCAACTGCGGCACTTCAAACTTACTATATTCATCAAGGAACTTCATGTCTCGATCTTGAGGATCAAGGGACTCCATGCCCGAACTTTATGCATGATGGAACTTCAGGTCCAATCATTTTTATATGTTGAGGATCAAGAAACTGCATATTCTGATCTGATTAAGGAACTTCAGGTCCTGTATATACTCATCGTAACAAAAGATAAGTACAATAAATAAATTAAAGCAATAGGCAGTAATTCTAGCCATAATGAATAAATTTCATTTAAGTAAATAAAGCTTGTAACAAGGGATTTAATTAAGCATCATTCACATAAATCAAAACTTAAAGCAGTAGGTGATAAAACCGTCCATAGTAAATAAATTGCTTTAAAGTAAATAAAACTTGTGACAAGGGCTTTGATTCAGCATCATTATCATAAATATCAAAGCTTTAAAGCAAAGGATAATAATTCTACCCACTGTAAATAAATTGCTTTAAATAAATAGAACTTGTGACATGGGCTTTAATCCAACATCATTCACATAAATATATCAAAACAGAAAATGCAATGATTAAGTTCTCATCTTTTGCTTTTTCATTTTCTTAGTCTGCCACTTCCTTTTTTTTTTTTTTAATTTTCATTTCACAACTCTAAAGTCATTTTGGTTACTCAATAAATAATAGTAACAATAAGTTCCAATTGGTGTTCCTCCTCTGGTGAGTTTCGAAAAAGTCGAAACGGATCTCATAAGTTTTGGAGTCAAGAGTGTTTGCAACTTATGAGAAGATCAAACCCTTAGATTTAGTTCAAATTTTAGTATGATATGGATAAGAGGATACCATACAACTTTTGTGAAGAAACAATTTCGATTTGAACAACAGAAATGAAGTTGTGGTACTCATAAGGTGGCTGTCCAGTTTTCTGCGGAAATTAGAAACTGGTTTGGTATTTTAGACATCTGCGATAATCGCACCGTTAAAGTTTTCTAACATTTTGATATGTTGTAGATACTGAGTGGACGAACAACTTTGAAGAAGAATATATTTCAATCCGAGGTCCGCAAGTTGGAGTTCCGAAGCTGTTTACATGGCTGTCAGATTCTCTACGAATTTTGAGTCTGTACTCTTTTTCTTCTGCAAAGGATGATATACAGTCATACAACAATATATATTTGCTTCAAGAAAATCAGTAGTACAAAGATTTTAAGATGAAATAAAAAGATTTTCTTATCTGTGAGATTCCAGGCAACAGAAGTGAACATGATTTGTGGCGTTGTGCTTTCCACTGACATGAGAGCTTCTCGTGCTGATAACGTGTTGTAAAATCGACGATGTCTGTAGTGGAATAAATAAACAAACACAAAATTTACGAGGTTCCTTTACAGTCAGTGTGACTAGAGTACGTCATCGGGGCAGCAACAGTGCTTTTATTTATAATCTGAAGTAATAAGATTATAAAGATAATTCTCCTCTCTCTTTTCTCCTTCTCTGTCGTGAGCCTTGTGGCTTCTCACTTCTTCCTCTCTTCTTCCTCTCTTCTTCCTTTTATCACCTGTAATGCTCTATTTATAGAGCAAACATTATGAAAACAAACAAAAACTTCACTATTTAACTTGTGAACCTTTACTATGTACATGTGGGCAAACATACCCATTGTTTTACAACAATATTTGTTTTGTTTTTGAGTTGTTTTTTTTTTTAAATCAGTGGAGACCTACCCGTGTGGTTTGAATTGAAAGAGAATGGTGGGGAGATGCGGCAGTGATGGAGGTTCCCAAGAGCTTCCCTAAAGCTACTACATTTGAAGCCTCTATAAAGCTACTACATTTGAAGCCTTAATAAGAAATTTCATCTCTAATAAGTCAGAAAATAGAGATAGATCCACCATTGGGATTAGCAACTTCCTTTTTTGGGTAACATAAAATTGGGATACATCTAGGGGTGGTATTGGTACGATTACCGTACCAAAACCCATGTACCAATTACCATACCATACTTATGGTATGACAAAATATATTATTATTACCGTGTCAAACTTTCAGTATACCAAATTTCGCATGCCAAATAGTTCTGTTGGCATGGTATGGTAATGGTAATTACCACTTTGTTTTGGGCCATTCTTTTGGGCCAAAATTTGATTTTGTTTTTCCAACCCAATTCAAGGCCCAAGCGTGTTTTGGCAACTCCCTTTGGGTTTCTATATTTAATTATGAAAATTTTATAGAGATTTATTTAAGAAACAAGAAGTAAATAGATTGAAGAATTGCTGAAAGAACCCAATATCCTTAAAAAAAATAGAACAAAGATTCCTAAATTCCATCTCTACATTCTTTAAAATTGTACAAAAATTAACTTGATAGACGAAATCAGGGAGAAAGACATCCCAATTTGATGAAGGAGAAGATGAGATAGACTCCGGAGAGAGAGTCGTCAGAACTGAAGCAACAGAGATGAACTCGGTGGTTAGATGAGTGAAAAGATGAAGAGTCGCAGCGCAAGAAGGCTTAGGTTTTTTTTTATTCGGAAAGTAGAGGTAAGAGGGTGAGATGATTGGATTAATGATTAGGAAAAAATATAAGGTGCATATATAATGATAATAATACCTAATTATAAATAAATAAATAAATGATATAATATTAATAGTAGTGGTACGGTACGGTATACCACTAGTAATGGTTTTGAATTGAAAAAGGAGGATGGGGAGATGCGGCAGTGATGAAGGTTCCCAAGAGCATCCCTAAAGCTACTACATTTGAAGCCTCTATAAATCTACTACATTTGAAGCCTTAATGAGAAATTTCATCTTCAATAAGTTAGAAAATAGAGATAGATCCACCATTGGGGCTAGCAACTTCCTTTCTTGGGTAGCATAAAATTGGGATACATCTAGCCCCAGAAAATAGTGGGTCTCACAAAAAAATAGCAACTCATGTAAGTAAAATTTTATCAATCTTCCTCCACTTTCGAATACTCGTATACTCTCCTTTATTCTTTTTTTTTTAATTCTTTTTTTTTCACAATTTTTTCTTGCAATTTGGCTAATTAATGATTGTTTTATATATCATAAGAATTAAAATTTCAAATTGATTTAACATTCATGGGCATTAGTAAGTGAAATTTTCAAATAATTTTTTTTTTTCAAAATTGTATAACGCTAATTTATCAATTGATGCTAGGTAAATTGTTGTGTTGTATGTGAAATCAAATTATTTCAGGGGATGAAGTTGGAGTTTTTATCTTTCAACAGATGAGATTGAGATAAGAGAATATAAACAAACGAACAGTTTATAAGTGATGAAATCTAACTTTATCACAATTTTAACTTTTTAGGTTGGAAGGTTCATTAAAAAATATTTAAGATAGCACGTCCAAAAATCAACTTAAAAAAAGTTAACACAAAAAAGTTTATCGCATAAAATCAGATTACCACATAAATAAATTTATCGCATAAAATCAGATTACCACATAAAAAAATTTATAGCACAAAAAAAGTTAATATAGCCCTATATAGAGCTCGAAAGAAATGGCTCATCATTGAGAGAGATTTTTTTTAGGAAACTTTAACGAAAAGCTCCAAAGAGTCAATTCGGGTACTATTAACTTTACTCTTTATTTTGTCCTTATAGCTAAAACTCAAAGTTTTCAAGCCACTTTCATTAGTTTTTTTTATAAAGCCCCAAAGATTCGGAGCTCTAATCCACTACTTTTCTAGCTTCATATAGAACCCGGAACTCTAAAATAGGTTATATCCACCACTTTTTCAGCTTCGTATAGAACCCTCACTGGATGCTTTAAGGAGGAACAATTTTTGTTTTTGTTAATTTGTTTAATATCCACATGGACTTAGATTGACACGTGGCGTCCAGTTATTGTCCACTGGGCTCCACGTTACGGGTTAACGACTGTTTTAACATACAGTTTAGCGGATGTATGCAAGTGTCACAGGATAATGACTCTTTTTAGGTGTTAGACTGGGACAAAAAAAAACTTTATGTATGAAATGAAAATTAAGAAACTTTAAGGTAGTAACTGAGATTAACAAAAAAAAAAGGATAAAATTTGGGAACTGTTATTAGCACTCCAAAAATCTCATTCTACACTTCAAACTTTCTATATTAGGAAAGAAAAATACACTTGTAAAAAGTGTTGAATGAGATTTTGGAGTGCCAATAACACTTCCCTAAAAATTATGTGGTCAAATTGTAATTTTTTTATAGGTAACTAGAAGTAATTTGCAACTTTCATAGTAATACTATTCACACACATTTTTTACCCATACACACCCTTGTTAATTTTTATCCATGTATATTCTTTAATTCATTCTATCGACGGTTGAAAACTGTA
Source organism: Malus sylvestris (assembly GCF_916048215.2). Classification (NCBI taxonomy): domain Eukaryota; kingdom Viridiplantae; phylum Streptophyta; class Magnoliopsida; order Rosales; family Rosaceae; genus Malus; species Malus sylvestris. The sequence goes on from NC_062267.1 coordinate 12,700,514, forward strand.
AATTGAGATTAACAGAAAAAAAAAGGTAAAAGTTATGTGGTCAAAGTGTAGTGATGTTCATAGGGTAGTGAGGTTCACACACTTCTTTTTACCCCTACACACCTTTGTTCATTTTTGTCCATTTATATTATTCAATTCATTTGATCGACGGTCGGAAATTGAGAGGGTCGTGTGAAAAGTAAAAATGAATGTGTGAAAAGCACTACCCTTTTCATATATGGATGTTTTGATATAGGCGTCTCGTTTTTCAATTTCGTTGATTAAACATTTGTTCCTTTTAAGAATTTGATTAAGCATTTTTTTTTACAATTTTATTAGAGGTACATTTGATTATATTGGTACGTTTGTTTATCTATAATATTGGTACATTTGATTTTATGCTACATTTGGATTTCTATACATTTTGTTTCTTGGTACATTCAAAATGGGACAACCCGTCCCTAAGTTTACAATTTTATTAATTTTAAAATAGTGAATTGATGAAAATGCCCTTAGAGGCGAAGATGTTGACTTTCGTTGACCAACATATTGTGAGATGTATGAAAAATTCTTTAGCGTATCCTTGTAGTGCTCGTCACTAAGAACACGTAGGCGCAAGCGGAATCGAAATCGGAGCTACGGTTACAATTTTACGAAACTACGATCGTAAATGGTGTTTTAGTAATTTCACGTTTACGGGAGATAATTTGATTTTGTCTTTTTGGCCATGGGCTATATACCATGTAGGGCCCACGCCCCACTCCTCCATCTCTATCTCATGTCTCCTTATCTCTCGGGACTATCTCATTTTTTTTCAAATCTCCCTTACCTCATTTCCTCCACTCTCTGGTTGCGAACTCACCTTTTTCTCTCTAACCCTCTCATCTCTCTCTCCTATCTTGACTCCTTTTTCTCCCTTAGCTCTTTCATCTGCCTGCAACATTGATCACCCGTGGGGCGAGCCACCATTCACCAGGACGGCGAGCCGACACCTTCACCATGTTTTCCTTCTCTACCATTGCTCCACGCTTCCCCATCTCAAACTTTCTCACCCTCTGTAAAAACCAGCGTAGCTATGTGATGTGAAAATTTCTAACCCTCAAATTAAACCTTATTAAACATGTAATTGTAGTATTAAGCAAGTAGGGATCATTCTAGACCAGGGATTGACTAGGGCTGTTAATCTACACAAATATGACTCAAAAATACCAAACTAGACTTAGAAACACTCAACTAGACTCAAAAACACAAAACTAGACACTATAGACTGAAAATTGACGTAAAACACTCAAAACTGCAAAACTAAGTTAAAAAGACTCAAAACAGACTCTAGGGAGTTATTTGGACGAATTTAAGACTAGTAAGACTCAAAACACTAAATTTGATAGATTTAAACACTTTTCTAACTAATCTAAGACACTTAATTAGAAGAGGGATTGATTTGGACGAAATTAATTAAACTTGTTTGTACCATACTTGACCAATCCTGAAACTACTGAGCACAGGTCAACGTTATACCGTCAAGGACCCAGAAAAGTTTCCCTCCAACCAGGAGGCCAATCACAGCACGACATGTGTCAACATCAGAAGCCAATCATAGGGCAACACGTGTCAACATTAGAAGCCAATCACAACACGACACGTGTCAATGTCAGAATGAAACTAGAAACTCTCTTCTATAAATAGAGATCATTCTCTCACAATATTTCCTAATGTCATTTGTACTAAATCATTCACTAGTACTCACTAAAGGAGAGCTTGAACCTATGTACTTATGTAAACCCTTCACAATTAATGAGAACTCCTCTACTCCGTCGACGTAGCCAATCTGGGTGAACCACGTACATCTTGTGTTTGTTTCCCTGTCCCTATCCATTTACTTACTTATCGACACTAGTGACCAGAGCAATCTAGCGAAGGTCACAAACTTAACACTTTCTGTTGTACCAAAGTATTCGCTGATTTTGTGCATCAATATTTGGCGCCGTCTGTTGGAACGACACTTATTCCCACTCTCTTCAGCTTTGCCAAGCTGGTTTCCACCATTCATACACTTTCTTTTGACCAGGCATCCCTCTCCAACATGGGGAGCGAATGAAACCACAACACACAGAATGACACCCCTCTTGTACCTAGTGCGAAGCAACAAAAGAAGGAAGAAATAGGGTTGCTCTTCAAGCTAAATTCGATGAGTTAGAAGCTCAGAACAACAAGATAGCAATGAAGAATGAGGTCCTCCAGGAGCAGTATGAGAAGCCCTTTGAGACGCTCCACGAAACTAGGCGTACTCAAACACGCGAGCTCGTTGCCCCTGTGGACATTAACCATCATCTGGGTGCCCCCCAACACGGAGGGTCACCTCCCTTCGACATGGGTATCCCTGATGAGGAGCGAGCTAATCATCAAAACATTGATCAACATGAGACTTCTCTCAACTCAAATGCTTCGACCCGAAGTAGAAGAAGTGGAGGAAGACACCTCCTTGCAGAAGGGTTGGAATGATCGAAAACCGTTTATCGTGACTCCCGAGACTTCTTAAAGCAATGTCGAGATAATCCCCTCCACATATGCTCAAAGATCAAAGACCCAAGGGTTTCTAAAAGACTCGGTCCCCTCCCACGACCTAGGCCAGCTGCCAATCTAGGGAAGGAACGACAGGTCCTAGAGGAACATGAAGGTACATGGGACTTTGAGGTATTCCGACAGACTCGCCCTAGAAGTCAGTACGGCGAGTCCAAGAAAAAACCACCCGCATTTGCTCAAACTTTCCTACTTCCAAAAGGCGATAGAGACTTACGAAAGAAAATTCCAGTGGTACATGACTCCACTCAGGACCCCCTTGTTCTACAGCTCTTTGATGAAGTAAACAAGTTGAAGGCCGAACGTCAAACCGAGATACCTGACTGGAACCAACCCAGGCCTGGCCCTTTCACAAGAAAGATCCTCGACACCCCCTTCAAGCGAAGATAAAACAAAAGCTTAGTTTACAACTCTATACTGGAAGGGAGGGCCCAATTGAACACCTTAACCTCTTTGAGTCCACCATGGTATATCAAATGCACATCGACGAAGAGCGATGTCTTCTCTACCCCTCCACCCTCTTTGGCGGAGCTCTAAACTGGTATTGCCGTCTTCCACCTGAGACAGTAGACTAATTTGAGGAATTAAGGAAACTATTTGTCTCTTAACACATCTTTCAGACCGATCACTTGAATTCTGCAGATGACTTGTACACTATTCGCCAGAAGACGGACGAGTCACTATGAGAGTATGTCGGTCGCTTCAGCCATGAGTATTCTCGCTGCGCTGAGGTATATGACAAGACCACCCTCAAGGCCTTCATGACAGGTCTACGTGATTGTTTTTTCAAGTACATGATTAATGCCAACACTTGGAAGACTTACTCTGAGGTGATGGCACATGCTTACAACCACGCCTCCGCCGAAGCAAGGACATACCAAGGGAACCCCCATATGGTTAACCCCTATCAATAAATGGGAAGTGGAAGTCAAGTTCTACCAAGTGAGGAGATATTGGCCATTCAGACACCCATTGTATAATCTCCTACCTTATTTAGCTACTCGCTAAGTCACCAAACGTATCTGTCTCCTGGTAAGAGGAATGATTTTTACTCTCAGCAAGCCTATTACAACAAGAGTGATAAGAGTTCGTATCAAGACAACCATGGGTGAACATACCGTCGACTATTATAACTATGGGGCCAAGCCTCACTCTTTCAAAGTGGAGGACTAGGTACTGAAGGAAATGCTATTATAAGAAGGTATACACATTACAAATGTTTTGACTCTCAACCGCTTGAGATCTTTTATCACACAAGCCATTCGACAAATATTTAAAGAATAGGGAATTTAGACAACTTCTTCTGAGTCTTTTGCATTCCTAGCACTGGAACACTTGGTCTACGCTGACCTACCCTTATACTCCAACTCAGAGCTTCAACATGCGTACGTTGACACAAAGTATGTGATACTAAGTGTTACAACCAACATGATTCACATATCAAAAGCATGGATCCCTTCATGCATAGCAAAACATTCATAAGCATCACTCATATCAATCAACATAAACATTATACATTCCAACACATTCATACATAAACATCATACATTCCAACACATCCATACATAAGCCAACTGTGCTTAGAAAGGGTTCAACATACTTTATGTCTTTGACACTTGCTGCAATGTGTCTCGACACCTTGCCCTTATTCTCACCAACCAGGTGATGAAATGTGAAAAAGTAACTCATCTTCATGCCACCAACCAGGTGATGAAATGTACAACCCGTACTCTCATTCATGCCACCAACCAGGTGATAAAATGTTCAACCAGTACTCTAATATCATTTGGCAACTTGCCACTTATGCCACTAACCAGGTGAAGAAGGAACTCATCTTCATGCCACCAACCAAGTGATGAAATATATAACCCGTACTCTAATATCATTTGGCAACTTGCCATTCATGCCACCAACCAGGTGAAGAAAGAACTCATCTTTGTGCCACCAACCAGGTGATGAAATGTATAACCCATACTCTCCTTCATGCCACCAATTTATGGTGCCAACAAAAGCTTCATCAAAAGAGTTCAACCACAATTCTCAAAAGCTTCACACACTCTTGATCAAGATAGTGTGAAGCAAAACTAATTTATGGTGCCAACAAAAGCTTTATCAATGGAGGGCAACTACAATTCCCAAACCTTCGAAGTAAATTCAATTTATATGGTTCATCCAAACCTTCGACTACTACAAGGTATGGCTTGCATCACAATCTCTTGCTCAACAGTATGGAAGCAAAATTTGTATATGTTGTCTCTCCCACATTTTCAAATTTCTAATTTGCCCAAAAAAAAGGGAAATTCAACAAAGCTTCATCAATGGAGGACAACTACAAATTCTCAAAAGCTTCATACTATCTTGATCAAGATAGTGTGAAGCAAAATCAATTCATGGTACCCAACAAAGCTTCAACCTCAAAGCTTAACCTACAAAGCTTCAACACCAAAGCTTCACCTACAAAGCTTTTAAAAAAAAAAATATATATATATATATATATATATATATATATATTATTTTTTTTTTCGAAAATTCGAAAAATCGAAAAATCGAAAAAAAAAATTGCCTACTCCTTCTCTTCTTTGGGCCTAACAATTTTCATCACAAATATATATGAAGAAGGAGTTTTGGGCTACCACTTAGAAAGGAAATGCCTTATTCGTCAACTCCCTCGACCATAAATTTAGGGGACTTCTACCATATGCTATTGCACCTTGATACTCGGAAGTCTCACGAACACTCAGTGACTTGGATTTTTCAAGTCTCCAAACAAGAAGTTTTCCTCACTCGGGAAATTAAGGGAGCATTACCTCAACCTACATGCTTCACTCACAAACAAGGAAGAAAATGCCGATAATATCGCCGATATTATCGGCTTTTGGCGCAATGGATATTTAAATAGGTATCCAAATGGTTTTCGTCAAAATATCGCAATATTTTTTGAACTGCTACTCTGAGAAGAACGCCGGAGCTTCTACAGCTCCGGCCGACTGTAAAACAGGACCCTAGACTCCGATCTAGGGGGTCCGAGACTTGTCGGACGACGAAGACGAGGAGGTGGAGCAGTCGACACGGACGACAACGTTTTCGACTTGGGGGACGAGGGAGTGGAAGCGGCGGGAAACGACACAGCAGCGGCCGAGGGCAGCGGTTGCTGCTGTGGCGGCGGATTTTGATTCCCGGTGGAAGCCATGGGAGGAGGAGCAGCAGATCTATAAATATGTGTGTGGGTTTTGTATGTGAATGAAAAAGATGGGATTTTGATTCCCTGACGGAATGGATTTTAGAGAGAGAGAGAGAGGGGCGATCGGGAATTTGGGATTTGCAGAGAGAGTGGGATCTGAAGAGAGTGACGAGCAGGGAGGAGAGAGAGAGAAACAGCGAAAAATAATTAAAAGTTGTGGGAATGAGGAAGGACTTTGGAGTGAAGAAGTGGGGACTTGGAAGAGACCACTATAAGAGAGAATGAGGTGATTATTATTTGAGATTTTACGAAACGACGAAGTATGTCATTTCGTGTTTTTGACATAATATTTTATAATATTAATATAAAAATTGACGTTAAACTGTAAATTGTCAGTAGTGTTTAAATTATGTCTCCGTGAAAATATCAATATGCAAATTGTCAGTAGTGTTTAAATTTATCAGTAGTGTTTAAACTTCTTTCATTAATTACTACATATTTTCTACACTCACAATGTTTGCCAGGTCGTTATATAATCAACTTAAATCAGTTAAATCCATCATGAAATGCATTTCCTTCCAATTTTTTGTGATAAACTAATAGATAATTGATTAAATAAACATCCTGCAAAGTTTCAATAAAAATTTCCAAGTTTTTCTTACAATTTCCGTGGTTTCCATATTATTTTTATCGATATCGATAATATCCCGATATTTCCGTGTTTTTGAACTACCGATATTTCCGATATCATCGATATTTAATACCTTGCTCACAAAGTTTCAACATACAAGCTTCAACAAAAGGAAAAACTCAAAGAACTTAGTGAAGAAAGCCTTGGTGTATATAACACAATACGTTGAAATGAAGCAAAACTTATTTATTGATATCTCCGATAAGTTACAAATTTGTACATATACATGAATCAAAATAAACAAACAAGAGGGAGCCTTCACAAAGGTTGCTCAAGAGAAGTCTCAGCAGTCTGCAGAGCCTCAGAAAGAGGAGGCACCAGAGGGTGATTATTCGGAGCCTCAGTACTAGGCAGAGCCCCAGAAAGAGGAGACACCGAAGGTTGATCATTTAGAGTTTCATTATGCGGTACAGCCTCAGAAGATGAAGGTAATAAATGTCTTTGGAACAAACCCACAAACCTTTGATGATCAAGTAAAATCTGACCATCAGATTCCTGCAACTAGTCGAGCTTCCTCTTCATGTTTGTAGCATAGTTATGTGCGAGCATGTGCAACTGTTTATTCTCATATTTGAGCCATCTGATATCTTGGTTGAGACTTATCACTTCAGCCGCCAATGATTCAACTTGGCGGGTTCGATCAAATAGGAGTTGGGTCATATTAGACACAGAACCTGCACACTGAACACTGAGAGCCAGAGAATCCTTAACATCCAACTCATCAGACCGTTTGGAAAGTAGTCTGTTATCTTTGGGAGTGAGAAGGTTCCTGGCCACCACCGTAGCGGTCATATCATTCTTCATCACAAAGTCCCTAACGGTAAGATGACCAGTAGGGGATAAGAAGGATGGGTGTCATATGTTGTCTTGAGAAGGCATGGCTGCCTCTTCACCAAAGTTTAAGTTAAAACAACGGTCGGATGAGCCAGACATTCTCAGAAATGATAAAGGAGAAATGAGGTGCAATAAATCTCTGAAGTAAGGGGAAAATTCCTACAAGCAATAACTCTTTGAATGTACTTCTTGCACACAATTAGTGCCTTTATAAAAGAAATGGCAACAGGGCCGTTGGTTCAAAAAGCGAAGAGGCACCACTTTCCACACCCAACATTAGCTCCTTGGGTACCAAAAATAACTTTACCAAAGATCTTTGACAAAGTTTAGACACATAAATGTTGAAGGTCCAGCTACCCTACTATTACCCACAAGGGTAAAGGAACAGCACCACTGCTTGATAACTAGAAAGTCTTAATGTATGTCAACCTCCGTGCTCCGTGGCAAGGCAAACTGGCAAAAATGCCCAACCTTTACTCACATTCGAGAAAACACTCCCAACAAGATTGCTTGCTCAAAAATCGAAGAGGCACCGCTCACCGAATCTTGAGAGCCAAACTCCTAACAGGATTACATGCTCAAAAATGGAAGAGGCACTGCCCTTCGAATCTCGAGAGCCAGACTCCCAACATGATTACTTTCTCAAAAATTGAAGAGACACAGCTCTCTGAATTTCAAGAGTCAGACTCCCAACATGATTGCTTTCTTAAAAATCGAAGAGGCACCGCTCTCCGAATCTCGAGAGCCAGACTTCCAACAGGATTATATGCTCAAAAATCGAAGAGGCACCGCCCTCTGAATCTCGAGAGCCAGACTCCCAACAAGATTACTTTCTCAAAAATCGAAGAGACACTGCTCTTCGAATCTCAAGAGTTAGACTCCCAACATGATTGTTTTCTCAAAAATCGAAGAGGTACCGTTCTCTGAATCTCGAAAGTCAGATCATCGACAAGATTGCTTGTTCGAAAACTGAAGAGGCATCGCTTTCCAAACTTCGAGAGCCAAATTTCCTTGGATAAAGCTTGTCTGCAATCTTCACACGCAACATCAGCTTTCCAAATACCACAGACAACTTTTTCAAAGTGCTCTAACAAAGTTAAAACACGTGAAGCTTGCAGCTCCCACTATATTGTTATGACCAAGAAGGGTAAAGGAATAACACTACTACTTGTTGTTAGGGAAACTCCTATATATGTCGACCTCCATCCTCCACAGCCAGGCAGACCTGCAAATAAAAAAAAATGCTCAACTTTTCTTCACATCCGAAAGGGCACTCTCAGCAGAGTCTCTCGAAATACTCAGCTTCTTTTCCTCCTGATAATACCTCTGCAAACAAGCCACACCAGAGAAAGAGTATTTTATATCATCAGGGTTAAAAGCAAGAGTATCCCATATCATGCTTTTTCCCTGTCTTTTCCTTTGACCTTGTTTTTACCTGCAAGACAAGAAGAAAGAGAGCAATCAGTCAGCACTTGGAATCAAGCTTCCAGTCAGGAACTGACTGCTTGGAACCCCTTGCCTAATTACTTACCTGGCATTGCTCTCGAGTACTCATCTTCAACATCTTATGCTTCTAGAGAAGATACCACATCTGCCTGAGGAACATGTATGGCAAGTGAGAATGATACAAGGAAGCATGTGGAGACAAGCGTAACAGAACACGTGCCGATACATCCACTACTTTGTCAACAGCAAAAGTATCTCATATCATCAGGGTCGAACGTACTCTAGATTTGATGGACTTGTTTGGACCCTCAAATTCTTGAGTCGGCCTTATACTCTTGAGGAAACTAGAAAACCCTCCAGCCCAGTTCAAGAATAAGCCTGTGGAAAGTTACTTTTTCAAAAGCAAAAGTATCTCATATCATCTCTTCTCCATTTGCTTCTCATTATCCTTGTTGCTGTTTACGACACAAGGAGAAAGAGAACAATCAACCGGAAGTCGAAGTCGAACCTCCGATCCAGGTTGCTTGCTTGGCAGTCTGATTGCTTAGAAGTCTGATTGCTTACCTTATACTCCAACCAAAGTCTTCACTGATTTTGTGCATCAACAAAACTAAACAGATTGCAAAACAAAGTAAACTAGGCATGAAACTGGGTGACTTGAATGGTAAAAACTTAGCCAAAAGATCATTCTCCACACATGAAACATATGCAACATAAATCGATTTCCAGTATTGTTTCTTTAAACCATGAATGACAATGCCCCAAATTAATTGTGAATGCACTAATTAACTTTCAGATTTCCCTAAATTCATTGAATTGAATGGACAACGCATCGCAACCAAATTATTCTTCTCAAGTTCCCTATATGAACAACATGATAGAGATACATTCAAAGATTATTAAGTTCCATGAAAATCATAAGCATTGACAAGGCTATTGTAACTATGAACTACATGATATTCTTGGCAAGAATTTACTTAACACGATTATGACTAGCAATCTCTACTACTTTTAATTATAAGTTCATAACGATTAGGTGAAATTCCCTTATAATTTAGTATCAAATCCCTACATGCTAACTAAGTATGCATCCTCAATCAACACACAAGAATAAGTTCTCAATAACGCAAATAAGTAAATCACATTCATTTTTTACGAAACAATAATTGAAAGTAATCAATTCATATTAAACATATGTCCATGGCTTCGAATTCACCTCCAACTAAAAAGGAATTAGTTCCTCATGTTCATAATAATTGAAAAGCAAAGTAAAATAAACATGGAAACGAAATGAGGGAAGAATGAACTCTTAAAACTCCAATGGTTGCAGGTGACTTGCGATGCAAGGTCCTCCTGCCACGACAAAGCTTCTTTTTCTCCAATGGTGTGGCTGAATGTGTTTTAGAATTATATGGGGGGTGGTCATCAAAATTATGACTAAAAACATATATTTATAGACTAGGGTTTGGCAGAATTTATGGAGGAAAAGGCTTAGGGTTTGCGGCACAAGGCTTAGCCCAATCCAAGGGAGAAAATAACTAGGGTTTCTGGAAGATTTTAGGGTTTCTAGAAGGGAAGGGGTGCAGCACTCTTTTAGGCTTCTAAAAAGAAAATGTTTTGTGGCAGAAATTGGGACTTCTAGAAGGATTTGGGGTGCCACTTTTCTAGGGCTTCTAGAAAGGTTGGTATGACACATGTATAAGAGAAGGGATAGGCATTCTATAAAGGATTTAGGTCCCCTTGCAGCTGATTACTAATCTTCCAAGACTTGAATTGATTTCTCCATCTCTTTAGCACGTTCCTAGCTTCACTTGATCTTCAAAAACGTCCATTCCTTGTGCTCCACATGCATGCAATCCAATCCAGCCCAAAATTGCTCTAAAATGTTTCAAAATGCACTTTCTTGCCAACTTTGCCAATTAGATCTACAAACACACGAAAATAGCTTAAATCACTATGATAAACACAAACTAACTATTAAAATGCAAGAAAACAAGTTAGCTAAGTCGCATAAATATGCTCCAATCACTGTGCATTACACCACTATCACTCATCGGCTTCGGCGAGCCAAACCATCAAACCCCTACCACACCTTGTTATTCCTCATCTTTGTTAAGCTCAGACCGTGAACATCAAACCCAGACATGGAGCTTACACTGCACAGTGGCCATTGCCATTGTTCATCATCTTTTTCGACGAGTTCTCGTCGACTTCGACCAAGGTATGCCTCAGGAACACTCTATTTCCCTTCCTTTTCGATGTTTATGGACGATCTTAGGGTTTTGCACTCATTTTGGTAGGGTTTGGAGACTATAGGGACGAAAGGGAGGCTTTCCCCAGTTTTTTGAAAAAGTAAAACTGTGGCCATCCAACCACTTTCAGACCAAATTCTTGGCCAACAACGACAATGATTAGGCTTCCAATAGGTATAGATCGATTCCCTACATTTCTATCTTCAAGTTGGTTTTTGTATCATCGAATTTGGTTAAGAATCGAGCTCAAAATGAGCTCTAAAAGTTAGGCTTTCAACCTAGAAAAATTGCAGGTTTCGTGAAGAAGGTGTGTGGGCGCCCATGGGAAGCCACAACGTGGTGGCGCGTGTGGTGCGTCACTGCCAGTGCAGCCACCTTGTGGCAACGCGTGTGGTGGTGTGTGGAAAGGAACCCAAGGTCCCTCCTTAGGTTTCTCGATATGCCGAATCCGAATCCACCGTATTTTTTTCCAAATTTAACCATTTTTTAAATAATTCTTTTATTAGTCATACTTTGTACGAAAACGTGTAATTACGTTAGTACGTTAGATTTATGTAAATGGTTTCATTTCTAGGTGAAACACATTGCAAGGATCTTCGATGCCCACGAGGCAGGTTTAACTCGACGACATGAATTGTGAGTGGGTCTTTTCTTTGATATACTTATATTTGTTTAGTTTCTATATATACATATAATAATGAATTTTCTATATGACTGCCGTAATTAAATTAACGTTTACAGGAAATGACATTACGATGAGAATTATGAAACCATTATAAATCTTACGAGATGCCTTAATTAAATTTACGGCTACGAATAATAATATTGTTGACTAGAATTATTGAATCACTGTGGCATGACTATATTTATGTTATCTGCTCATCATTTGCTGCATCGGTGTTAATACTCGCTGGGGCCAGGGCCAGTCTTTCATATGTATGTTCACATCACATCATACGCTCGCTTTGGATCCATTGTAGGTGCCAGTCTTACCCTAGATTGCTATAAGCAATTAGGACTCGTATGTGATGCGCATAGCGCTAGTCTTCACGTGATTGTAGTACTAGAGTATAAATCATTATTACACCCAATCCTATTCATGTCAGAATACCTCTGCATGAACTTGTGTGTCAATATATATCGATGAGCACTCGATACGATATGTTTATTTATGCAAGAATATGTGATTACGGACGTCATGTGTTTATTTACGAAAGTTTATGACGTATTGCATTTTTGAGATACTGCTAGCTCAAGTAAATATTTTCATACCATAGGTAGTATGTATATTTTGGAAACTATACTTGTTTTACGGTGAGGGGTTATAATGTTTTCAAAAAGGGTTTTATAAAACTTTATTTTTAGGCCCACTCACCCTTGTTTTTCGCTCCTCCAGATTTTAGTGCTGAGCTTTCGTGTCGATGAGGATTCTTGGCAAATCTTGATATAGGTGGTTACCTTCGATGGTATAATTCTCATCCTACTTTACTGTACTTATGCTCTAACATCACGTATGAAATGAGTTCATTCTCACTCATAAGTGCACTCTTATATTTAGGCACTTTATGTTTAAATTTATTCACATTTTCCACATTACTACACTTTATGGCTTCATCACTTTCCTGGTGTCGGCCAGCACAACTTGATTCGGAGTCCGGGTGGACATTTCAGGTCGGGGTGTGTCACAGAATCTAAACGAACCAAAAGTCAGTACATTTATTTCAAATGTACTCCATAATCCACTTGAATTTTTACTAAGAATTGGTTTCAAAAATATTTTTAACGAAATCACTTTTAGTCATTTTGAAAACACTTTCAAATGAGTGATTAATATTTAATATGATGATATTAAGAAAATGCATACATGTTATAACATTTTATTAATAAGTCCTTAAAGAAAGGATTTTCTTAACATTTATACTAAATTTTTCTTATTTTAATTAAAATCCCTAAACTTTGATCATTTTAATTCTTATACACTCTACAGATTCTCTATACTCATCTCATGTTTGGTGGCTTGCCTAATCTACATCTAAGATCTTTTTTCTCTCCCTATGAGAGACCTTCCCTCTGGTTGAGGGTGATTCTCACCGTTTTGTGTGAGTGGTTCCCAATCGAGTCCCTTTTCTATTGCCGCCGATCCTAGCTACGGCTAGGATCGGTGGGTTTATTTTTGTTTCTTTCTTTCTCTCTTTCTCTTCTTCCATCCGATGTTTTCTTCCTTGGGTTTCTTGGTTGATTTGCCTTCCTCTCTCCCCTCTACTGTCTCTCATCCATCTTCATCCAATTTCCAAGCTTCAGTCACCTTTGACCGCAATTTGTTGCGGTGTTTTTAGTGGGTGTGTATCGATTTGGTGCTTCCACTGGGTCGGGTGTTCCTTGCACCGTCACCCTCTCCTTGCTGTTTGTCTTTGTTGGTAGTATTTCTCATGAACTTCCACGAGCTTCTTTCAATTGGTTGCAGGTTCTTGGTGGTCTGTAGCTGTGCTCAAAGTGAAGCTTGGATTGGGCTGCTGGTATTGATGAGGCGTGGCTTAATTTGGGGGAAGATTTTGGATGGATCGACATGCACAGCTGCTGTTTTGGTGGTTGTAGTGGCAATGGTGGCGGATGATGCAGCAGAATCAAATGTTTATGGGTTTTCTTTTGTGTTGGTCTCAACTTTTGGTTGGGCTGCTGTTCTTTGTTTCTGTGTTTCGTTTTTGGGCCTTTATGTTGTAATGTTTGTTGTTGAGAATATATGTTGCCTTTGTTCCAGAAAAAAAAAAAAAAAAAAAAAAACTCGAACTTGATTATATATTAAACTACGAAATATTTGTTACCTCAAAAATGATGAAGTTAGAATATATTACATATAATTGAAGACTAGGGTAGGTTAAGATCATCCAAATGGGTAATCCTAGATTCCAAGTTCCCAAACAACCTTACATTTTCCAATCCTATCCTGTGTCGAATTTCATGATTGAAGAGCTCTCTTCAACAACAAAAATTTCAAAAGTTTTCGGTATTCAAACGGGTACTTCACATGTCATAAAATATGTGGAGGGACATGGAATAATATATCTTTTCTTTCACTTGTATTATGACATGTGGAGTATCGCTTGAATACTTGACACTTAGAAAAATCTCTCCTTCACTGGCTCCTTAAACCAAAAAAACATAGATCTCTTCCAGATAATGTATTATCACATTTTGGGCACATTTCAGAATTTTTGTAGGAAGCAATTTTGTTCATGGGCACCTTTTACTAGAAGTGATGATTTTATTATACGTATGTAGAAGTTTCTATTAATAAAAATCCAAGTGCTTTCAAAAGAACAATATATCATGTGCTTCTCTCAAAAAAAAAAAAATTATACTTGTTTTTAAGCATTTCAACTAGGGTGTTATTAGCACTCCAAAATTTTTATTTGGCACTACAAACTTTCTATAATTAGAAAGAATAATACATTTGTGAGGAGTGTATAATGAGATTTTTGAAGTGCTAATAATAGTTATCTTTCAACTAAACATATCCAAAAGTATTTTTCGTAGTTATAAAGCACTTTTAGTTCTTTCAAAGACAACCTCAAATGGACTTTAGTGAAACTATTAAAGAAAAAAAAATAGATATTAACACTCTAAAAATATCAGCATGCATTCCTCAAAGTTGAGTTTCTACCTGCTTGCAAACATAAAAGTAGGGCAAACAGACTGCAAAAGGGCTTTTGGATGAAATTGCAAGGTAGCTTTTAAATCTACAAGACAGTCAATCATTCAATCATTTTGATAATTTAATATGGCCATTACTTTTTAACGGCTTCACGCATTAGATCAGATGAACTTTTTGACTCAAACCAAGTTAAAATTTTGACGTTTCAGAATCAATCCAAGGCAGAAAGAAAAGGGTAAGCACATGGACTTTTGCTACGAGTACAGCAAGACCAACTTGTTTCATCTCATTCCACTAGTACGGTTTTGCTTTTATCTTTTTCATGGGATACAATATTGTTATAGCTAATTTTATAAGTCATATAAAGGCATAAAAAAATAATTAGAAATGACCATTGCTTATGTTTCATTACGTTAAGACAAAAGGTTACTTTAGCAAATTCTTAGAGGCTTAAAAAAAACATACAATTGAGGCTTATAAAGTTAATCCTATACATGGTATTGTGAAGAGAGGAATTACAAGGATTTTTTTTTAATATTTTTGTTGAAAATGGGGATTATAGCCCAAACCAACTAATTACAAGGTTGATTTTTCACATCACTTGGAAGTTGATTTTTCACATCATTTAGAAAAACATTTATTGTAATGTCTAATGTCTAAATTGCTCATATTATAATAGGGATATTATGATGCATTTGTCGTGCCGGACTATTATGGACTTGACTAGCTTCATGACTAAGTTTGACCAGCTTAGAATATGCTGACTTAGTGAAGCATTTTGTATAGTGTCGAATTCAAAAGCAGAATAATTGACAGACTATAATATTATATTATTTCATGCATATTTACTAATATTTTATTATTAATTCACATTATCCCTTTTGTTTCTATAAAACTCTACCTCCCCACCGAAACTTCTCTCCTTTTCTCTGCCTTTGGCTTCGACCATTTTCTCCTTTTCTCCCTCTTTTTCCTGCAAAACGCGGATCCTTCAAAATGATTTTTCTTGTAAAACTCAGATTTTTCCGTCCAAAACAAGCTCATCCCCTTCACCTTTTTCACGCCGTTAAGCATCTCCACCTTCCTCATTCTCTTCTCTCTAAAAAAAATTTTAGATCTCGATTGTGTTGTTAGAGCCCGAGATCGAGGCACTAATCGGTAAGTGAGCGTACCTGATGGTAGTATCTCTTGGTGACACCAGTGATCAGATTATGTAGTGTGAGATCGTCGTCCTGATGGCAGCGCTCATCTTGCACTTATAACAACGCTCGTCTTTTGGTGATTTGGGTTTCAATGGAGACCATCGGCGATGCAAGTCTGTCGTCGATCGTTTATTTGTTGGACAGCTACAAGGACGGTGTGAAGGAAAATGGACGAGTCCTAGGCGAAGCGAAGAAGGTGTTGGAGACGGGATTAGCAATCCTCTCCTTTTGTGAGGTCTTGTTAAAACCATCTAGCATCCTTGCACCAAATACGAACTAGTAATCCTAACTAAACCAATTCAGTCTAGCGAAACTTAGTAAGGCCAAACAAACGTGCCCTTATTGGATAAACAAACAAATTTTAATTTCTATTACTAGAAAAGACAAATACAAATATAAGAATGATGACAATGCCATGTTTACTTAGTTAAGATTAGGGAATTCGTGATTTGGGAAAGTCAGGAATAAGAAATAAAAGGAATGAGAAGGGAGTTATACTACCCTATTTAATTTAATTTGTTATTTTCAAGTATTGGATTATATATTGGATTGTGTAAGAAACATATTTTATTTAGAATAAACTTGCATTCTCCTCACTTGGGGACGAAATCATTCTCTACTTGCAAATAACGTATCTTTATCATAGAAATTTCACAAGCAAAACCATTCAATGTCTTAATATTCATTAAACATTATTCCTTCAAAGAATTGAGGATCATTTACTCATTCAAATGTATTAAATAAATCAATAGTGTAGATGCTAGGTAAAAGTGGCGAAGCCACAAAAGCACAGGAAAATGGTGCCGCACCTCTGGTTATTAGAAAATCGATCATAAGAGCGAGAATTTGCACCTCTGATTCTTCTGAACTTGCATGGAGTCTCTCTCTCTGTCTCTCTCTCTCTCTTGCTTTTTTTATTTTTTCGCGTTTTGTATTTTGTTTATCTGTGCGGAGCTTCTTCTTTCTTCTCGGTTAGGACACCCACAAGCCTCTGATGAAGTTTCGTGATACAACTGCGTTTTGGGTTTTTGTTTTGTTTACAGAATTGGATTCTGCTTTGGGCTTTATTGTTATAGGTTGTGTTATGAGCCAAGTCAAATAGCTACAATGGCCCACCATGTTTCTTAAAAAACTTCCAACACGAGTATAAAATGGTTTTTTTTTAATTGAAAAATAATATTAGCAATTCAAAAATGACATCATGCCTTCCTTATTTATGAATACATAAGCGAGAAAATATACGTGAAGAAATGCTTGATGACTTTTCTAGAATGTCGATCCCAACAACCTTTTCTGTTTTATGATAATGGCACAAAAAGTATTACTCATTCTACCTCGAATTGTTTTATTATGGCCTAAAATACAATATAAAATCCTCCAAAGGACACAAAACCTACATTACATCTAATTTCTAGTAAAAAAAGGATTTGGTTGTTTACATGTTTCTGGGACTTTTTACTCCTTTAAATTTTGCCCTTTCCCTCGACAAGTCCTGACTTCACCATTACCAGGTAACATATAAAATATGAATAGTCTATTTATTTGATAAATTTAGAGGACTAACCAATCTCCATTTCGAATGATTTTTTGTAGGGTTGATCTTCAAATGAAAATTGAGACATTGAACAACTCCAATTATGAAATTTGTTACGATGAAGATACATTATTTGCAAGTGAGTGAATAAGTTTATTGTTTTATTTATTTATTTTGTATGTGTTAGTTACACTGTTCTAAAAATCTCCGCCTAGCGTTGCCTAGGCGTTTGGCGGCTGGTCACCGTCTCAATTAATGCCTAGGCGTTTGAAAATTAAGAAATGACACTTACACTTGCTGAGGCATCCACCTTGACTGCCTAGGCACCCGCCTAGCCTGCCCAGACCCGCCTAAGTTACAACTCACTTAAATAGAAAATAGATAACTTTTTTTTTTTTTCTTCAATAAATTGTAAGAGACTTGTTGAATACTTTAATGAACACAAATTATATGTTTGTTTCCATGTTTTCATTATGTTCCAATACTTCCTAATTTATATTTTTTAGTTTATGATGAAATTATATATATTTTAAGTATAAACAGACACTTATTTACAATAAATATAATAGATTTACTTAAATCCGTCTTGTCAACGTAGGCCATAGTCTGCCGCCCGACTAGCGCCTAACGTTTTTTAAAAACTTGGTTAGTAAATGCAATAATAATAATAATAATAATAATAATAATCAAGAATCATAACAATTCTAATGAATTGAAATAATTCTAATACTCATTCTTTACATCACCAGTCATTATTTGTATTCTTAAAAAAATGAACTCGAGAACCAAACATTATTGTCACAGCCCGTCCTGAAATATTTAGTTTCGATGGCGTGAAATGTCGATTTTGCCTTTGAGCTTTGGGTCGTGAGTGTGTGAAACGGGCCAATTATTTTAAGTCCTAATTGTTGGACCCAATTAGAACTTAGATTTTCTTTGTTTTTGGTTGGTGACCCAAACTAGACCACACACACACACCCACTTCACTCCCATTGATCTCTTTCCTCCCTTTCGGATCTCCTCCATTGTCCGTACAACTGTACGGACAATCTCTCAAACCACATCAAGACCTCACGGATCAAACCATCTAAGATCACCACTTTGTTCCTTGTGTTCTCATGAGTTGAGTGATACCTTTGTTTTTAAGAAAGGACGTCTGGAACCCTGAGTTTTCATAAGCTCCGGTGAGGTAAATAGTGACTCGATCGTGATCGTGGGTGATCTAGGAAGTTTGAGGACTCAAAAAGGTATTATCCTAACTTCCTTGACATTTTGGAGTAGTTTTAACATCGGGATTGTGAAAACTAGAACCCCGATTTAGAGCACAGTTCACATGGTCGTAATTATGGATGTTTCAGGAGATTTGAAACTTATAGGAAGCTTTGGAACATCCTTACGAAGCTCGGAAAAGAAAAACCAAGTAAATTGGACGTCGGGAAGTCGAGTTTGATGAGTTGCAAGTTTTGGTTAGAATATCGAGGCTTCTCCAACGAAATCCCATGAAATTCAAGGCTTGAAAGTGGTAAGGTTTTGTTCCTCTCATCCTAAGCTTCATTTTGGTACAAATTTCACGGATTTTGGTTGAGAAATGAAGAAATTATAAGGTTTTTAAAGTTTTTCCAGTTTTCGGCGATGACGACGATCGCAGGAGTTCGAAGGTAGGAGACGACGGAATACTCCGTCAAAATTGACGGAATATTCCTAATGGCGTTGGTTAGTTTTAACGGCATATTCTAGTTTTTAACGAAATATTCCTTAACACCGTTAGGGTTACCATCAGTGTGCCTGGCGGCGCTCTGGCCGTGCCTTGGCCGGCGCGTGGGTGGTCGGAAATTTTTTCTAAAAATATGGGATGTTCGTGAGGTTGTGTAGATCATGTTGGTATATTCAAACACCCCATTTGAGCATTGTATGAGAAGTTATTAGCTAGTATTGGTTATGTGCTTTGAATTAACGTTTTTATAGTTGTTTCGCATATAGGAAAGATTTATCCCGAGGACGAGTGCAGTCAAGGGCGACTCGGGGGCTACGACCCTTCGACATACCAGTGAGTGGGCTTTTGGTTTTCAGTATATACTTATATACTTGATATTTTCCCAGAAAATGTGTTTAAATGAAAGTATGCTTTGAAATGCCATGCATATAAATTTATATTCAGCATATGAATTAGTATATGATGCATAATATATAATCGTGGTGATGTGGACGCTCAGGTAAGTCCAGGTGAGTTTATGAATTGTGAATGTGAATAACGGTTGTGATTAATTGAGAAGCATAAAGCTCATAAAACTGCACCCCGGATGATTGTGATTTAGTTAGAGATATGGTACAGGCCTGTTTATGATATCACCTCCCACACCCTATGCTCACATTGGATCCAATTTAGGTGCACAGTCTTGTCGTATAGACCATCATAGGTGGTTCCGACTCGTAGGTGACTAGCGATTTATCGCATAGCTATCATGAGTGCGTAGCATTGAGCATAACTATATTACACTCAGTCTTGTCGTACAGACCCTTACAGTGGTTTCGACTTGTGTGCAGTGTAATGCCGTATATGTCACTTGTAGTGACTCCGGCTAGATTGATTAATGAGCTATGAAACCGTTTAGACTTGTACAGGGGTTCCAGCTAATATGTTATTTTCCATGAATTTATTTTCAACTTATTTTGTTTTATATTTTTGGCAAGGCATATTTATGATTTTGGATATGTGAAGCATGATTTGATATATATTCCATTTCTGGGAAAAATTCTACATGTTTTACGGTGAGGGGTTAGAGCATTTGGTAAATGAAATGATTTTGAAAAACTTTGTTTTTGCCCACTCACACTTTCTGTTTTACGCCCCTCCAGGTTTTAGGTAGACTTGCTGTTGGTGACATTTGTGGATCTTGGTGGTTCTGACAAAGTATAATATTCGTAGGACTTCTTCTGGTACTGTATAACTAGTACTTGTCCTACTGGACTGCACCTAGACTTCTATGCTCTGATTAGGTGTATTTACATTGTATCTCATTCCTAGCACTTTATGCTTTTTAAGGCACATTAATTAGCTTTCGGTTCTTATTTATTTGTATATTTCATATCATTATTGCTTCCGCACTATGCACATGGCTACGTCACCCTCACGTGACGGCCAGCACACCTTGATCTTTGGTCGAGGTGTGTCATTATACTCTATTGATTTAATTTATTGAGATTTTCACATATAAACTCCTGACAATATCATATTTTAGAGAAAAATACTTCAAACTCAATTGTTAAAGAAAAAGCCAATTTTTTTCTCCAATTTATTCAATTTTTTTTTATACAAAAATATATACAATTTTTGGAGTGAGTTTCTAATTATAGTAATTTATTTCTTTATGTGCTTTTGGGAGGAAAATTTAGTCATGGAAACATAAATATAAAACATCAGTAATGGTAGCTATTACCAATAGGAAAAGCTATTTGCATAACAAAACTTACTCAACGAAGCATATTTTGTTGCCCGAGTACGCTTTGCGTGATAAATATTGGGTTTGGTCGCACCAAATGTTCATGGCAAAAAAAAAAAACCAAAAACTTTACGCGGCAAAGAGTTTTCTCATGCAACAGATGTTTGCCCGATGACCTAACCTATTGATTGAGCAAACTCTAAACAAATTTGCGGTAAATAAGGATTTGACGCCAGTTTTTGCATGCTAAACGAAATTTTGTCACCCTTGAAGAACTAGAACAACCTTCAAGCTTCATCACACAAAGTCTCTGAAATGGTCGGTGAGACAATAATGGCAAAAAAATAAATACAACGATGAAGAAACTTTAGGCGACGAAGGCTTCATCGTGCAAGGGTTCACAGGGTTCATTAAAGCCTTAAATCTGCATCCTTCTCTCCTCACTTCCCATCTTCCTCATCTTTTTCCCCAATTCCCAATGTCTTTTTTCTCTCCCAAACTCCAAAAATTTCTCTCTCCCATATCCCAAATCTTGTTTTCTTTTTCGTATTCTCATAGTCGACGATCAAAGATTTCTACGGTAAGTCCCTATTTCTTCCAATTAAGAACACATTTTTTTGGGTTATGAAAATTAGTGTTTGAATGTTTAATCGTGTCTCAAATTTTGTGGGTTTGCAAATTTATAGAAATTATAAATTTGTAGATGTCACGTTTGTCCAATTTCGCATCTGACAATGCTGCGATGAATGATCAGCGGAGACACATCAACTATGATTTCATTTGGCAAACATAATTTGAGAGGAAGGCACACTACATTCTTGTGCACGACATAAGGTCGCTAGTGAGGAGCAAATGTCCTATGGAGTGGTCGTTGATGTGAAAATTAACTTGACACATAAATTAAACCCTATTGATGACAATTGTAGTAAAGATGTAAGTATGGATTGTTCTAGACCGGGGATTAACTAGGGATGCTAATCTACACAAATAAGACTTAAAAACACCAAACTAGACTCTATAGACTCAAAACTGACTTAAAACACTCAAAACAGTAACAAACAATAAAAAAGACTCAATTCAGACCTAACAAGTGTTTTGGACGAAAATAAAACTTAACTTGACTCAAAAGACTAAAAGAAAATAGATTATGACTCAACTAACAAGACTTAATGAATGGGGGATTGTTTTTGACGAATTTAAAACTTAAAACAGAAACTTTGCATAAAACACTTTAAGAAAACGAATTTGGTGAATTTAAAAGGGTGAAAGGCTAGTTAGAGGGTCCTTCTCCACACATGACATATGCAAACATAAACCAATTTTTAGTATTGTTCCTTTAAACCATGAATGACAACACCCCAAGTTAACCGTGACAACACAAATTAACCATCAGATTTTCCTTATTTCATAGAATTGGACGAGATACGCATCACAATCAAATTATCCTTCTCAAGTCCCCTAACTATGAAAAGTATGATAGAAAACATATCAAAGGTCATTAAGTTCTTTGAAAATCATAAGCATTGACGATGCATTCGTAAATATGAAAAGCATGATACTCCTGCCAAGGATTTACTTAACACGATCGTGACTAGCAATCTCCACTACTTGTGAATATAAGTTCATAATGATTAGGTGAAACTCCCTTATACTCTAGCATCAAATTCATGCATGAAAATTAAGTGTCAACCCTCAATTAACACACGTAAACAAGTTTTAATAACTCAGATAAGCAAACCACATTCAAGACTTTAGAAACATTAACTGGATGTAATCAATTCATATAAAGCATATAATCGTGGCTTCAAATTCACCTCTAACTATAAAGAAATTAGTTCCACATGTCTTTAAAAACTGAAGATAACATTAAATTAGACATTGAAAGTAAAAGATAGAAAACACCTAAGAACGCTCCAGCAATTCAATGTGAATGACAAGGCACGGCAAAGGGCTCCTCTCTCCTTGCAAAGCTACGACACAATGAGGTGTGTGTGGTGAATGATGTAGAAAAATATGGTAGAGGGTGGTGAATCTGAAATAGGCGCATAATGATGTATTTATAGGGCTAGGTGCGGCACAATCCCTAAGGATTAGGATAGGTTTCTGAAATCAAAGTGGGACAAGGTTTGTGTAACCAAAACCCATGTGGAATGGGTTAAAACAATCAGAAACCAAAGGGGATTAGGTTAGAAAGGTGCGGCACAGATTCCTGCAACGAAAGGGATAAATTTGGCCTAATTCAAGAGGGAAAATGATTAGGGTTGCAGGTTCTAAAGCTTCTAGAAGAGGGGGAGGCGCCAGATTTGTAATGACTTCTAGAAATGATGTTTCAGCACCAATTTAGGGGTTCTAGAAGGATAAAGGTGCGGCATAAATGTAGGGAAATGATAAGCCTTCTAGAAATCAGATATTTAGGTCCTCTTGCAGCTAGATTTAAGGCACAAACTGATTTAGATAAGATAAGATAGGATAAGACTAGATTAGGAGATGATAAAATAAGATTTGATAAGGTTTTGGATAATGTTCCTTCTTTTTAGCTGATTCCTTATCTTCTTTGTCTTGGATTTATTTTCTTCATCCTTTCAGCACATTCCTAGCCTCTTGAACTTCAAATTCGTCCATACATCTTGCTTCATTCATAAGTTATCCATTTGATGCCCAAAACTGCCTCAAAATGCTCAAAATCGCACTTTATTGCCAACTTTGTCAATTGGACCTACAAACACACGAAAATAGCTTAAATCACTATAATAAACACAAACTAACTACGAAAATGCAAGAAAACAAGCTAACTAAGCCGCATAAATATGTTCCTATCAGTCGTTCTAGGAAAAAGTGCCAGAGTGGATGATGAAGTCTTTGTTGAATGACCTATTAGTAAGTGTCAATTAGTAATTTAATAATTATTTTTTATATAATAGGTATTATGATTATTAATATTTTAATATTTTTGTGCATAACAAGTGAAATTTAATATTGATGATATTGATAGTAACATGATTTATTATGAATGTTTTAAATATTTCCTTAATTTGTATTCGAATTATAATATTTTATTTAACTTTTATGGGCGCTTTAAATATTTGTTTAATTTGTATCCGAATTAAATATCTGCTTTAAATAATTTTTTTGCGTTAATGTGATTTAGCTTATAAGAACACTTTGAATATCTTATTTGCTTAATTTGATAATAAAAATTGAATCAATAAAATTTATGAAAAAAATAAAAAAATGAGCGCAACGAAGATCATGTCATCGCCCAAAGGCATCTTACATGACAAAAGTTATGTTATCGAGCAAATGCACTTTACGCAACGAATGACGTTTTGTCGCACAAACGGATCTTACGCGATGAATACTTCGTTGCCTAAAGCCCATGAGCAATTAGGGTTTCATTTGGGTTTGGGCGAGGATGGCCTACATTTGGCGAGGAAGGCTTCGTAGCTCAATACCTTCGTCATTTTAATATCTTCCCCATCTGCGAGAGGCATATTTTAGAAATTGCTTTATTATTTTTAAATGCTTCTTCCTCCATCTCCCTCTTCATCTTTGTTCCTCTCTCTCTCTCTCCATCTTTCTCTCCATCTCCATCACCCTTTCTCTCTCCCTCTCTATCCCCACTCACTCTTAATTTAATTTTGTCCATCTCCATCTCCTATATTTTTTTCATATACAACTCCTCTCCCTTTCTCTATCCCTCTCAATCTGATAAGCGATAATGGTTATTTTGATTTTTCCATTTATATAATTAATTTTGAATTCGAACGAACAAAATTAAATTTGTTTTCTATTGGGTTGTTGTATACAATTATTGTCAAAGAAGAAATTTGAAGGTAATTTCTTCATTAGTTTATTTTGTTGTGATAATATTTTTTTTTAATTTATGTGATAGTTTGATAGATGCCACATCCCTGCTCGACTTCGCCATAGCACGATATTGTCTGCTCTGGGTGTACTATTCCCTCACGGTTTTGATTTTGGGTTTCGGCATGAGAACTTCCCAGGAGGTCACCCATCTTAGGACTGCTCTTGCCCAAACTCACTTAACTTTGGAGTTCTTATGGGATCCGTTCCCAAAAAGCCTCGTGTTATAGGGAGGGGAGAATGTACATATAAGGCACATCACCCCATCTTTGTTGGTCGATGTGGGATCTTACAATCCACCCTACTTAAGGGGAACTCGGCGTCCTCGCCGGCACATCCGCACCGAACGGCAAAATGGCTCTGATACCAAATTGTCACATCCTAGCTTGCTCCGCCGTAGCATGATATTGTCCGCTTTGGGCTTACCATTCCTTCACAGTTTTGTTTTTGGGTTTCGGCATGAGAACTTCCCAGGGGGTCACCCATCTTAAGACTATTCTCGCCTAAACTCACTTAACTTTGGAGTTCTTATGGGATCCGGAGCCAGTGAGTTCCCCAAAAGGCCTCGTGCTATAAGGAGGGGAGCATGTACATATAAGGCACATCACCCCCTCTCCGTTAATCGATGTGGGATCTTACAATAGAAGTAATACATGTGTGTATTCAATATTTTTGTGCATCATGTTCAAATTTATTTTGTGTTGTACGAAGTTAATAGTACTTATCTTCGTACGATTTTGTTCAAGCTAGTTTTACATTTATAGGAGCTCTTGGTCGTTGGCTTGTTTGCTAATCTTTTCTTGCAAGTCATCAAGCCTTACTTTCATCTATGAATTCAAACCTTTATTTCAGTTCTCAATTTTTCTTACCTATAATAAAAAATCAATTAAAACATGACATGTGCAAGTCTATAGACTTTGAGTTTCTTCTCCAATTCTTCTTGACATATTTTTGTGAATTTTTTTATTTGTAATGAATGGCTTTTCTGATATTATGTTTTGTGAAATTTTATTTAAACCCATGTAGCATATTTCTATACCCAACTTACTCTTTGCACCCATTTGATTTTTAACTAAACTATTAGATATTTAACTAAACTATTAATATATCTTTAAACCCAAATTTATTACCTAATATACCCCTATAAATCCACTTCAATGTGTGGATTTATTTTTACACCCATTTGATTTTTAACTCTATCTTTACACCGTCTAGAAATGAACACTGAGAATTGGAATGTGAATTCAGCCATGGCTAACAACAAGATTGACACTTTTATAGATGTTGACAAAAACCATGTATCACCATCTCTCTCTCTATGTGGTCTTTGTTTCATGAGCATATGTGTCTGCTACCATACTACCTTCAATGTCCTTCAAGATACTTTGAAGCAGGATGATTATGCACTCCACGTGCTACCTTCAATGTCCAATCGTCCTCATCACCAATATTCACATCTTTCAACAAGAATGGACATCCACATTTTTTCGTACTAGAACTCCTAGGTAGTTTTTTATTTTTTTTTTGGTGACCGATCTCATTTGACCTTTGACCATATGCTACAACACACTTGTATGACAGATATGTACCATTTCTTTCACAAGCAAGTGTTAGTCGAGGGCGACTAACAATCTTACCTTCACCTCCTAAATCAGACCTTTTAATAACAATTACCATATTATTCAACTTTCCCTGTTCTTGAACCCATCTAATCAATGCATTTTTCCTTTGAATATCTTCATGTAACGCATATTTTATTTAGAAGTAAAATTCTAAAATTAACTAACACGTCAACGACACTATAAATATATGATTATCTCATAAGTTGTAAATTGATCAGTATAATCCACTACACATTCTTGTCCAACCTCGTTGCCTCGATCAAAGGCATCATCAAATTCTTGTTGCTAAAAAAATAAATGACAAAATTATGGTTACAGTCAAAACCTTTAAGTTATAATTAACAACAAGTGGACAAATTATTAGCAATTAGACTACGAATTTGATTGCATCGTCTTTGAAATATCATCCAGTTGTCACACAATCAAATCTCAGTAGTAATCATTCTAATGTTGTAATACATAAAGTAGTAATTTTAAATGTTAGGAGCAGTCTAGGTGGTAGTCTAGTGTTAAGGTGTAAATATTATTAGTTATTTGACTTCAGTTAGTACTCATCAAGAAAAGTATGCAAGCATAAATGTGCCTGACATGGAACTCCTTTTATTTTCTAGGCTTAGTTTTACTAATTTGTTAAAGTCCTTGCAATATTTGCACCAAGAGTAAAGTTATGTCTTTTGCAATATAGGAACAGAAATTACTTGAAAGTAAAGTGATAAGTGGCGCTTTATGAAATAGCTACATTGATGCCAGATTATTTTGGGGTGTAGTCAGACACCAACAGAGAAGAAAAATAAAAATATAATATAAAAAGAAGAAGCAAATGGCATCCAAGGTCCTTGCAATATCTGCAAGTCTTTTTGGTTTTTTGGGGTGCAGATGGACAGTGGGAGAGTAATTGCACAATTTGCTTTTGCAGAAAGATAAACAAACTATGCAGGATTGATTGAAAAAAAAAATTAAAACCAAAATACTGATTTTCTAAACTCTAAAAAATTGAAATCAAACGAACAAAAAATTCATAAATTGAGTCATATCTTGGTTGGAGGATTCAAAACTTCAAAATCACCATCCATCAATAAAAAAAAATTATTTTTCTCTATGAGAGCTATTAGTGTTTTAGCTGGAATGAACATAGGATAAACAAAAAGTGATCGTAAGGTTTAATTATAGTGTTTGGATTTATTGATAAATTTGAGTTTTATTAGTAATTTTATTTTATGCTTAATAGTAATTATGCAATATGGTAAAATAATCAATTAACATTTAAAATTTAAATTGGATGTAGAAATATGTTATATGGATTTAAATAAAATCTTCCTTATATTTTTTGGGAGTTTTCATTTTTGAAGATTAAGGGCAAGAGCCAAAAAAGTAAAAACTCGAAAAGTGCTAAAGGGTGCAACGAAGTGTAGACAAGTTTGGGTCATCATTGGGTTTGGGAAAACTGGGCCTTCAACCAGCCTTGCTGGTATTGAGCTCTTTTATTTTGAAATTTGGCCAATTTTTGTTGTTTGCATAAGTCCAAGAGACGACCAGTCGTTTACAGATGATGCGTCAAACAACCCTAATACGAATTGAACAAGTCCAATAATTACAAGTACACAAAACCTTCTGCCTTTTACATTTTACAACTTGAATGTTTAAACTCATATTAAGGGTTTGTTTAAATCAGTTTTGTGTTTGATTTGCTTCCCCGACTCTTAGCCAAAAATAAATAAAAAGCTCTAAGCTTGAAATAACGAACCCAATTAACTTGACACAAAGAACTAGGTATGTTTGCCACCCCCCCCCCCCCCAAAAAAAAACTAGGTATGTTAACGGTTTAAAAACATTACTATATAATAATATGTTTGCCACCCCCCCCAAAAAAAAACTAGGTATGTTAACAGTTTAAAAACATTACTATATAATAATAGAATATCATCACGTAATATAAACTATTCTCATGTTACAAGACGTGAATAAGTACGTCCTGATACAAATATTGACACAAACCATATTTCACATAAAAAGTATAGCTTAAACAAAAAGAATAAAGGTAAGCCATTGGACATTGTCTCTTACGCCGCACCATTCCTCTGGCCGTCGGCAAAACAAGAAAAAAAAGGAAAAAGGGGAAAAAAAATCAGAATACCGACATTCATAAAATAATAAACAATGGTTCACAAAGACAAAAAAAAAGTAATTAACAATTAACTATATGTCAATATCATAAAAAGTTGAAGTATGAGGTTCAACTTTTACATATAATATTAAATATTACGAATACTAGATGACGTAAATTTACGAGATTAAACAAAAATAATTATTTAGATTAATTCAGATCATTCAATACTCGTAACATACGTAACATGGAATAGAATTTATCAAAAATATGATATATGTAGGGAAATGTTATTGACACTTCAAAAATTTTATTTTACACTCCTCACAAATGTATTTTTCTTTCTTAATATAAAAAGTTTAAAGTGTAGAATAAGATTTTTGAAGTGTTAATAACAAAGGAAAACTAATGAAAAAGGTTTGAAAACTTTGAGTTTTAATGATAAGGACAAAATAAAGGGTAAAGTGAATAGTACCAGGATTGACTTTTTAGTGTAAAAATATGGTTTTTCGTTAAAGTGAACAGTACCAGATGCTTTTCGTTAAAGTTCTCTAATAACAATTTCTTATAGATATTTCAAATAGTGAAAAGAGAACGAATTATTAGGGTATGACTAGGAAGAAGGCAAGAAGGTTGGTCATCGAGACGTCCTCTTCCAACGTCACGATATGAGATTATATATTCCTGTAGAGCTCCTACTCTGTTCTTGTATATTTGTGTGTGTGTCAGCTTGAGCTAAGCTGCTGCAAAAGCAACATGCCACTGAGATCAAGTGGGACCCAATCATCACTTGCACAAGAGAATTTCTATCTGATCTTGGCATCTTGGGACCTTTTGTTTTGTATTGTGTGTGGATACATGTAGAGTACTAAAATTTTAAATCAAATAATGTGTTACTAATAAAAAATAAATACGTTAATTAATATTTAAGTAACAATTTAATTATTAACATTCACATCATTTGATTTACAAAATTTAGTTTGAACTTTGATCTCCCCAGCATTACCCTTTGTAAATTATATGACTTGGTCATTGATGATTGAATTATAACTTAACTGTTGATTACTATGCTTATTTCCTATTGGTTATACATCCCATAGTTTGCAAATTTGGTCTAAAAATTGGTTTATTATATATGAATATTTGCAGTAATTTAGTTATTTATGTTGTCTAATATCCTAGTAGATAGAGTGTTGTTCAAAACTTTCCCCTCTCATAAAGTATTGTAAAACTTTTGAACTCTTCCTGTCCCTTTAATAAAATAACCCTAAAGAACATGTAAATAGATGGTTAGTTTATTACTTAAACATTGATAAGCATGCTCATTTCTATTGGTGATACATCATTTAGTTTGTAAATTTTGTCCAAATTTTGTCTCCCTAGCATTACCCTTTATATATATATATATATATATATATATATATATATATATATATATATGGCTCAGGATTGAGTGACATTTTTTTATACATACAGTTGCATAATGTATTTTAACAATCCACTATCTTTTAGGTATTTTCTTAAAGATTATTTTATCAAACGGTGTATCAAATTGTGTCTCAAATCCTAACTATAGGGTAATGCTAGGCATACTTATCAACGCTTAAGTAATAATCCAATTATCAATTTTCATGTTATTTAGTTTATAAATTTTATCTATAAATTTTATCTCTCTAACATTACCCATATATAAATATTTCTATGTGTGTGTGTATATTTAGGAAGCTCTATAGCTTATAGCTTGTCTTTGTGCTTACATATACAGTGGAAACTTAACGCATGGGGCTAAGCTAAGGGGGATGGCATGCATGCACAACCACCAGTTTGTGATTCAGTACATTTGCATGCCATGTCATGCCAACCTATATTTTCATATATACGCCCTCCATCTGACTCTGCTGAGTCTTAGTCGTATTACTTGTGCCCCACAACCCTAACTTCCCCATCCCTACCTACCTATGTATATATAATACGCCCTGCATCTAACTCTGCCGAGTCTCAGTCGTATTACTTGTGCCCCACAACCCTAACTTCCCCATCCCTGCCTACCTATATATATATATATATATAGAGGATGATATTATTCACTCATTCATTTTTAACTTTCACACATATTTGTTAATTTTTATCATTGTTCTTCTTCAATTTATTTGAACTAATGGCCGAAAATTTAAAAAAATGTGCGAGAAGTTAAAATCAGTTTGTGGGTAACGTTACCTTATATATATGGAAAAATTAGTATCCGGTCCCTAGTTCTTACTCTTCATTGACTAAGATCTTATTAGTTCTCAAATTTTGATTCAAGTCCCTAGCATTAATATGATAATGAATTTACATATTTATTATATAATTTTTTAATATAAAAATTAGTAATTAATTTAGGGTTTAATACTCACACCTCTAGTAAACTTCTCATTAATTTTCAATTCAAACATTTCCCAAATAATAAAAAATTAAATTAAATTAAGTTTGTACCTATTAGTTTTTTTTTATATATATAAAAAGATTCTCAATTTTTAAATCTTAAATGTACCCATTCATATAATTTTTCAATTTTTTTAATCTTAAATGTACCCATTCTTCTCAAATATATCAATTTGATATATGTAAAATGTACCTTTTTTTTTAATATAAAATCCATTCAATTTTTTTAATCCATGTTTAAACTTATATGGGTACATTCTTTTTCGTCGATTTGAGAATGTATCCATGTTTTGGTACAATAACTTTTTTTGTTAATTTTGGTTAATGTACCCATACATGTATGTACACACACACAATATAATAGAGATTATAATTTATATTTTATTATTTTTAATCCCGTAAATTATGGGTTTTATTTAAAATCTCATTAATATAAACAATTACAAATTTTAATTTTTAATTTTTAATTTAAAAAATATAGTAACTTACATTATTACATTAATTTTAGGGACCTCAATCAAAAACTAAAAACTAACAAGGTTTCAATCAAAAAATATTGATAGCTAGGGACCGCATCAAAGTGTTCCTATATATATATATATATACCCTAGTCCGAAGTGCTTGTATTACATTTGCATGTGGTACGCATATGTATACGTGTTGCTCTTACATACAAGTACATATATAAAGAAAACTTATGCTAACCGGAAGAAATTAAGAAATTGAGTTCAACTTTAAGGTAAAAGATGAATTACATACGTATCAAGAAAACTTATTCATTCAAATTTTCCTCAAAATAGTAGGATGAGAATGAATACACTTCTTTCATTTTAATTTCATCAAATGAAAAATCATTCTCATTTACTTTCAATATAGGAAGTTATCGAAAGCATTATCTCATCCTAGATACCAAACGAAGCCATACTCTTAATTACATATGCAGGACTTTCTCTCTGGAAGACGTCTGGAGTAGAGGGGATCAGTTACCCGGCCTTTTAGAGTTTAGTTATAGAATTGAAATCTCAAGGTAATTACATTAGTTAGATCAGTCGCTTATGCTTGCATGGATGAATTTAATGGTTATTATAACTTTCGTATATATGTTCCTTTCATATAAAATATCAGAACTCATTTGTACACATGAGTAACTAACCGTAGCACAATTTTATTTGGGAAACAGTTTTTGCAATTTCCAAATCGTCATGTGTAGAGAGACAATAAATTCTTAGCTTTTTTTCCACAGAGGAGTAGAAAGGCCAAACAGGGGTGATGGGGTGGGGGGGGTCTCATGGCATCAGGTGGAATGCAAAGTGCATGGTAAGAAATGAATCTAACAAGAGATCAGATTGAGAGAGAGAGAGAGAGAGAGAGAGAGAGAGAGAAGAGGAGAGAGTGTGTGTTCAATCAACCATGCAATTTGCCTCTCAGTTCTTCCTCTGTGCTCTCTCTGCAGAATGGGTCAGTACTAGTACAGAAGAGAGAGGGAGAACAAGAGGTAAGCATGGCGTAAGTTCCTGGCACCGTAACGCGTGCATGGAAGCGTGTGAAGTGGATTTCGAATTCAATACACACCCCGCTTGGAGCTAGCTAGCTTTTCTTTCCATGGACTTTTTGTACCCAGTAACCCCCATCTATTTCTATCTCTTACATCACCATGCATTGTTTTATATATGGCGGCAGAGAGAGAATATTAACTTCGATTTCATAAATCTCATCTTATTTAGTAAAAATGCTATAGTGCTTTGAATTATTTCCGCAAAAATATAGTGCTACATAATATTTCAAATACTGAAGCTTTTAACTTTTAAATATTGATTATTTATTTTTTTACTGACGTTTGAATGGTTAAAATCCTAGAGTATATTTATTTGCTAATTTTGTTATATGTATAATTGGGGAAATGGTCATGCCTGCATGCATGGCAATTTGCATCAGAGAGAGGGGAGAAAGAGAGAGAAATAGATGGATGGAAATGGAAGGAGAGCTGTCAATCGGGTTTTCTGAGAGCTTCGTACGATCGTGTATATGCATATGGGAGAAGGCGTCAGAGCCCCATCATTGTCTCAATTATCAGGGTCCTGAGTAGTACGTGAGAGAGAGATTGTGAGATTGTGAAATTGCATATTGGCTTATCTCATCGACCTAATGACCTACACAGACCTTTTACCTGCTGTGTGTCATATTTATTGACGCAAACTGCTGTGCCTAAGATCCTCTACTAAAACTTGCCTAACCTCATCTTCACCAAAATATTATGTGTATATATCTCTCAAGGAGAGTGGGAGGGTGGGTAAATGAATTAGGACGATTCCTTCCATTGTAATGTGTTTGACTATCTAATAAACCACTTGACATATCAATCTATTCATATTATGAAATGTGTAAGAATATTAATACATAATGCGAGACTTAACATTGTATAGACATGTCAGGATTGTTGAATATCCCTTTAAAAGTGCACGATATCCAATTATCATTGTGTATGAGCAAATTCAATAAGAAAAAAGCTCACCTCCAAATATTTTAGCAAAATGAAAAGTTGAGATTTAACTATCATTCTCATGACAAAAAATACGTGAAGGGGAATTTTCAAATTGAGGAATGTTATTAGTCCAACATATCAAGATGCAAATGATGAAAATATGGACATGGAGACTATAATTTGATGAAAATACTGAATTAAGGCACATAAAAGAATATAACATTGATAATAAAATGCATAGAAATATAAATGAAATACTTCAAAATTAATTTAAAAATATAAATAGTCTTAACTCTCTCTATCCTAGTATCCTTGCTCCCAATATATGCCATAGGACTATCATGATCATCACATATATCATGAATTCAAGGCAGATATTAAGGTAAGGAAAATGATCAAAAGAGCAAGTCTGAATGTTATTTGCTCCTCCTAGACTGCTCGCACGTAACCTTTTCATAGAAACAAAACGAGAAATCTTGATACTGTTGTACAAATATTAGAATTTTAATTGATTTTATGCAACAGGCTACAGCCCCTGTAAATTGCAGATATTAATGGAATTCTAGCTTGGAAGACCGAGGAGCTCATTTGACGATGGACTGTGATGGAAAGCTGGCAGCACAGGAAGCAAGAAAATAGCTGCAGTATTTTTTGGTGTAATAAATCAAAAATAAAAATAGCTGCAGAAATTTCTGAAAGGAAACGAAAAGTATTTTGAAATCTTCCAATTTTGTGCTGAAATTTATTTACAATCACACTTTTTTTTTTTTGAGAAGTATTCAAAATCATACTTGACTTTTCAAAGACAACTAGAAATTTTTACTCAAAATTTTTTGTGCCCAAGTCACAGAATTTGGTGTTTATAATTGAAATTGTTTATATTATAAGTTATTATATAATGATCATATATGCAAAAAATAAATACAAATTAGGCAATGAACTAAAATAAAAACAAATAGACGAATTCAATAAAGTATTACGAACCATCTATCTATTTATTACAGTTGATTAACTAAACGACCTTAATTTTAATTGACTTTTTGCAGATATGATCTTTATAGAGTGATGTATAATATGATTAACATGAAGTTATGTATCAGTCATGAAAACTTTTGAATAGAACTTTCCACTCATCTTTGAGTAGCCAAAATTCAGCATTCTAAAATTGTATTGGGCAAGTATAATGTCCACACTCATTTTATCAAATTTTGCCAAAGTGGGTATATAATTTGTAATTTTTTTTATGGCAAGGAGTATTTGAGCGGTACTAAAAATGAATAATTGAAATTAAAAAAAAAAATTTAAATAGTTGTGAAAATCAAATTTAATAATTAGAAAGCACTGAATGCTACATACCCATTAAAGCGACACCCATAAATTTGTCCTCCAAAACCCTAAAACTTGAGAAAGAGATGTGTGGAAGTACAAGGGTTATTTTTTGTGTGGTGAAAGAGAAGATCGAGCGAGCGAGCGAGCTGTTTCATTCATTCACCAAACCTACACTACACGTTTGGGGACTGCCAAGAATGGGCAAAGGAGATATAAATATGAGAAAACGTGAATAAGAAGTGTGGAAGTGTAAGTGAACAGAGAGTGACATGCATTCCACTACATGTTTGTAAGATTTTTTTTAATTTTTTTTCCTAAAAAAGGAGACAACACGGTTATCAACTATTTTCGCGGGTCGAAAAGACTCACAGAGGCATTTCAGTTTTCTTTTGACCACAAGTCTGACTTCATTTTTGTAAGATGGATATGTCCCTCATTAATCAATGGACAACCACTTAATCAGTTCGGCATGTGTAAATGGATCAATTTGACCTGCATTTAATATTCAAAACCTCAAAATGGATCATTAGTTATTTGGTTAAAATTCTCTTACCAATTAGTTTCAAAATATGCCGGGTGGATTTTTCTTTTTTTTAAATCCACTAGCTAGCCACTGCATTTAAGGTTTAAACACTTTCCTTTTTTTATTGTGTAGTAATTGTCACAGCCCGTCCTGAGATATTTAGTTTCGACGGTGTGAAATGACTATTTTACCCTTGAACGTTTTGTGTGATTGTGTGGGTTAAGTTTGGAAGTGAACTAATACCTTACGTCCCTAATATTTGGAACCAATTAAGACTTAAAATTTGTTATGGTTTTGTGATTGTTTGGGAAGTCAAACAATTTGGGGACCACACACACACTCCAACTCCCTCTCTTTCCTTCCTGTGCTCTCTCTCTCTCCCTCTCTCTCAAACTTTCACGCACGGATCGACGTTCAAACGGTAATGTTCTTGTTCCCTACAAGCTCCTGAGTCCATTCGTACTATTTTTAGAACTTGAAACCTTCGAAAACCCGAGAAATCATCACCCCCGATTTGAGTAATGTTCATGTGGTCGTAATTATGGATGTTTCTGGGGATTTTAAGCTCATAGGAAGCTTTAGGGCATTTGTACGAAGCTCGGAGAAGAAAAACCAAGCAAATTGGACGTTGGGAAGTCAAGTTTGGAGAGTTTAAAATTTGGTCGGAATTGTCGAGCTTTCTCAGGCAAGATCCCGTCATTTTTGGAGCTTGGAATTGGTAAGATTATCTTCTATTCATCCTATGCTTCATTTTGGTTCAAGTTTCATGAGTTTTGGTTAAGAATTGACGGAGATATAAGGATTTTAAGAATTTCCCAGTTTCCGGCGATGGCGACGGTCGCCGGAGTTCGAAGGTAGGGGATGACGAAATATTTCGTCATCTTTGACAAAATATTCCTAACAGCTTTGGTTAGTTTAACGGTTTCCGTTACTATTTAACAGAATATTCCTAACGGGGTTAAGGGATTCTGTTAGGGTCCTTACGCGTGGTCGTGCCTTTGCCGGCGCGTGGGATGTCAAAATTTTTTTCTAAAAATATGGGGATGTTCGTGAGGTTGTGTAGATCACGTTGATATATTTAAACATCCCATTTGAGCAGTGTATGAGAAGTTATTAGCTAGTATTGGTTATGTGCTTTAAATTAATGTTTTTATAGTTGTTTCGCATATAGGGGAGATTTATCCCGAGGACGAGCCCAGTCAAGGGCGACTCGGGGGCTACGACCCTTCGACATACCAGTGAGTGGGCTTTTGGTTTTCAGTATATATTATATACTTGATATTTTTCCTAGAAAATGCATTTAAATGAAAGTATGCCTTGAAATGCCATGCATATAAATTTATATTCTATATATGAATTAGTATATGATGCATAATATATAATTGTGGTGCTGTGGATGCTTAGGTAAGCCCAGTTGAGTTATGAATTGTGAATGTGATTAAAGTTGTGATTGAGAAACATTGAGCTCATAAACCTGCACCTAGGGTGATTGTGATTTAGCCAGAGATATGGCACATGCCTGTTTATAATGTCACATCCCGCACCATATGCTCACATTGTATCCAATTTAGGTGCACAGTCTTGTCGTGCAGACCATCATAGGTGGTTCCGACTCGTAGGTGACTAGCGATTTATCGCCCAGCTATCATGAAAGCATAGTATTGAGCATAATTATATTACACCCAGTCTTGTCGTACAGACCCTTTTAGTGGTTCCAACTTATGTGCAGTGTAGTGCCGTATAGGTCATTGTAGTGACTCCGGCTAAATTGAATAATGAGCTATGAATTCAGCTGTATAGACTTATGCAGGGCATACTTATTTTCCTTGAATTTATTCTCACCTGAGTTACTTATTCTATTTTTATGTTTTGGCATGGCATACTTATGAATATGATTATGTGAAACATGATTTGAATTGAGATATTTACATATATATTTATGCATAT
This sequence comes from Malus sylvestris, assembly GCF_916048215.2. Classification (NCBI taxonomy): domain Eukaryota; kingdom Viridiplantae; phylum Streptophyta; class Magnoliopsida; order Rosales; family Rosaceae; genus Malus; species Malus sylvestris. The sequence continues at coordinate 12,737,600 of NC_062267.1, forward strand.
GTTTATATTTATTATTGGGAAAATTATACATGTTTTACGGCGAGGGGTCAGAACTTTTGAGAAATGAAATGAATTTGAAAACAATTGTTTTTGCCCACTCACAATTTCTGTTTTGTGCCCCTCCAGGTTTTAGGTAGACTTGCGGTTGGTGGCGTACGAGGATTTCGGTGGTTCTTACATAATAAAATAATTGTAGGATATTTCTGGTACTGTATAACTAGTACTTGTCCTACTGGACTGCACCTAGACTTTCTATGCTCTGATTAGGAGTATTTACACTTGTATCTCACTCCTAACACTCCCTAATTATTAGTGCACTTTAGTAACATTTGGTTTTTATTTATTTGTATATTTCTTATCCTTATTGCTTCCGCACTATGCACATGGCTACGTCACCTTCACGTGACGGCCAACATGCCTCGATCTCGGTCGGGGTGTGTTAGTTTGGTATCAGAGCCTAGGTTTGGCAGTCCTGTATATCTTGTGAATGATCTAATCATTGTGATGTCTTCTGTTAGAACTATGTCTCCTCGTTGAGAGCCACGTCACTCAACTGAGCCTGGTTTCCCTGATATTACTCAATTAGGGGAAGCTATAGCTAATGCCATTCAGTCTTCACTCATTCCTCCTCAAAGGACACCTCTTGAGACAGTGTATAATCTGAAGCTGAATCACTTCATGGGAAATGAAGGACATGAAGGAGCGGAGATGTGGCTTAATCATGTTGAGAAGACTTTCCTTGTTATGCAGAGTCAGAGGAACCTTCATCCTAATAGGTGGGTAGAGACGACTACCTGGTTTTTGGGTCCGGAGCCTGCATCCTAGTGAAGACATGAGTCATATCAGATGTCACCAGAGGTAGTAGCCGATTGGGAAATGTTTAAATAGTTGTTTCAGAAAAGATTCATTCTTCCTGAGTACATTGATCACAAGAAATAAGAGTTTACGCATCTGAAACAAGGAAAGATGTCAGTGAATGAGTATTACAAGAAGTTCACTGATCTATCTCGATATGATCCGGAGGTTTCTGCTAATCCGGTTGAGATGCTTCGTCGTTTCAGGTTGGGTACTAAGAAGAAATGATGTTCTATATCGACATTGACTCCCTGTGTCACTTACCAGGAGTTTGATGAGGTGTTACTACGGATTGAAGACTCAAAGAACATGCCCAGTGAAAGTGAAGATGAAGCAGAAAAGAACGAGAACCAGAGGCGAAATGATAAAGGTAAAGGTCAATCATCTCAATGACCTCGTAAGACCCAGAGTTTTAAGAGAAGCGGTGGCAGTTCTAGCTCTTCTAGTGGAGGTTTTTGCTCTAATATGTAAAGGAGAGGTGGTAGATTTTCTAGAGGCCCGAGATTTCAGAGGCATAGGGACTTTGGTGGTTTATGAGCTCATTTATGCCACAGGTGTAATAATAGGCATTTTGGGGAGTGTAGGAGAGGCAACAATGTATGTTACACTTGTGGACAGATAGGGCATAGGGCTGCTCATTGCCCTCAGAATCAGCAGAGGCCCCAACAGCCTTCCTTACCACCACCTACGTCGACCCAGCAAGCTTCAGAACCTCGTGGTTATGCCCAAACCGGACGAGGAGGTGCTTATCATTATCAGGGCGACGCCGCTCCTTATACTTCAGGACATTATCAGTACTCTCAGGATCCTCATTATTAGGATGGTGACCCTCAGTATCAGGGAAGTTCTATGCCATATCAGCCACATTCAGCCGATGGATCCCAGTGGTACCAAGGAGGACAACCCCAGCAGGTAGAGATTGCTGCTAGCAGTGTAGGATCTTCGAGGCAGTCTGGTCAACCGAGGCAAGGACAAGGTATTCATGCTAGCAGAGTTCGTGGTGGACGACAATAGAATCAGGGACGTATCCATAACATGACACTGCAAGATGCTCAGAACAATCCTGATTTAATTATTGGTAAGTTAAATATTCTTGGTCATTTTGCTAGAGTATTGATTGATTGTGGTGTTACGCATTCTGTTGTTTCTCATACATTTGCTCAAGTGACGCAACCTCATCCTACACCTCTAGGATATGATTTAGAGTTTTCTTTGTGGACTGGGTATATCCAGGATGTCCATTGATGGTGAATGATGTTCCTATGCTAGCTAATCTTATGCCGTTGGACATTGTGAATTTTGATGTGATTTTGGGCACTGATTGGTTGATAGATTGTTATGGAAAGACAGTCACTTTTCATCGTCCTGGATTACCTGAAGTTACGTTTGTAGGAGAACCGAACGGGGTGAGGCATGGTGTTATTTCTGCCATGAAAGCCAAAAGATTATTGTCGAAAGGTTGTCAGGGATATTTGGCTCATGTAGTATTGAATGATGATGCTTCTAGTAGTGTGGAGGATGTGCGTGTGTTCAGACATTTTCCGAATGTGTTCCCTGATGATTTGCCTGGATTGCCGCCAGATAGAGATGTGGAGTTCGTTATTGATCTACTTCCAGGTACGAATCCTAGATCTTTGACTCCTTATAGAATGACTCCTGCTGAATTAAGGGAATTGAAAGTTCAATTGCAAGAATTAGTGGAAAAAGGTTTTATTCCGCCTAGTACTTCACCTTGGGGAGCTCCAGTTTTATTTGTGAGGAAGAAAGACGGAACCTTGAGGTTATGCATTGATTATAGGAAATTGAATAGGGTAACGATTAAAAACCGTTATCCATTGCCTCGTATAGACGATTTGTTTGATCAACTCCGAGGTGCCTGTGTGTTCTCTAAGATTGACTTCAGGTTTGGTTACTACCAGTTGAAGATTAAAAATGAAGATGTCCCTAAAACAGCTTTCAGAACTCATTATGGTTATTATGAGTTTCTAGTGATGCCATTCGGATTAACGAATGCACTAGTAGCTTTTATGGATTTGATGAATCGAGTATTCTAGCCATTTATAGACAGCTTTGTCATTATTTTTATTGATGACATTTTGATATACTCTAAGACTAAAGCAGATCATATTTGACATCTTACCTTGGTGTTAAAGAAATTAAGGGAACATCAGTTGTATGCTAAATTTAGCAAATGTCAATTTTGGTTGGATCAAGTGGCATTTTTGAGACATGTCATTTCTGCTCAAGGCATTCAAGTGGATTCTCAAAAAGTGGTAGCTGTGGAGAATTGGGAACAACCTCGAACCGTCACTGAGGTACGGAGTTTTCTTGGCCTAGCAGGCTATTATAGATGGTTCGTTAAGGATTTTTCAGTGATTGCTTTGCCATTGACGAGGTTGACCCGGAAGGATGTTAAGTTTGAGTGGGATGATAATTGTGAGCAAAGTTTTCAACAGTTGAAGTATTATCTCACTCATGCACCTGTTTTTAGGGCTGGAAAAAAATCCCAAAAATCCCAAACCAAACCGAAAAATTCTCGAAACCAAACCGAAAAAATCCCAAACCGAAATTCTCGAAAATTTCGGTACCCAATACCGAACCGATCCCAAAATTTCGGTACGGGAATCGGTCTCAAGTTTTTGGGATTTCGGTATTCCCAAACCGAACCGAAAAAAAAACATATATATTATTTAATTTTTAAATATATATTTAGATTGACAGAGTCCATAGAAAATGAAGGCTTCAATAGTTGCATATATTTCTGTATGAATGATTTAAATCGATAGAGTCTTGCAATTGTAGCATCTACATTTGAATCCAGATTGGCAGAGTCTTGCAATTATAGCATCTACATTTAAATTGACATAGTCTTGCAATTGGCACATATTGCAACGGGCTTCTTAGCAGATTGCAACCCAAAAGTGTTAAAAGGTTCAATTTTAGCCCAAAAACATAATATTTTAGTCCAAAAGCCCAAAAGCTCAAAATCATTTCGGGATTCCCGATTTGTCCCGAAATCCTGAAACTATTTTGGGATTCCCGAAAATTTGGTTTTTGATCGGTATTGAAATTGGGATTCCTGAAATTTTTGGTTTGGGAATCGGGACAAGGATTTCGGTATGGGATCCCATACCGAACCACCCCTACCTGTTTTAGCACTCCCGGATGATAGTGGTAATTTTGAGGTCTACAGTGATGCTTCTTTGAATGGTCTAGGTTGTGTATTGATGCAACATGGTAGGGTGATTGCTTATGCTTCGAGACAGTTGAAACCTCATGAGAAGAATTACCCTACTCATGATTTGGAGTTAGCGGCTATCATCTTTGCTTTGAAGATTTGGAGACATTATCTTTATGGTGAAAAATGTAAGATCTTCACAGATCATAAGAGTCTTCATTATCTTTTTACTCAGAGGGATCTTAATATTCAACAGCGGAGGTGGATTGAGTTACTTAGTGATTATGATTGCACGATTAAGTATCATCTTGGTCATGCAAATGCAGTGGCGGATGCACTTAGTAGGAAGACTCTAGCTAGACTTAATGCCATTTATGATTGTCATGTTCCTCTTCTTGCGGATTTGAGGTCCACTGGAGTAGAGTTAGGAGTGGAAGATCGAGATGAAGCCTTACTTGCTAATTTTCAAGTTAGGCCAATCTTAATTGATTGAGTGCTTGAAGCCCAGACGAATGATGAAGAGATCCAGGAAATAATTCAAGAGAGGAATCAGGGGAAGAAGAAAGATTTCAGGATTCGAGAAATGGATGGCATGCTTATGTAGGAAAGCAAAATGTATATGCCGAATAATGCAGAGTTAAAGAAAGAAATCCTTGATGAAGCACATATTTCGACATATGCAATGCATCCAGGAGGCACCAAGATGTATCATACCATTCGACCATTTTATTATTGGCTGGGTATGAAAAGGGAAATTGTCTAATATCTGCGTTGGTGTGCCATTTGCCAACAAGTTAAAGCTGAAAGGAAGAAGCCGTTTGGGTTGATGCAGCCATTTCCTATTCCACAGTGGAAATGGGAAAAATATTACTATGGATTTCATGTACAAACTTCCTTGTACACAAAATGGTTATGACGACATTTGGGTGATAGTTGATCGGCTTACTAAGTCAGCACACTTTATTCCAGTGAGGGAAAAATATTCATTAAGCCGATTAGCTAAGTTATTCATATCGAAGATTGTGAAGTACCATGGTGTTCCAGTTGATATTATCTTGGATTGGGACCCTAGATTCACTTCTAAGTTCTGGATAGCATTTCAGGAAGCTCTTGGGATGAGATTACTTTATAGTACGGCATATCATCCTCAGATAGATGGGCAATCTGAGAGGACCATTTAGACATTAGAAGATATGATGAGATCTTCAGTGCTGTAGTTTGGTGATGGTTGGTATGATTGTTTGGATTTGATGGAGTTCGCCTACAACAACAGTTACCATTCGAGCATTAGAATTGTACCATTTGAGGCACTTTACGAGAAATCTTGTCGTACACCTTTATGTTCGTCAGAGGTTGGCGAAAGAGTTTTAGTGGGCCCTAAGATTGTGGACGAGACTACTCAAAATGTTCAGGTAATTAAGTCTAACCTGAAAACGGCCCAGGATCGACAAAAGAGCTTAGCAGACAAGTATGCCACTGACCGGAGGTAAAATGTAGGCGATTAGGTATTTCTGAAGCTATCACCATGGAAAGGTGTTGTGCGGTTTGGAAAGAAAGGCAAGTTAAGTCCTAGGTACATTGGACCGTATATGATCACCGAGCGAGTCGGTGAGGTTGCTTACAGGCTTGAGTTACCTCCAGAGTTGTCCAAAGTGCATGATGTGTTTCATGTTTTGATGTTTCGACATTATGTCTCAGATCCTTCTCATGTAATACCTCCTCAACCTCTAAAAATTTATTTGGATTTGACTTACGATGAGGAGCCAGTAACTATTTTGGTTTGGAAAAATAAGGAGAAGACAGTGCGTTTGGTGAAACTATTATAGAGAAATCACGCAGTGGAAGAAGCTACATAAGAGATAGAGGATCAGATGAGAGAGATGTATTTATGCCTATTTTATGATTATTAGTGGATGGTATGATTGTATAAATTTCGAGGATGAAATTTTATAAGATGGGTAGATTGTCACAGCCTGTCCCGAGATATTTAATGTCGACGGTGTGAAATAACTATTTTACCCTTGGACGTTTTGTGTGATTGTGTGGGTTAAGTTTGGAAGTGAACTAATACCTTAAGTCCCTAATATTTGTAACCAATTAAGACTTAAAAATTGTTATGGTTTTGTGATTGTTTAGGAAGTCAAATAATTTTGGGACCACACACACATTCCAACTCCCTCTCTCTCCTTCCCGTGCACTCTCTCTCTCATACTTCTCGATTTTCTTCTGCTTCTGTCAACCCTGTATGGACGAACTTCGAACTCAAACTTTCACGCACGGATCGACGGTCAAAAGGTAATATTCTTGTTCCCAACAAGCTCCTGAGTCAATTCGTACTATTTTTAGAACTTGAAACCTTCGAAAACCAGAGAAACCATCACCCCCGATTTGAGTACTGTTCATGTGGTCGTACTTATGGATGTTTCAGGGGATTTTAAGCTCATAGGAAGCTTTAGGACGTTCGTACGAAGCTCGGAAAAGAAAAACCAAGGAAATTGGACATCAGGAAGTCGAGTTTGGAGAGTTTAAAATTTGGCCGGAATTGTCAAGCTTTCTCAGGTGAGAAGCCGTGATTTTTGGAGCTTGGAATTGGTAAGATTATGTTCTATTCGTCCTCAGATTCATTTTAGTTCAAGTTTCATGAGTTTTGGTTAAGAATTGACGAAGATATAAGGATTTTAAGAATTTCCCAATTTCCGGTGACGGCGACGGTTGCCGGAGTTCGAAGGTAGGGGATGACGAAATATTTCGTCATATTTGATGGAATATTCCAACGGCGTTGGTTAGTTTAATGGTTTCCGTTACTATTTAACAGAATATTCCACAGAATATTCCTAACGGGGTTAAGGGATTCCGTTAGGGTCCCTGCGCGTGGCCGCGCGTGTTACCGTGCCTTTGCCGATGCATGGGATGTCGGAAATTTTTTCTAAAAATATGGGGATGTTTGTGAGGTTGTGTAGATCACGTTGGTATATTCAAACATCCCATTTGAGCAATGTATGAGAACTTATTAGCTAGTATTGATTATGTGCTTTAAATTAACGTTTTTATAGTTGTTTCGCATATAGGGGAGACTTATCCCGAGGACGAGTGCAGTCAAGGGTGACTCGGCGGCTACAACCCTTCGACATACCAATGAGTGGGCTTTTGGTTTTCAGTATATACTTATATACTTGATATTTTTCCCAGAAAATGCATTTAAATGAAAGCATGCCTTGAAATGCCATGCATATAAATTTATATTCTATACATGAATTGGTATATGATGCATGATATATAATTGTGGTGCTGTGGATGATCAGGTAAGCCCAGGTGAGTTATGAATTGTGAATGTGATTAAAGTTGTGATTGAGAAACATTGAGCTCATAAACCTGCACCTAGGATGATTGTGATTTAGCCAAAGATATGACACATGTCTGTTTATAATGTCACCTCCCGCACCATATGCTCACATTGCATCCAATTTAGGTGCACAGTCTTGTCGTGCAGACCATCATAGGTGGTTCCGACTCGTAGGTGACTAGCGATTTATCGCCCAGCTATCATGAGAGCGTAGTATTGAGCATAATTATATTACATCCAGTCTTGTCGTACAGACCCTTTTAGTGGTTCCGACTTATATGCAGTGTAGTGCCGTATAGGTCATTGTAGTGACTCCGGCTAGATTAAATAATGAGCTATGAATTCAGCCGTACAGACTTATGCAGGGGTTCTGGCTAATATGTTATTTTCCATGAATTTATTCTCACCTGAGTTACTTATTCTATTTTTATGTTTTGGCATGGCATACTTATGAATATGATTATGTGAAACATGATTTGAATTGAGATATTTACATATATATTTATCCATATGTTTATATTTATTATTGGGAAAATTATACATGTTTTACGGCGAGGGGTCAGAACTTTTGAGAAATGAAATGAATTTGAAAACAATTGTTTTTGCCCACTCACAATTTCTGTTTTGTGCCCCTCCAGGTTTTAGGTAGACTTGCGGTTGGTGGCGTACGAGGATTTCGGTGGTTCTTACATAATAAAATAATTGTAGGATATTTCAGGTACTGTATAACTAGTACTTGTCCTACTGGACTGCACCTAGACTTTCTATGCTCTGATTAGGAGTATTTACACTTGTATCTCACTCCTAACACTCCCTGATTATTAGTGCACTTTAGTAGCATTCGGTTTTGATTTATTTGTATATTTCTTATCCTTATTGCTTCCGCACTGTGCACATGGCTACGTCACCTTCACGTGACAGCCAGCATGCCTTGATCTCGGTCGTGGTGTGTCACTAATACTATGGATTTTAATTCTAAAAACCTATCAATCATCAACTATCAATTTTTTTTTTCAAATCAACTAGCTATTTGTTTGGTGATATCTAAGGATTTCAAAATCGACTGGAAAGATTCACCTTATGAATTAAGTTGGAAGACTAATGCCATGCCCATCTATTTGTCATAATTTTTCACCCAACTTATAACTAAAATATACATGATAAATTAATATAAAGTGAGTGAAGAGGATCTATGAGAAAGTCTTGACATAGTAGCACTCAAGTTGAAAGTATTGTTAATTAAAAAAAAAAATTCAAACGAAGAGGATATATTAGAAAATACGAAGAAATTAATTGCACCTTCATAAACGAAACCAGATAATATAAATTTATTTAGAAAGGTGATTTGTATACAAAGTTTTTTAGTTTCTCATCCACTCCTCTTTATTCATAACTATTAGATTAAATAAATCAAACGGAAACAACAAATAAGATTAAACAAGAGTGTGTGTGAGACAAAAAAAAAAAAAAAAAAAAAGCTAAAAAGGTATGTGTGTGTGTTTATATGATATATATATACACACACACACACACATCTATTTCTAAACAACTACAATATAGTTAACCGAACAATAAACATTCAAATATAACATGACAAGTAGCATATAACTTGTATGTTTGTAGAAATTTAAAACTCAAAGATGCATAGACTCGTAACATAACTTGTATGTTAATAGAAATTTAGAACTCAAAAGTCCATGACAAGTGCTACTCCATTAGAAATTCTATGAATTTTTAATAGAATTAAAAATGTAATTTCTAATGAGCTGAAATGTTTGAGTTTTTTTTGGTGAACTGGAAATACATTACCAGAGCAAACACCAAAGGTTACAAATAAAATCCATACAAAGGACTAATTAACCAAGGCGAAAATTTGACAACTCCTATAAAGAAAAAGAGTGTAAGGAAGATACAAGGAGATAGATGACGCAACGTAAGCTAAGGTGCCTCCCCACGAACGCATTGCAGCTTCTTGGTCTCCTCCTGGCTCGGGTTTCATCAAGATAAATGTGGACGCTAGTTGGACTGATAGGGAGTGTGTGGGCTTCGTGGGTGTGGTGGCTAGGGATGATCATGGCAGGTTTGTGGCTGCTTGCAGAAAGAATATCAGTGCTTCGAGTGTGGCACTGGCTGAAGCTAAGGCTATTTTGCATGGCGTTTCGTTGGGGCGGTATATGGGGTGGAATGATATTATCATTGAATCTGATTCTTTGGACTCTGTGTCATGTCTTCAGGATCTTAATTCGATGGGCAGTTGGGATGCTTTTCCTTTGCTAGCTAAGTGCACATGTATGGGGAAGGCTTTCCAAGATTGCCGCTGGTCTTGGGTTCCAAGATCGGCCAATAAGGCAGCGGACAGTTTGGCGTCGCGGCACTGTAGGGAGGTATGTGATTTTGTTTGGGTTAACCGACCCCCATCTTCCCTTGTTCATGTTCTGTGTAATGACGGTCTCCCTTGTCCTCATTAGGCTTGTAGTTTTGGTGCAAGGAGTGACACTTTTAGCATTTGATGCGGTGTCGGTTGCTTCCTCCTTGTACTTCGTTTTCTTGCTTGGTCGTAGCTGGCCTGTTTGCTTTTTTGTAAGCTTTCTTGTTCTCTTTGGCATCTCTGCCCAGGTAATGCATTATCTCGTTCACCAAAAAAAAAAAAAAAAAAAAAAGGGCAAGTCAGGCCGTACTTGTTGAAGATGTTAACAAGCAAAGATGGGATCTGTTCACCCAAGTATAGATGCTCATTCCACATTCTGGTATTTATGTGTACTGTGTACATCAACTTTATTAAATGTTTCTGTTGTATACATTTAAATTCGGAGAAACACTAGAGTGATAGAAGAGTTGCACATCTTGTTTAAAGTGGTAGATGCAAACGTTGAAAAATAAATCCAAAATATTCTAGACCATAATAGAATAATGCTTTGATTATTCAAGGATGAGTAAAAAATTTTACTCAAAATTCTTTTTATTCGAATCTAGAGTTTTGTGTTTATGATCAGAACTATTATATTATGAATCATTCTATAAAGATCATTGTTTGGATCAAAACTTAAACTTTGGGCTCGGGGAAAGTTGGCCCAAAGTGCAGCCTAAAAAGAAGAAACCCAGCCGATGTCCAGAAGACAGGAGAGGCCCGTTTCTGACTAGGTGTAGGCCATGTAGACTACTTGCTCACCTACCCAATGGCCAAGTGGTATAGACCAGCCAGCTAATCAGCCCAAAAAGTACTTTTAAATGGCAGTACAAGTAAATAGCTGATGAGTCACTATCCTTCAAACTACATTCGGGTAAGATTATTGCTAAAGGAGGCCAAGCCAAGGTGTCTATAAAAGGAGAAAGAGAGGTCAGAATCAAGGACACTCAAACAAACAAACAAAAACACAAACTCTGCTCAAAGCCAGATTTGCCTTCAAAACGAAGCTGTAGTCAGCCCAAACCTTCATCCCTTTCGGGATAAACCCTTTGTAATAGCTCTGCTACCCTGTTCAACTCTTGCTGTAGTATCAATTTCTTTTGTAAACTCACCTCCCAACCCCTTTTCTAAGCTTTCAAACCTTCTGTTAACTCACAAAGATAGGAAGTTGCAAGACGATCAGCCTTGCCCGACAAGGTTAAACCTTGCCCGACCCTCTTTGTTTTTGTCTTTTCATTCATTAGCCTAGCAATATGTTGTATACTACAAGTGGTATCCAAGTTATTTCTAGTAATATGGCTATTAAAATATTCTCTCAGCACTTGAATCCGATTTGAATATGCCTTAACAGTTCAAGCCAGATCTAAGTTCTAAGCTCCCGGGCATATAAGATTTGATCACCCTAAAAGTCCTTGGCCTCAAGGCATAAAAAAGAACCTGATGTGGACTTAACCCATCCACTACAAGCTTTGATAACAAGAAGTCCGAAGTTACTTGGGGCGCAAGTAATCGACCTGTCACTTAGTTTTATTGCTGTTATATTATGATTACCATATAACGTTCGGGGACGGGATGAATTCTGATGGGAAGCCTCAAGGCCTATTCAAGGCCCCACAAAGGCACCTATTTGGATTCATCCTATTTCTCGGGCAAGAACATTGAGTATAGAAGGGGTTCTGATGGGAAGCCTCAAGGCTTATTTAAGGCCCCACAAAGGCACCTATTTGGATTCATTCTGCTCTTTGAGCTGAGGTAATCAGAAGTATGATGGTTATAAGACCCATATAATCACCAAAGGAACCTTATGTGTTTGAGTACTAAGTTAGTTACTTACGGGAAGCCTCAAGGCCTACACCTAAGGCCCCACAAAGGCACCTGTCAATAACTAACATAGTATCTCGAATACATATGATTAAAACTCAAACAACTGTTCTACATCTGCCATGCTGAAGATGGCAGTGGCACGCCTGAGCACTTAAAAGTTAATCATGATTGTGAGCCTCAAGGCCTACACCTAAGGCCCCACAAAGGCACCTTTCAAAGTTAACTATGTCCTTCTCTTTCAGCCTTGCCCGACAAGCCTTGCCCTGCAAGCTTTGCCCGACAAGCCCGCCAGTAAAGCAGAAGCCCGACATAAAGCATCAATCGGCGCCAACCTCTCGGGAGCTGTGTGCTCGTCGGACAGGAAGCATCCTCCACGAAAATTCGCACCACGAACATAGTTTTGGCACGCCCAGTGGGACCGTTTGATCAAAGCAATATGTCAAAATGATCAGAAGATTTCCAAACTGCTTTGTTGCACATGCTACAAAGACTGGAGAACACCTCGGCAGGCTCCAAAAAAGAAGATGACCCAGTTCTAAGACCACATATTCCTATGTCTTTACCTCATCTTGGGGAGAAGAGGGGGATTAAAACCAATCAACTAAAAGAAGCTGCGATGACGGATAAACATACGGATCCCTTCTCAGAGGCCCCTATAAATATGATCAGTATGGCCTGGGCGGAGAAGGGGAAAGAGAAGGTCACAAGAGAAGAAGAAAGAGGGCTGGTTGACAAACCCATAAAAGGGGTGGTTAACTTGCCTAAATGTCCAAGAGCCGCTATATTCAAAGGAAGGGTGTTGTGCAGTAAGTGCCAATGCGAGTGTGAACTCGAAATACCGTCCGCGGGAGCCCTCATAGATCATGAACTGATCAGCAGGAATGAAGAACAAAAGAGAAAGGAGGCACAAGAGAAGGCTCGGCGGACTGCAGGAAGGGATACCTCCCGAAGTGTCTTTCAGCGGTTAGAAGGCGATTCACAACCAAGGGCTTTATCAGAAATATTTCGTAACCATGAAGTTTCTGAGGAAGCAGAGGATAAAGATGCCAAGAAGCAAAAAGAAAGAAGTGTAAAGCACTCTCAGTACGGCCATATGGGAAGAGAGGTCAGGAAGAATGACAGGATAACAAACCCTGTCACAAAAGATAATCCTGCCCGCCTCGGGCGAAAATGGTATATAGTCGGGAAGAATAGACAGCCCGTTAAGCAAATGGGAGCCTCCATGGTCAGAAGGGTTCAGAGGCAACATAAAGCCTACATGAATTCCTTGAAAACCCCAGCGACGTCAGAAGCTTCCAAAAATAAAAAAGTAGAGAAAACGTCGTCTGAGGGAAGCAGTCAGCTCCGCTGGAGAAGTAAGAAGGAGGTGGAAAAGGCTAACAATAAGATTGAAGGCGAAGGAAATCATGTGCCACAAAGCCTACACCCTGGGAAATATAGAATCTTGAGGAGTGCTAAAGAAGATATGGTTATGGTGCCAACTCCCGGATGGAAGGCAGAGCAGCCTATTTGCTTTGGAACTGTCTTCCCTGAGAAAAAGCAACCTTCTTTATCACTAGAGGATCCTTTCGGGGAAGTTCTAAAACAAACACCATGTTCAGGTGTGAATCAGCTAGAGGGGGCACCGGAACCATTGCTTCCACCAGATGCTATGGCATGGTTGGATGATTTCATGGACCAGATTGAGAGCAAAAAAAAGGAACTACCAGAGCCTAGCAACTTTCATATAAACATGGCGTATGTTTTATCTGCTATGTTTGTGGCCCAACCTAATCAGCCCACCGCCATGGAAGGAGATTATGTAACAACTGAGCCAATGATGGCTCATGTTAATATGGAGAGAGCAGAAGAAAGAGAGTCGGGAAAAGCTGCATCATCTGAAGCATCCAAAGAGGGTCCTTTAAGGATCTACACAGACAAAATGGTGTTCAGTCGCCCGAACATTTCACTTGCCAATCATCTAAAGCCCATATATGTAACAACTCATTTGGAGGGAGTGCCATTCAGAAGGATTTTGATTGATGGAAGGCAGCTGTTAATGTATTACCAGCCAAGTAGATGAAAAAGTTGGGGAGAGGCACAAAGGATCTTATTCCTACAGACCTCACAGTTTCTAATTTCTCGGGCGCTATCACCAAGACTCTTGGGATATTGCCTTTGGAAGTAGATTTGGGGTCTAAACAGATTATGCTGGCGTCTTCGTGGTGGACTGCACCTCCACCTATGGAGCCTTACTCGGAAGAGATTGGATCCACCAAAGTCTTGCTGTACCTTCCACCCTACATCAACAAGTGGCTGTGTATCACGAGGCAAGCGCAGAAGGGCCAGGCTTTTGGGAGATGGTAGAGGCCGAATCACGGCCATTTCTTCCCACAACCAATATAGCGGAAGCAAGTTTCTACAATCCCAACATAAGAATCTTGAAGTGTTTGGGAGCAGATGAGAACGGCCGCCCTACCAAGGTGATGGCCCAAAAGCTCCTAGAACAAAGGATGCTTCTTACTAGAGAGGAGTGGAATAGACCGTTTATCATCCCAACGCCCCTACACCATCAATGATGGAACAAAAAAGGAAAGATCAGGTAATGGCAGTCAGATCCCTGATTAAACGACTGTTGGTGTATGGGAAAGAAAGAAGACAAGAAAATGAGCTCTCAGGCAGAGAAGAGCAGGAATGGCAGGTGTGAGCTTCAACCAGCCAGGATGAAAGCAGCGAGGAATCTTGTCAAGAAGAATTGGAAAGGGCCATTCAAATGGCCGAGTGTATATATGACCTAGATGAACCAGACGACTTGCCCGAGAGCCCGGAGCTAGTCGAATTTGTGTGTGCAGAACCTGATAAACCACCACCGGAGGTCCAAGATCCTTTGGAAGTTATTAAGCTAGGAACAAAGGAGGACCCAAGACCAATACAAATCAATGGTTTGTTAAAGAGAGGATCGGGCACAAATTATCTATCTCTTGCAAGAATTCAGAGATTGTTTTGCTTGGCATTACACTGAGATGCCGGGTTTAGATGCGAACCTTGGTGGAACATAGAATGCCCATCAAGGAAGGATATAAGCCGGTTAAGCAAGCACCACGAAAGATGTCGAAGGAGATAGAAGAAAAGGTTAAAGAAGAGATTGAGAGGCTCGTAAAAGCCGGATTTATCAGGCCAGCCAAATATGTGGAGTGGTTAGCCAACATTGTACCCGTTTTAAAAGCTGTAACAAAAGCAATACGATGTTGTGTTGATTACATAAATATTAATGGCGCTACACCTAAAGACGAATATCCTATGCCTATGGCAGATCTTTCCATAGATGCAGTAGCAAAACACAAAGTCTTATCTTTTATGGATGGAAATGCCGGTATAATCAGATAAAGATGGCCTCAGAAGATATACATAAAACAGCTTTTAGGTGCCCTGGGCATGTGGGGGCATATGAATATCTGGTCATGCCCTTCGGGCTCAAGAATGCTGGTGCAACCTACCAAAGGGCAATGAATGCCATCTTTCATGATCTGATTGGCCATAATATGGAGGTGTATATTGATGACATCGTGGTGAAATCTAAGACGGAAGAACAGCATCTGATAGACCTCAAGCATGCATTAACAAGAATGAGGGTCCACAAATTGAAGATGAATCCAAAAAAGTGTGCGTTTGGAGTAAGAACGGGCAATTTCTTGGGATTCCTGGTTCATCAAAGAGGGGTAGAGGTGGACAAGAATAAAGCTCGGGCAATAATGGAGTCGCCTCCACCCACCAACAAAATGCAACTTCAGAGGCTGCTGGGCAAAATTAATTTCTTAAGAAGATTCATTGCCAACCTAGCGGGCAAGATCCAGCCGTTGACTCCTTTATTAAGATTGAAGGATAAGGAGAATTTCAAGTGGGGATCACCGCACCAAGAGGCTTTCGATGGTATCAAAGCTTATTTGATTTCTCCGCCAGTATTGGTACCACCTCAGAGGGGAAAACCCTTAAAGCTATATATCTCCGCTTCAGAGAAATCAATTGGGAGTTTGCTGGTTCAGAATAATGAAGGCGGGAAAGAGCAGGCAGTATACTACCTCAGTAGAATTCTGACCGAGGTAGAAACAAGGTATTCCCCAGTAGGGAGATTGTGCTTGGCTCTGTATTTTACTGCCAATAAGCTGAGGCATTACATGTTACCTTGTCACGTACACATCATCGCCAAGACAGATGTGATAAAGTACATGTTGTCAAAACCAATGTTAACAAGAAGGATTGGGAAATGGATTCTAGCATTATCAGAATTCAGCTTCCAGTATGTTCCCCAAAGGGTAGTAAAAGGCCAAGTAATTGCTGACTTCTTGGCGGAGCATCAAGAATCTCGAGATGAGATAATCAATATACCTGGAACCCTGGAAGTTACTAATGTTTGGATCCCGCCAGGCAAAGGGATCTCGGGCAAAGATGAGTGGATCCAACAAGAGATAAGAAGAATGGCTGGTTTGTGGATTACTCCTTGGAAGCTGTATTTCGATGGTTCTTATACTCAGAAGGCTTAAAAAGCTGGGATTGTGATTATCAACCCTCAAGGGATTTATCATTATTACTCATTTCTCTTAGATTATCAAGGGAATACCAACAATCGGGCAGAGTATGTGGCCTTAATAATTGGTTTGGAAATCTTGATGGATCTGGGGGCAATGGAAGTTGAGGTGTTTGGTCAGAATTGGTAATAAACCAGCTAAATGGGGAGTTCAGGTGCAGACATATCACCATGGTTGGATATTATTTGGCGGCCACGCAATTGCTGAGTTATTGGGATTCTGAGATATCGGTGAGTCATGTTCCCAGGGGAGCCAACCTAGCATCCAATGAGATGGCGCAATTGGCCTCAGGCATGCCAGTGCAGGAGAGAAGATATGGGTTGGATGTTGAGATTCAAAGGATAAACCTTCCTTCTATCCTAGAAAGGGGATTCAGTCTAGATATAATGGTTCTAGAGACCGAGGTAGAAGATTGGAGATCACCTATCATCCATCATTTGAAAGATCCTTCTTCGCCCACAAGTAAGAAGAACCGACAGCAAGCAACTAAGTATGTCTTATGGGCGAAAGACCTACTAAGGAAGACTCCAGACGGGTTGTTATTGAAATGCTTAGGCCAAGAGGAGTTTATGAAAGTAATGGCCAAAGTACATGAGGGAGTATGTGGAGCACATTAGCCCGGAACAAAGATGAGGTGGTTGCTCAGAAGGTATGGATGTTTCTGGCCCGACATGGAAAAGGATTGCAAATCCTATGCCCGAGGATGTGAAGAGTGTCAAAGGCACGGACCTCTCCAACATGTGCCCTCTGTACCTTTGAATCTAGTGGTTAAGCCTTGGCCCTTCCGAGGATGGGCGATTGACTTCATTGGGCAGATATATCCAGCTTCTAGCAAGGGGCACACTTTCATAATTGTGGCAACGGATTACTTTACCAAATGGGTGGAAGCATCGGCAGTGAAGTCTATAACCTCAGCCATAGTCAAGAATTTTATTGAGACCAAGATTCTGTATAGGTTTGGAGTGCCCGAAACTATAGTAACGGATCGTGGGCCGTCTTTTATTTCAAAAGAAGTTGAGGAGTTTGCAAACAAATACAAAATAAAGATGATCCAGTCCAGTCCTTACTACCCACAATCAAATGGCCAAGCAGAATCCAGCAACAAGATTTTGGTAAACATTATCAAAAGAATGGTGATGGACAGTCCGGAGAAGTGGCATGAAAAGCTGGGAAACACTTTGTGGGCATATAGAACTTCCAAGAGGGCAGGAACAGGCACAACTCCTTATGCTTTAACCTTCGGGCAAGATGCAGTGCTTCCCATGGAGATCAATGTAAGTTCTGTTAGAATTCAAAATCAGTTCAGGTTACACAGTGAGGAGTACGTCGAAGCCATGTGTCAAGGAATTGAAGACTTAGATGTAGCCCGAATTGAAGCCTTGAATCAGATTCAAGAAGGAAAGCAAGCTGTTACCCGAGCTTATAACAAAAAGGTGAAGATGAAGTTTTTCAAGGATGAGATTTAGTATGGAAGACAATCATCCCTCTAGGAGCTCAGCTTAGAGGCTTTGGAAAGTGGAGCCCAACATGGGAAGGTCATTTCATTGTTAGTCAAGTATTGGACAAGGGAGGATACTACTTGGCAGATCTTGAAGGGAAGGGGCAGAAACATCTCATTAATGTTAAATTCTTGAAAAAATATTGTCCTACATTATGGGATGTTAGAGATTGTTACATTGAAGAGGATGCAAGGTAAAGCAGACTTTGGGATATCAAGGTGCAGTATATGATCACCAACCATTCAAAAGAAGACAGAAAAACAAAAAGTTGCTAAGATAATGTTTATTTCATTTCGACAAATTGGTGACATTTACAAACAGATCCAAGTCCGAAGTACTACATTCAATTCCTTCTGGATACAATGTTATTTTCAACTGGTTTTCCGATGTCTTCCTAGATAGGACCTGATCAGGTGATCAGGTTGTGCGGCCAAGACGCGCCTGGTAGAGGATCCTCAGGCAGAGTTACCACCACGTGTGATGGTGAAGCCTGATTTATCACGACAACAAGCAAGAAGGCAAGCCTTCATGAGGAAACCGCCTAACCAAGGGTGTTGGAGATAGCGGGGTGATTGACCAAAGGTGTTAGAGATAGTAGTCATCTTATGAGAACTTTTTTTCTCAAGAAAATGGAGTTTTAATAAACCCCACTTAAACTCTGAAGAACTCATTTCACAGTTTTGGAAGAAAACTAAGGACGCAGAAACACTTGGAGCGGATAAAAGATGAGATCGAGGATGATTTGTGGGGAGAACCAGAATTTATAGGAATGTTAGAAGGTAGTTCAAGGGTCGTGGGAAGATTAAGAGACTCCGGGTGGCGTTAATCAGAAGATACAAGTTCCAAGAACAAGGGTACAGACGCATGCAGCATTTCAATTAATATTGGCGCCTAGAATTCCAGACTAAAATATCAATTGAAGGGGGCACTGTTTGGATCAAAACTTAAACTTTGGGATCAGGGAAAGTTGGCCCAAAGTGCAGCCTAAAAGGAAGAAACCCAGCAGAAGTCCAGAAGACAGGAGAGGCCCATTTTTGACTAGGTGCAGGCTATGCAGACTACTTGCTCACCTACCCAATGGCCAAGTGGTATAGACCAGCCAGCTAATCAGCCCAAAAAGTACTTTTAAATGGCAGTACAAGTAAATAGTTGATGAGTCACTATCCTTCAAACTACATTCGGGCAAGATTATTGCTACAGGAGGCCAAGCCAAGGTGTCTATAAAAGGAGAAAGAGAGGTCAGAATCAAGGACACTCAAACAAACAAACAAAAGCACAAACTCTGTTCAAAGCCAGATTTGCCTTCAAAACGAAGCTGTAGTCAGCCCAAACCTTTATCCATTTCGGGATAAACCCTTTGTAATAGCTTTGCTACCCTGTTCAACTCTTCCTGTAGTATCGATTTCTTTTGTAAACTCAAATCCCAACCCCTTTTCTAAGCTTTCAAACCTTCTGTTAACTCACAAAGATAGGAAGTTGCAAGACGATCAACCTTGCCCGACCCTCTTTGTTTTTGTCTTTTCATTCATTAGCCTAGCAATATGTTGTATACTACAAGTGGTATCCAAGTTATTTCTAGTAGTATGGCTATTAAAAGATTCTCTCAGCACTTGAATCCGATTTGAATATGTCTTAACAGTTCAAGCCAGATCTAAGTTCTAAGCCCTCGGGCATATAAGATTTGATCACCCTAAAAGTCCTTGGCCTCAAGGCATAAAAAAGAACCTGATGTGGACTTAACCCATCCACTACAAGCTTTGATAAAAAGAAGTCCGAAGTTACTTGAGGCGCAAGTAATCGACCTGTCACTTAGTTTTATTGCTGTTATATTATGATTACCATATAACGTTCGGGGACGGGATGAATTCTGATGGGAAGCCTCAAGGCCTATTCAAGGCCCCACAAAGGCACCTATTTGGATTCATCCTATTTCTCGAGCAAAAACATTGAGTATAGAAGGGGTTCTGATGGGAAGCCTCAAGGCCTATTTAAGGCCCCACAATGGCACCTATTTGGATTCATTCTGCTCCTTGAGCTCAGGTAATCAGAAGTATGACGGTTATAAGACCCATATAATAACCAAAAGGAACCTTATGTGTTTGAGTACTAAGTTAGTTACTTACGGGAAGCCTCAAGGCCTACACCTAAGGCCCCACAAAGGCACCTGTCAATAACTAACATAGTCTCTCGAATACGTATGATTAAAACTCAAACATCCGTTCTATATCTGCCATGCTGAAGATGGCAGTGGCACGCCTGAGCACTTAAAAGTTAATCTTGATTGTGATCCTCAAGGTCTACACCTAAGGCCCCACAAAGGCACCTTTCAAAGTTAGCTATGTCCTTCTCTTTCAGCCTTGCCCGACAAGCCTTGCCCGACAAGCTTTGCCCGACAACCCCACCAGTAAAGCAGAAGCCCGACAGAAAGCATCAACAGGCGCCAACCTCTCGGGAAGCTGTGTGCTCGTCGGACAGGAAGCATCCTCCACGGAAATTCCCACCACGAACAATCATTTCTGCGAAAAATAAATTAAAACTAAAATTGTTTAATCAATCTATTGCAGCAAGTAGGAATTGGTGATTTAAGTTAGATTAGACATTTAAACTTTGCTTTGCTTCCATCGTTTTAACACTACAAAAAAAGTAGTCATTACAGACGAAGAGTTTCAAGGGCCCTAAAAAACTGTCGTAAAAAAAACATTTTGCAACCATAAAATATGGGTCGTCGGTAATATGGCATGAAACAAGTTTTTATTACCAACACACATAATGTCCTAGGAAAAAGTCTCAAGTTTCGTCGAAAATGCATTGTTGTTTGGCGGGAAGAATTGCCACCAGTTGTATTAAAGACGAGTAAAGTTCTTATCGGAAACAGAATGGTTATTTCCGAAGGTTTACTTATGTTGACGAAATTGATTTAGTATTTCCGAGGGAAAAAAAGTCCTCTCGGTAATGTTTTTTATATTTTTGAGGGAAGAAAAGTTCTCTTAGTAATGCTTTTATACTTTCGAGGGTGATTAGTTGTTGTCGGAAGTAATCATATTTTTTTCGACAAAATTTTTTCTTTGTCAGAATAAATTTTTAAGGCATGTGGTTATGTTGGAATCAATTATTTACAGGGAATATTCTTGAACTAAGTTCGATGCTTAATTTAAATTCTACAATAAATAAATCATATAACTTAGAATACATATGGAGAAGATTGGACCTTAAAATTAAAAATAAAACCGTTGAGCAAAAATGTGTATAACTTAATATAGTATTCTATGATAAATAAATAATTTGCATGGCTTTGAACATTTGACATGGACATTGAACAAAGTATAACCACATCACCCAAAAAAACACACAATCACAATGAGAGCTTCTCCCACAATTTCATCGTCTTCGTCATCATTTTGGTTGGCTTGAATACCCCCATGCGCTTCTTCTTCTTGGTATGGCTGATCATCATCATTAACATTAAGCATCTCATAAACATTTCTACGCTTCGTTTCCACCTCATAACTCCAAGCCTTATTTTTAATCTCTCGCACATAAAAAGTTTGGGTTGCTTGGTTTGCCAGCACAAATGGCTCTTTAATATTCAACTTGCGAGTTGTATTAATACTAATTATTCCATAACGATCTATCTTATAACCTATTCCTTTTCACACAATGTCATACCACTCACAATTGAACGATACAACTCGATGCCTTCTGTGTAACGAAGCTCAACCATGTCTTTTAATACTCCATACCAAGGCACACTATCAATGTGATTCTCCCCCTTAACCATAACTCCACAATTTTGTGTTTTTTTTATTTTCGTCACATTGCAATGTATGAAACCTAAACCCACTCATATAGTAACCAGGATAATATTTTACTCGCTACACAAGACAATCAACAAAATAAAAATTCCAGTAAAGAAGAGAAGCAAATAAAGAAGTGAATTTGTGATTTTGTTAAGTCTAGACTCCTAACTTAAAACTGATTAATTGCATGCCAGTAAAGAAGAGAATCAAATAAAAATTCCAAATTCAATGTCAATTGGAAAACAGTAAAGAAGAGAAGCAAAGAAGAGAAGCAACTCTTAATCTTGGGGAGGTGTCCCCCCCCCGCCCACCCCTAAACCTTAATTGGAAAACAGAACAAGCAATAAAAAACATAACAATGGAATGGAAGAAAAAAAAAATTCAAGAACGCCCAGATGATGGAAGAAATACCTTAAGTTCAGATGCCCGACGATGGAATGGAGGCCGAAATTCAAGAACGCCCAAACCATAGCGGAGGAAGGAGTTCACAAGTCCGAGCATTGTTTATCCCAACTAAAATTATACGTAGGTTTATTTTGGGTATATAATTAACCAATACTAAAGTGGTGGGTCGTATATATTATATTCGGGTATTAAAATTTTACATAACGTGCCGAACAACAAAACCGTATTTTCGACAAAGAAAAAAATCAAAATCGTAATTGAAGATTGAATTCGTTCGTCATACTCTTATAGGGTTGAGGAGTGTAGTTGTAAAAAATCAGTAAAATCGAAGTTAAAATAACTATTGAATCGTGAGTTTTCGTTTATAACCGTTGAAAGGTTTCCTTCCGTTACCTAATATTTGAATGTTTGGTTTTTTGTGATTTTTTATGTATGCGATCTTGGAGCATATACAAACACGTTTGATAGTTGGATTGTTGAAACTAGTTTTGTAGAATGTGTATTGCTTCAAAACGATAGATTCACCAAACATTTGGAGTTTATTTTATACTTCCATTAAGTAGAACATAATATTTTGTGGTATCCACTAGTGCAAATATTTTAAATTGAAGATTGAATTCATTCATCGTACTCTTATAGGGTTGAGGAGTGTAATTGTAAAAAATCAGCAAAATCAGAGTTAAAATAACTGTTAAATCATGAGTTTTCATTTATAACCGTCGAAAGGTTTCGTTCTGTTACCTAATATCTGAATGTTTGTTTTTTGCAATTTTTTATGTATGCGATCTTGGAGCATATACAAATAAGTTTGACAGTTAGATTATTGAAACTAGTTTTATAGAATGTGTATTCCTTCAAAACGATAGATTCACCAAACACTTTGAGTTTATTTTATACTTCCATTAAGTATAACATAATATTTTGTGGTATCCACTAGTGCAACTATTTTAAATTGAAGATCGAATTCATTCATTGTACTCTTATAGGGTTGAGGAGTGTATTTGTAAAAAAATCATGAAAATTGAAGTTAAAATAACTGTTAAATCATGAGTTTTTATTTATAACCGTTGAAAGGTTTCATCCCATTACCTAATATCTGAATGTCATTTTTTTATTTTTGGTATGCGATCTCTAGGTATATAATAACAAATTTGACGATCGGATCATTCAAATTCATTTTCCAGACAGTAAATATTAATTTTTTATAATGTTTAGGGTTAAGGCTCTTTTCCTCAAATGAAACAATATTAATTTTTATTTAAAAAAAATGTTTGTAGAATTTGGTGTTTGGCCATTTCCCCCAAATAAATAAGGGTTTGGCTTTCCTCCTCTTTTTCCCACAATTCTCAAACTCTTGTTTTTATGAAATTTAAGCGGGTTGGTTTTTCTCCAAATTAATTAGGGTTTTCACGTGTCCCTCCCTTTTCTCCCACAATTTCCAAATTTTTTTTATAGAATTTTTTCCGCCTACAGCCAAAAAAAAGGGAAGGAAACTAAAAAGGATAGATTAGGGCTGCCGTTCTCTATATTAACACCTCTTATCTTGATTAGATTTGGGCTACATCAATTCCTCAACGTTGTTTACTGTGTTTCAAACCTAGTGCATGATCGTGAACCAGCGCAGTACTGACCTTTTGTTGTGCCTCTTTGCTATTTGAGTTGGTAAGAATTGGCCTACTAGCCTAACAATTAGGGTTTATGTATATATTTTGCCTTCTGCCATTGAAATTCCAATAGTTCTCCTTGTTTTTTATTTTGATCGCTAAATTGTCAACATAATTCCATCTCAAAAGCTAAATTGTCATGGTACAATGTTGATTGGCTTTACAATATTGAAGAGTTCGAGTAATAATATTTTGAATACACTTTACATGTTCATGGTACAATGCCAGACTCTATGACAGTGCTCAATGGAACTCTATATTAACATGTGTAATAAATTACAGCCCACGTTTCGTTCCAATAGCAGTTTATTAGATCATCTCACTTAGAGGCAATAGCTTTGTGGGAAGGGAGGAGACACGGTCAAAAATCGACCATCTAAGATGTTCGGTTGCAAGGATGGGATGGTGAAACCAGCCAATTTTAAGTTTAGGTTTTATGTAAATATTAAATTTCATTTTCATTCATTTTTCATGGCTACTGGGATTTCATAACAATTAGGGTTTATGTATATATTTTGCCTTCTGCCATTGAAACACCAATTCTAGTTGATTTTATTTAAGCTTTCATGGTTTCGTTAATTTTCTTGTCTTTGTATGATTGATAGATATGGCAAAAAAGGGAAGGAGCCAAAAAAATTCATCAAGCATACATCCTCTGTCATCTAGACTCTCTTTAAACCAACATGATACCACCACTGAACTACATGACAATGGAATGCAAGAGACCCAACATGCAAATATACAAGGTAATTTTATATGTGGATTTTTTCATTTTTCTATCTTTTGGTACTAGGCATCTAATTTTCTTATCTTTGTTGGTTGTTTTATGAACTTTGTAATTTGTTAAAAGAAACTAATTCTCTAATAATTATGTCTTATTTAGCTTTGTGTTTTCTTTGTAAAATTGTAGCCATGACAACAAGAGGAATGAGTCAAAATAGAGCACCGCACACTACTACTCATTCACCTACACCCTCTTCAGACCAACTTGATGTTACCCAACCATCACATGATAGCGAAATACATGAGACACAACAAACATCTATTGAGAATCAACCTTCAAGTGTGGAAGGTACCGTATTTATATCGGTTTCAAAATGTGCATTTTTGTAATTGGTTATTTATTAAACATACAAGCACATTATTATTTTTATTGATTAGGTCCTACCAAAAAGAAAGGTAAGGTTAAGGGTAAAGATGAGAATGGCATTCCGATTGTAATACATGATAGCAGGTAATGAGCACAAGTCACTGAAAGCATGATTGTCAAATAATTAACTATTTAGATATGTGATTGTTTTAATCTAATTTTAATTTTATAGGATTGTAACTACAAATGATAGTAGGTAATGAGCACAAGTCACTGAAAGCATGATTGTCAAATAGTTAACTATTTAGATATGTGATTGTTTTAATCTAATTTTAATTTTATAGGATTGTAACTACAAATGCTATGAGAACTATTGGGGTGCTCTTTAATCAAGTTATTAATGGGCCTTTGTGATTACATTTAAAGATTATCCAAAAGAGCAAATGGATGAATTGTATGATTGTTTTAAAGGAACTGGATACACATACACGTGTTTTGAATGAGAGATGAGGGCTGCTTTTGAACTACATATTAAAACAAGATATGCTGATTGGATGAGCACATTGAGGAATTGGGTTTTTCACAAGTACAAGACTACTGGGGAGAGATACATTAACTGCCCATCAAATGTATCTAAAGATGTTTGGTGTAAAATGGTTGAAAAATGGGAGAAGCCTGAATGGAAAGTAAAAGTTTTAGAGTAAATTGTAGCAATGGTCCCTCAACTTTAATCGAATTGGACCAATGGTCCCTCAACTAAAAATCCATTACCATTTCAAAATAAGTTATGTTGGAGTAACCATTTATATAATTAGGATCCCTCAACTCATCAAAGTGTGTAATTATGGTCCTTTTTCGTCAACTACATAAATTTTTTTGTCAAAACGAGTTATGTTGGAATGACTATTTCTACAATTGGGTTAAAGTTAAGGGACCATTTCTCTAGTTGAATTAAAGTTGAGGGACCAATGGTAATGAATTTTTAGTTGAGGGACCATAGCTGCACGTTTTGATGAGTTGAGGGACCAATGATAATGGATTTTTAGTTGAGGGACCATTGCTTCAATTGAGTTAAAGTTAAGGGACCATAGCTACAATTTACTCAAAGTTTTATTTAAGTAATATCATCTTATGATGGTTAATGTATTATTTTCTTTACATGTAGATGCTTACTATGAGATGATTGGGTTTTAACTTTGCTTTCTTTTTCATGCAAAAACAAAGTGTGCAAAACGCGTGCAATAGGGAGCAGTCCACAATTGTGCACACCACATGTTCAGTTCTAATGGCAAAGTACATAAAAGATGAGGTAAAAATACTATGTTTATGCTTTGTTTCCAAACCGTCATTCTTGCATATTTAAAATTTATTTAATGAACTTTTTTTTAAATTTTAATAGCTTGATTGTAGTGGAATTGAACCTAGCCGGATTGATTGTTTCAAAAAGTTCCATGTGAGTAAGTGTAAGAGTGAATGTGAAAAAATTTAGGCAAGCGAAAATGCTAAAGAACTTTATGTATGTTATCACAATTTCAATCCTTTTTTTTACATGATATTGTGTGTATTACCTATGCTTACATATTACAATTTTATTGAAGGAAAAAATGGACAACAAAAAGAATACTGCCATGGAAGAACAAAACGAAGTAAATGATTGGGTCATATACGTGGAGGTGATTGGTGGCCCAAGTCATGGTCGTCTTCTTGGTGTAGATGCTGGCTTTAGTACTAAAGATGCATATCCCTCAAATAGCCAAAGTTGTAACAAATGTATGTGCTTAGAACGTGAAGAAAGCCATGAGCAATTGAAGGACCAAGTCAACACTTTAACAAATAAGTTGAATTCTTTGCAAGAATTAGTTGAAAGACTGATGCCAAACAACTCAAATAATTATGCACACTCAGGACCATCTGCTTCTATGGTAAATTGTTTTATTTCATTTTTATTATTTGTCTTACTGTTGAATAATATATTATTTCTTTACTTAAGTACTCTCTTTATTGTTTGTTTGACAAGAGAATGTTGAAAGTTGGTCAGATGCTTAACAAGAAGATCAGTAGTGCATCATACTTTCATTTTGATATTACCAAATATCTGAACTTGTTAAGTTTATTTGTGGGGTATTGTTTTTTTTTTCTAATTTAAGTATTGTCTATTTTCTTTTTAAAATAATTTTATGAATAATTTCGTTTGGATGTTGAGAAATTTAATACAATGGTGCGATTAATTTATTAGTAACGATTACATACCTATTTTTATCATATTTTAATTTTAATTTCAATATATAATTTAATTATAATTAGAATAATAACTTTTCGATTGTAAATTCCTTTCGTTAATGTAAACATTTCTAACAAAAACGTTCCTAAAGGAAATACCCATTTTCAACCAAATAGTGGTTACGAAAAAATTTGTGATGACTAAATATGGTCAATAACATATATTTCCAACAAAGCTTCACTGTCAGAAATATATATTACCAACAAAACTTCACCATTGCAAATATATATCTTCGACGAGGCTTCTTTATCGAAAATATATATATTCCTGATGAAGCTTTCCATTGCAAATATGTATTACCGACAAAGTTTCACTATTGGAAGTACATATTTTCGACGACGCTTGATCATCGCAAATATGTTTTTGTGCCTATTTTTGTTGAGCCGTTGTGTATTTTTGACAACCTCGTATGGTCGGTAATTATAATTATGATGATTAAGCACTCTCGTAAATAAAAATTATTTTGTTGGAAAAATATTTTCTGACATAATTGTTTGGTTGGAAAAAAAGTCATTGTAAAAAATATTTATCGTCGTTTGAAAAGTAATTTTGACAACTCTATAATTATTTACAACCACATTTCCACGTCGAAAATAAAATAAGTTTACCATTTTGAAAATTCATTTCCGATAAAAAAAATAACTACTAATGACAAGTTCTGTGCGTCGAAAATGACTTAATTTCGATGGCTAGTTGGAAAAAAAAAAATTTCCAATTGATCAATTTGCGATGCCCAGCGAAGGCTTTTTCCCATCGTAAATAAGTATTTGCGATGGCAAAATGCCTTTTTCGACGAGATTTGACCCTCAATAATGACACTTCGTTTTGTAGTGTAAACCCTTGAGTTTTGCTTGAATATTGAGCCCCTTTATTCGGTTTCATATTGTTTCCCTTCATGTTTCAACCTTGTTTGATCCTTGATTCAAATATATTTGTTTCATTTCATTGTTTAAAATATAAGCATTTCAACTTGTAATAAATTCGGACCTTCTGAATCATTTTCTTAGTGAAGGCGTTAGGACCTTAAATTTCCATGCAGAAATAACAATTTCATACCATATTTTGTTGGCCCGGAAAGTAGTAATCCAACCTTTTTTCTTGGTTAAACTTAGCAATCATCAAGTTAAAATCATGATTGGCCTGCATTCATTTAAGATGAGAATCACTTGAACGATGAAAATTCCATGCAGAAGTAAAACGTAGCCATAACTGTTTGGAAGATGAGAATTTACTTGAACAAAGAATAACGGAGCTAGAAATACATTCTATTTCTGAAATTGTTTGTACAAACTACAAAGCTAAGGAACATACACGAGACGGAAACGAAGTCTAAGCCCCCAGCAAAATTGTTACATATACAAACCCAAAAGAGAAAAAATTGAAGTGCAAAGCATTGCTAATGTGAAATTAAAATCATTATCCCCCGTAAATACATTAACTCAGAGAACGATATAACAACTCTCCTATTTTTTTTTTTCCTTTTTTTTTATACAATTCAAATTTGTGGAGATTATTTCAGTAGGATGACATGGGAATTACAGGAATTATTCCTGCAATCTTTGTTTGTCTTCCAAAGCTGAGTAATATCCTTGGCTATCGCAACAGCATCATAAGCCGTTCCAAGAAGCCCTCTTCTTGTGAAGCCAACTGTGTAGAGACCATCATTTCCTTTCCAGCAGTTGGGAAAGGGTGTTTTTGGCATCCCATCTTTGGTGAAAAAGTCACAACCCTAATATACCAAAAAATCAAATAAAAATGTAAATATATTTGCTGAATAGTAACCATCATACATGAAACCCCACAAGGTATTTAGCTTGTATATGTACAAAAAATATAATACGAAAGGAATTATAGGTGGAGAAGAGACCAGATTATGAAGTGTCACTGAAACTTGAGTCACTACTTCTCGTAGTGTAACAAGTGTATATATCTAGTGACACTAATGTAAAGATTATGCCATGTCATTAAACATATACACTCGTGTATTACTACTTCTACTCCTCATAGCGTAACTAGTATATACATCATACGACACTTTGGATTTTCTCGTGGAAGAGTCCAAACAAAAAGACCAAGTATTCTTTTGGGGGTTAGAAACAAGAAAACTCTCAAATTGTTTTATTCTTTTTTGCATGGAGAAAAGAAGGGGTTTGTAGGTATGCGGAACTATGTGGCCTATAGTTAGTGAATGTATCCAAGAGAGAGAGAGAGTGTGACAGGTGAGTGCATAATAAGTTAGAAGAAAAAAACTAAAAAAGTGCAAGCTGGTGATGGCTACCTTGAGCCAAGTAGGCACATTGCTTTTGTACCCAGTTGCTAAGATTATAGAATCAAACTCCTTCTCCTGTCCATTTATAAATCTTGCTCCATTTCTTGTTATCTCCTTCACCCCTTCCATCACCTGCAAAACAAAAACTAGCAATTTAGCCAAAACCCTAATTAAAAAATTATAAAAAAGGGGAAGTTTCTACTAAGTACCTTTATTTTGTCAGATTTAATTTGTGACAATGCTCCAACATCAAGAACTGGGGTTTTACCAGTGACATTTTTTAGCTCAATTGGGCCAGTTTTAGGCCTCTTAAGCCCTAATTGGTCTGTGTTGCCTAGGATGAAACTTGCCCCAAGCAATAGGACACTGTCTACAAGCTTCAATGGCAGGCATTTGAGAAGAGCCATTGCGATCCCAAATGTTGAGAACCCAAACATCTCTCTTGGCAAAACATGAACCTGTAAAACCAAAAACCCTTAATTTAAGCACATAGATTAACAAAACCCAGAAACCAAAATTTGAAAATAATCAAGATTATATATAATATTATATGTGTATAGAGAGAGAGAGAGAGAGAGAGAGAGAGAGAGAGAGAGAGAGAGAGGAGAGAGAGAGAGAGAGGCTTACAGTGTTTCTAACAACCATATGAGGGATGGCATTGTATCTACAGAGGTCAAGGCTGACTTCCATGCCAGAATTTCCACACCCAACAACCAAAACCCTTTGGTTTCTGAAATCAGAGCCAGACTTGTACAGGCTGGTGTGAAGAACAGGGCCTTGAAACTTTTCCATCCCAACAATCTCCGGTACGACCGGCTCAGCATTCTCTCCTGTGGCAACAATCAGCCACTTGGAAATGTACTCATAATCCTGAGTCTTCACTCTCCAAAACCCAGAAACGGAATTGAATTCTGCGGTCTGGACGGCCTGGTTGAACTTTGGTTTGATTGAGAAGTAGGAGGCGTAGGACTCCATGTATGAAATGAACTGGGATTTTGTAGGGTACCTTGGGAAATCTTCAGGGAACCCCATGAGAGGAAGCTCGCAGAATTGCTTGGGGAGGTGAAGTTTGAGACGGTCGTAAGTTTTCTGCTGCCATAGAGAAGCTATGCAGTCGGATTTCTCGAGAATCAGAGAAGGGACGCCATTGTTGGAGAGGCAAGCTGCTGCTGCGAGACCAGATGGTCCTGCGCCTACAATGATAGAGCCTTGAAGAATCCCGGAATTGGATTCTTGGTTTTCTTGTTGGGGCTTTTTGGACGAACCCATGTCGGAAAATCCCAAGAAAGTTGAAAGAAAGTGTAAGATTTAGACAGGGAAAGCGAATGAGGGAGAGAGAGAGAGAGAGAGAGAGAGAGAAACCTTTGTGGGTTTCTTTTTACTTGCTCTGTTTCTAATGGAACTGTTAAGGGTGGTGTTTCTTTCACTCTGTTTTCCTGCGAAAAATCTTGGGGAGGTGGGAATGAATTTAAAGAGGGTGGTGGGGGAGGGAAAGATTTGTACTTTTGGGCAAGTGGGATGAAGGGTTTTATGGAGATTTTAGAGAGAAGATTCAACACAAAGCGAATCAGGAGCGTGGGGTTTCTGAGCGACTGATGAGGACCTTTAATGCATAGAAAACAGAGTAAGAAATGCGAAAAAAAAAAAAAAAAACAAGGGTTATAATTAGAAGTGAGAGGTAGAGAGAGATAGAGAGAGAAAAGGGAGGAGTGGGGTTGTGTAATGGAGGCGTGAAGGTTAAGGAAATGATTTGGTTTTCTCTTGCTCAAGGCCCTTTCTTCCTTCTCAGTTTTCTTCTGTGTGCAGAGTGTAGTTTTTGGGAGCGTTAGGTGGTAGTAGCGGTAGGAGTAGGCAATCGGGTTAAGGGGGAAGATATTTACACATTTATGTGGGATTTTAAATTTTTAGGTCGAAATTTTGAAGAGGAATGCCACGTTCCACTCGCACTTTACAACATTGGTTTTCTACACAGTTTTTGTTTAGGAATAATGTTAGTGAAACTAAATTTTGTAAATTTAATGACATGATAGTTAATGATTGAATTATTAGTTAAATGTTAATTAACGTGCTTATTTTTTATTAACGACACATAATTTAGTTTACAAATTTAGTATATCTAGTATTACTCTTTTGTTTAGGCCAACGGATTGAAACATATCCGGTCGAGAATTAGAAAAGGTTAATGTTATAAAGATTAAATTTGTAGACTAAACTTTATAAACTAAATGATATGAAAGTTAATGATTGAATTATTACTTAAGTATTGATTAACATGTTTATTATTTATTGGTGATACATCATTTAGATTATGCAACTATTTAAATTGATATAACGTGTCTTAATGCAAGTAAATGATGTATATGGATTTGTTAGTGTTTCTTACGCCCGGAGGTTGTGGGATTCGTCAATAGGCACTAGTAAATTTTACACTCCTTAAGCTTGTTATTATAAACCTAACACGAATTGACGAATAATAAAAACTGCAGAAAACCCATACAAGATTTGATCTCTGTTTTTCAGAAAAGAGAAGTAGAAAACTGATAAAGAGAGTTTCAATGGAGGGCTGGCCGGAGGCGTGTGGCGTGAATCCCCAAGGTAGTTGGCCAAATGGGGTACGTGGATGCCAAGTCGGCAGGGGAGTGGTTTTGTTGCACCAAAGGAAGCAGCGGCAATTGTTGCTTCCGTCGACAGCCGTCCGAGCGAGTAGTACTGCCTCACTTTCGCCACGTGGTGTAATTCTTGCCGTCCTCTGCCGGGAAAATAACAACTCGAACATGATACTTCAACATTTGATGTGGATTGCATTTTAGTATTTAATTTAAGTATCACTTTGGTCCCATGTTGCGATTTGAGAAACAGACATTTCAGTAATGATCTTAAACCAAGTACATAGTAGTCACATGCTTTTAGTTATTTGACTAGGTTGAAATTAGAGGTGGCAAACAGTTGAGTTTGGCTGGTTTGAGTTACTTAAACCTAACCTGTTAAGTTTGTGAGTGAAAATGATTGGGCTTAAATGACCCATTATTTAACGAGTAAACTTTTTCACCCATTAGAATTATTTATTAATGTAATCCTCGAATCGAACACGCCATGCGCAACCGTCTAGTGGCATCTCTGCCCGTAGCAATTGCCCTCTTCTACCTCCTCCCACAACCCACAAACTCCACATCTCCCTAAAATTCGTCCACTCCCACTCCACCCTTTTCGGCATCGTCATCTTAGCCTTTTGGCCGATGTGGGACAGAGGAATTCTAACACTCTTCTGGCCGATGTGGGACAGAGGAATTCTAACACTCCCCCGCACGTGAGATCCCATTTCACGGGTCACACGTGGAGTTCCACACATCGGCAACCACGTGGAGCCAAGTTGGGGTCACCCGTTCGCAAGGGGCCAAATGGGGACCCACCCATTCACGTGGCATCTCTTGGCCTACGTGGAGCCAAGTCAGGGCTCACCCGTTCATTCGGGGTCAAAGGGGACCCACCTGTTCACGTGGATGTATGGGTATGTCCCTTGGTTCTGATACCATCTTAAATTTTAGATAGACGGGCCCTTAAACCTTAAACCCGGGGCTCACCCGTTCGTGCGGGGTCAAAGGGGACCACTTGTTCACGTGGATGTATGGGCCTGTCCCCTGGTTCTGATACAATCTTAAATTTTAGGTAGACGGGCCCCTAAACCCTAAACCACTCTAACAATATCGATATTGTTCCCACTTGGCCACCTGCTCAATCCGTCAAGTGGAGTTTTAATCCAAAAGGTCTTGGTGATAGTTAGAGTGAAGTAATTCTATTTAAAGAGCTTGTTCTTAAACCTTCTGACCGATGTGGGACAAATGAATTCTAACATCCACCATCCACATCCTCATCTTTCACTTCCTCGACAGGATCCAGCTCCTCTTCCTCCCCTCCTAACACCTCCATCTCCTCGGTTCTGCCTCCCACCCCGACCGCGTTGGTGCCTCCCTCGCCCCTTGCATCGCCAAGCTCCAAGTGCCCAAAAAAGAATGCCTCGACACCAAGCTCCTCTTTTTTCTTGGCTTTGAGCTCTTTGCCCTAGGCTCGGACATCTCTAAAAAGCTTATGAATTCGTGTCGGAAGGTGCTCAGGTCGTCAGGGTTTTAGTTGCCGCCCACCTCAGCTTCACAATAGGCTTATTCTCCTTCCTCGAATAGTGCTCCAGAAAGTCAGAGTTTTAGGGTTGACCGTGGTCACTTTTCACCATCAAAATGCTAAATTTAAAGATTACCCAATTGATTAATTGTAAAAATGAATGGGATTAGTACCTAAAATCAAATAGAATCGAGGGAAGTGAGAGGACAAGTCAGAGTGAGTCGGCGGATTAAGAGAGAACCTAATCTAGAGTTGTTTCATAGCCATTTCATTCTCCGTTTTAGTCACAAAAAAAAATGAAAACTGAAAACTGAAAATCAAAATCAAAATTTGTCTTTGAGTTTTCATTTTTAGATTTT